>NC_043701.1:93668982-93763910 GCF_006229205.1 Suricata suricatta
CACATTTTACTATTGTCTAAGTTTAAGAAGTTGCCACAATCACCCCAACCTTCAGCAGCCACCACCGCACTCCGTCAGCACCCATCAATATCCAGGCAGGAGCCTGAAAGCCCAGATGGTTGTTAACATTTTTTTGGTGATGAAATATTTTTAATTAGGGCATATACATTTTTAGACATAATGCTATTGCACACTTAATTAGCATGCTTAATTAACTAGTTATAATGTAAACACCACTTTTATATGTACTGGTAAACCAAGAAATTCATTTGACTAATTTCACTAAGATATTCACTTTATTGTAGTGTTCTGGAACCAAACCCACAATATCTTGAAGGTATGCCTGTTTCATCCTGAGCTCTGAATCCACAAAGTTGGGTATTATGTTCTAAGAGCAGAGATTTCAGATTCAGAGGATTCAAATTTTACCTGTGCTGTTCTACATGAATAATGTACCTGAAATCTCTGTTTTCTCATCTACAGGGAAAATAATGGTAATAACTTATTTGGGGGAGGGGAGCTGAAGGAGGGGTTGAACATTAATTAAGTTTTAAAGTGTTTAGCCCGGAGACTGTGCTTCCCTAAATTTTATATAAATTAGCTATTATCACACATTCAGCCAATCTGCTTTACATCTCTCTACTATTTGTGTATCAGTTATTTAATTAACCTAATGACAATGCCCCAAATTGACATGACAATGCCCCGCAATGGATATACCAAGCCAGGCAACACATGCTCCCTGTTTATATCCTGGTAGGATGAACTCACAAATTAAAGAGTATATAGAGAGAAATAAGTATGAAGAGGCACATAGGAATAATTCTTCATTGCACAGTAGTTTTAGGATGTTGCTTATGTTGAATTTAAAGAATGAGTAGGAGTTGACTTAAGGACAGCATATTTCATCAGCAGAAGGTCATATTTATGGGCATTGTTTGATTTATCAAACTATATAGATAGTAATTTCTAAGTCAAGGTAAGACTAAATATAGGGGAATGGCAGAAGATGGACCTGGAGAAATCACATCTTGAAGGCTTTGAATTTAATCCTGAAAGGTGTAAGAAGTCAATGACAGGTGGTTAGGTGGCTGGTGTTTTGAGCTCACTGCTGTATGTGAGTGAGCCTAGAGTTTTCTGCTGGCCTGGTTGCTTATTTCTATGTTCAGAGTCTTCTAAGTGAACACTCCTTCAGCCATATAAGACCTCCCAGAGTTCCTTGAATATAAGATACATTAATTAGAAAAACCTTGCAATATCCAACCAGATGTGGCCAATGATCATACCTCTTTAAGAGAGCCCTTGATTCTGTAGAAGAGTTCACAATTCTGGAAATCTCCCTGATTAAGTAAGGATACCCAACCTACATAAACTCGGGCTTATCCAGGAGTGAGATTTTCATGTATTTTATTTATTTTATTTTATTTTTTTTCTAATTCCTATGCCATTTTATTTTATTTTATTTTATTTTCATAATATTTTATTGTCAAATTGTTTTCCATACAACACCCAGTGCTCTTCCCCTCAAGTGCCCTCCACCATCACCACCACCTCTCTTCCCCCCTCCCTCCTCCCCCCCAACCCTCAGTTCATTCTCAGCATTCAATAGTCTCTCAAGTTCTGCATCCCTCTCTCTCCCCAACTCTCTCTCCCTCCTCCGTTCCCCCTGGTTCTCCATTAGGTCTCTCTTGTTTTCCTGCTAGACCTATGAGTGCAAACATATGGTTTCTGTCCTTCTCTGTCTGGCTTACTTCACTCAGCATGACACTCTCAAGGTCCATCCACTTTCCTACGAAGGGCCATATGTCATTCCCTCTCATTGCCATGTAGTACTCCATCATGAATATATACCACATCTTCTGAGATTTTCATGTATTTTAAACAGAGTGACAGATTTGGGCTTTGGCTCAGGATAATAGGGAAACCAGCAGCATTGACTTTATTTGAAGTCACAACTGAAAACTCCTCACTGCCTAATTGTTTCCCAGGAACCCACCTTCCCCATATCCGATGAACAGTCTGCTCAGGCATTGCCAGGGTACTTTTTTTTTTTTACACCTCAGCATAGTGGCACATGGCACTTAATGGAGAAAATGAATGACGATTGTGAAGACAGTTGAATACTTTGGGCACATGGTAACATGCATTGGTTATTTAATCTTCTAAATGAAAAACAAACATTTTTTAAAAATTATTTGGCTTTTTTTTTAAACGGGCAGTGATCTTAGTGGATAAGGCTTCAGACTAAAGCCTGAATTGAGTCCTGACCTTACTATAACTGGGGAATAGTTATTCACCTTCTCTTTGTTCCTCTATAGAAAGTTTGATATTCTCTGTGGCTACCTAATGAGGTTGGTGTGAAGACTGAATGAAATATGTCTACAAAATCCAAGGACCTGGCACAAAATAAATGTTTTAGAATTTCTAATTGTTGTAATTTCCGTAGTTACAGTTTCATCTTTCCTTATACTCTCAATTTCCCACATAAGTTAGAATTACATTTATTTTTCTTAGACCTGCAGTATATTCACGAATATGTGAAAACTTAATAGCTTAAAACACCACCCATTTATTACTTCATGGTTCCATAGGTCACAAGTCTGGGGGGACTCAACTGAGTTCTCTGCTTCAAAGCTGATACATTAGCCAAGCGGACTCCTATTCTGAAGGTTCTAAGAAACAGTCCTCTTGAGTTCCTTCAGGTTACTGGCTGAAATGCAGTCCCTTACAGTTATAGAACTGAGGTTCTCATTTCCTTCCTGGCTACAAGTTACGAACATTCCTTCTTACATGACCCCAACCATTTTCAATCTATTAATGGTGCATCAAGTCCTTCTTATGCTTCAAATATCTCCAGGGTCCTCTTATGGCACCAGGGGAAGAAAACTCTTTGCTTTTAAAGGGTTCATATGATTAGGTTATATATCCACCCCCTTTCTGCTCAACACTGTCCCAAATTTCCCTATTGGTTTATTTATTCAAATTAAAAATTCTCTTGCCATACTACAGGAGTATGTAATATGCATAGGTTCTATGCACACTTAAGGAGAAGGGAATTGTACAAGGGCAAGATTTATTAGAGTCATTGAGGATCATTCTGAGATTTCTGACTACCATAGTAATTTAAATACAATCAAGTAAACTTGAATATGTTCATTCCAAATTCACTCATTCTATCAAGAAACACTTACTGAACACCTACCATGTACCAAGCTATATGTTATATTTGAAAGTATTAATCAATTCTTGGTAACTTGCTATTTCAAAATAGATTTTTAAAAAGCAAAATTATCTGAAAATATTGGTTCCTGTTCATCAAACTTACTTTTCCACTCTCCATTTTGCTTTCTGGAACTATAATATGTATGATCCTGTGTCAGCATAATTGAGTATTCTAGAACTAGGTTTACTAATTGAAAAACTAAGTAAATGAAAAGAATGTTACCATCTATAATATATTGCCTATTTATCTAATAGACCTTTTAAATCATTAAGATGGCCTGAGGTGAGGAAGACATAGTTGCTGATATTGCCTGTATGTCAAGTAATGGATAGATGCATTTTACAGACATTATTTTGCTGAAACTAACCAATGTTACTATTCCTGTGTCCGAAATGGGAAGCTGAGGCAAAGATGCACAAATATCTAAGACTGTAAATGTTTGAATATGTCCTCCATTATCCTCTGAGTTTCCTCTAAGCAGATGTATATCTTCCATTTATTACACTTTATTAAAAATGTGTTTATTTTGTAACAATCCTTTCTATATGTTAAATTTTATTTATTTCTGTAAGTGTCCCTTATATTTTAGTTCCTTGGAAGCAGGAACTGTGTGTTACTCATCTGTGTATTTCCCTAGCTATTATTAGAGAATGTGCTCAGTAAATACTGGTTGAATTTGAGTAGTGCAAACACTACACAGAGATCACCATTGCTTAGCATGAGTCTGTTCTGCTCTTATTCCATCCCACTCAGCCAGTTATGCATGAGCATCCATGAGAGAACAGAGCCCATGTGTTTGATGCAGTATTGAAAACAGCAGTAAAAACTAGTGATTGGCAAATCAAATTGCACTTGGGACTTGGCAAAAAAAAAATGTTGGGAGGTAGAAAGGAATGGTCTTATGATGTCCAAAAGCATTTTCTAGAGGTTTTTTTTTTTGTTTGTTTGTTTTTTTACCTCACTGGTTTTATATTTGTGTGTTTTAAGGGAAATTTAATTCACATGTTTCTGGTTTGCTTATACTTAACACACCAAAGCAATGATTTGTAAAAGCAATTTGGTGTCTAGGAACTCATTCTAAAGTTCCTTTTGAACTGCAAATCATGCCTCAAAATATGAGCAGTATTAGTATTTCTTGACTTGGCTGGTTGGTAAGAAAAATGCGCTCACTGAGAGCTTTGGGTTCTCACCCCAACTATATTGTTAACTGTTTGACTTTATAATTAATCTTTCTGGATATTAGTTTCCTCATCCTTAAAGTGAAAAGATTAGAATATATAATCTTAAAATTCACTTCTAGATCTAAAATACTACGATTAAAATCTTTTATTAAAATATATTAAAACTGCTATGTGCCAGGGTGTACAGTGCTTTTTTTTGAGGTGACTTTTATGATTTAGATATTCATTTCAAATATGTAATGCAGAATAATTAATCCTTAGTTATATTTACAAGTGAAAAAACTCAGATTCACATATCTATTTGAAATATCAAATTTATATATAAAACTGTGGATCATAGTAGGAATTTAGTACATAATTGTTGATTTGTAGGTGAATCATAGATGGAGAGATGGATGGATGGGTGGGTGGAGGGAGGGAAGGAACGAACGAACGAACGAATGAACAATAGTCAAAATGCCAGTCACCGTTCTTGCCATCTTATTCTCAGGAATTCCTCAGGGTGAATGTGTTTCCATTTACTTTTTCAGAGATAATGGCACTAAATTCTCTTGTCTCAGACTTTAAGATACAAACCAACTATTCATTTGTTTTCAAAAGATGCCAAGAATATAAATTCACCTCCTGAAGCATCACTGACTAGAACACTAAAGAGATTTTTACTATAGTTGAAAGTACTTTCTTTAAAACATATGCAATATTTATAGGGCTGTTTAGAATAAGCCAACTGAAAGATTTAATGATAATAATCTCCATATTCTTTCTAAAATTGATTTCCAGTTTCAATGAACTTGGAAAGAGTCCTAGGACATCAAATAAATAAAGATATTAACATGAAATGAATCTTGACAATATGTTCATAAATTTACATTTTAAGCATGACCAAAATCTATATATATTTATCCATTATTAAGGTGATACTTTGATGAAAATTTTTCATTTGCATGAAATAAACCTTTTTGGCTACAGATGAAAGGATTTTATGGTAGCGACAATGGTTTTGTGAGTTAAATGATCCCAACATCATCAGGAACGAATCACAAGTGCCTACCATATGAATTACAGCACCATGAGTCTAAAAAAGGTATTTCTGTGGAAAGCATTCTTCCCATCTGTAACAATCAGATTCTGCTTTGAAGTTCTGCTAGAGAGTCTTACAGTACATGAGACAGCCACATGCTACCCAAACTTCTCTCTCAACTTGAGTTTGACTGCATTTTCCCAAGGAACAATGCAACTTAATGATGAAGGGGTTTAGAGAGGAAAATGGCTACAGCTTTTGTACTTCACTGTATGTGCATTCTCCAGTGATCCTTTCTGGATACAACCATAGAAATTTTTTCAGTGGATGTGCATTACAATGGGACAATTCTCCTATATTGAATCTACGGTGAAGTCTTCACAACTATTTCTGGCCCAAATGAAACCAACCTGTTAAAAATGAGTAAATTATTATTGACACTGTTTAACTATATCAGAAAGAGTTACAAAAATGATAAATCAATAACATTAGGAGTCATTACTGCAAGACACTGTCACACTGCTGATTGTCACTCCACTACCTCTCCTGAATGGGTTTGGGACTGACAATTGCCTGTGTCATCCTGTTTTTTGTTTTGTTTTGTTTTTTTACTTGAAGCTTACCTCAACAGAAAATAATAGTGGAGAAACACTTGTAGTGAAAGGAAGACTGACATCAGCAAAGTTAAGAGATTAATGTGAGTGGAAGTAAAATAACTTGTTTAATCACTTTGTGTCTATTTCTGTATTAACCAAATTAATCATGATCCAGGTGCCTTCTCTGGCACTTGGTTGCTGATTCTAAACTATAATCTTATAGGATAGCCAAATAGCAATGGTAATTAAATTTTATGTAGAAGTCCCTCTTCAATGTACAATAGAATTCTCTCAGTTTTCACTTGGCTAAGAATTCTAATTCAGTCATTTTTGTAATTTCATAATAGGAATGGGCTATCTGGGAATGTCTCTCATTTCTTTGGGCTTCTATAATGATGTTTCAATTATCCACAACAAGCATTGCTGAATATACATAGGTTCTAAAAGAATGTAGTTTATAGAGTTTAGGAATGTTCTTCCCATTTTGCCTTTATATGTTTTACTATTTACGTTCTATCTCATCTCTGATAAAAGAAAAAAAAAAAGAAAACTTAGCAATAAAAAGAACAGGCCTCTTTCCATCATAAAAAAAAATACATTTTAACACTATCATCAAATAAGTGCTAATATGAGGTGGCCATTTTAACCATATAAGAGGATATTATTTGCAATCATATAAAAACCTGAAAAGCTAGTAACAACTTAAAATATCTAAAAAACAGAAATGGTTGGTACAGTAATACATTTAAAATGACATTGTAGAGGACTGCAAGAATGTTTCCCACTATTGATAGTTGTAAATGTAAGTTAAAAAACTCTAATATGATCCTGTTTTACTTTTAAAATACAGAAAAACAACAAACATGAAATACTACAAAAGTGGAATTGGTATCTTTGATAGGACTATGATTTATTATTATATATATATTACAATTATTTTACTACTATTAATTTTATTATAGTATACATTTAAATAATATATAACTACTTGTATATTTATTATATGTTATACAATTTATTTTATTTACTCTTCTTTTCTATTTTCTGAATTTTCTACAATTAATATGTGTTTGGTTTTCAAAACAGGGTTTTTTTTAATTAAAATTAAAATAAAGCTAGTTAGTGTTGTTTCCTTTCACTACCAATTCTCTGGGAACTATTTGGGGAACATCAGACCAAGTTTTAGACATACCATTTAGAAGGGTGAATCTTTTTTGTCCTGTGACTTGGCTATTAAATACATATATAAAGTTTGTGGAACATTATTTGAGCAACTTTTCATTTCAAACTTTTCTGAACTAGGAAAAATGCTGACACAGTATGATTTTGAACAGAAGTAACACCCCATAAAATATCAAGAAACAATTGAAACTAACATATTTACAGCTTACTTATGTTTTTTAAATAGTTATTGTCAAATTGGTTTCCATATAACACCCAGTGCGCTTCCCCACCAGTGCCCTCCTCCGTTACCACCACCTCTTTTCCCCCTCCCCTCCCTCTCTTTTCAAAAGCAAAAAATTAAATTTGCTTCTAGTAAACCAACAGAACCGAACAGAAGATTTCTAACTGAAAATGTCCTTCCAATTCTCTTGCTCAGTGGTGTCTCAGTCGTGGTAGTTACTGATTCAGCTGTGTTTGGTCATGGAAAGAAATGGCATGTTACAATGTAGCTTCCTTCTCATGCTTGAAATTTTATGCTGATTAAATTAAATTAATTTGATACTCTTTAAAATAACCAAGCTGCACAGAGGTTTCTTCAGTGTAGTAGTAGTAGTAGTAGTAGTAGTATATTAGTGTTAGTACTTTGTTAATGCCTCACTCTGGAAGTTCTTCTCACAAGAGTTTAAGGTGCTGAATTTCACTTTGAAAAAAAATATTTCTTAGAGAATTCTCATAGTCAATGCAGTAAAGTAAGGAAGACTGCCAAGTCTGATTTTCAGTGAATATATACCAATTTCAGTAACTAACCTGAGCCTGCCATTCTTGCTACAACACAGGTTCCTCTCTAAGCTCTACTCCCACCCCCAGAAAAATAATCCAGAAGCTAAAGGCATATATGGACCCTAAGAATCTAGTTCCCTCACCATATCTAATGATTGCTTGAGCCCAAGATGCACCATGTTATAGAGATGTGTTTTTCCACTTGATCACTTTTTTCCCACAAGCCCTCACATTCAGGACACTCTAACCCCCTTGGAAAAAAATTGTGGGCTATGGTTTCTTTTATAATTTTTCAACTCTTCAGGCTAAGTTTGTTGTAACAAGCAGAATGAGCTTTTGGGCTTTTTGTGAAGATATGAGTAAAAACTATTAAATGCAGCTTGCAATTATGCCTATTAAAAACATTACATACACACACCATTACGTACACGCACCATTAAAACTTTCATCTCACTTGTCCTAAAAAGTAATACCTTGACATTAATAGCCATGCTTAGTTTCTTAAATACTTCTATATATGTATAGCAGTAATGGACACAGTAGAACTCAGGCTAACAAAGCTAAACAGTTATACTTGAATTCCTTACTTTGATTGAAAGAGAAGCCACAGGCTTTGTAGAAATTCATTTCTTTATTTCAGTTGAATGTTTTGTGCATGCATAACTCAAAAGTTCAGCTGCTTCAATCTGTGGTTCAAAATCACATGGGTAACATGTGAATGGAAATAAAGCCTGTAGGTAAAAGAAAGAGGAATTTGGATAGAGATCAAAGATTAGCTTCATTCCATTCTTTCCTTCCACTTTTTACTATCCCATCTAAAGTTGGTATTTTATAGGACTTTTTTTATTTCCAGGGGAAAAAGTGAACTTAAATCAGATTTGAGATTTTCTTTCTCTCTCTCTCTCTTTTTCCAAATCCATGTGATTTTATCTGCTCAGTAGTGACTTTAGAAAATTCTCAATTGTTAGGAACCTTTAGTATGAAAGATATGGCATACTGGCTTGATTTATTATTATGTGTTTTTAAGCTCTCACTATAGACCTAGTTTAAGTAATAGGAAAAGCTGTTCTGAATATTTAACAATATCATTAGCAGAAATATTTCCCTTTATGCCTGTAAGTATTATGAGTATTTCTTGCTTTTTTATTTTCTGAATGGAACTGGTTACTATGTGCTGTTAACTTTGACCATTTAGGGATCAGAACTTTGTATCACAATATCTGAAAGCCTAGCATTCTTTTGTAGTAATCAGGTAAGAAGGTAGAGTTTAATGTGGCCATTCTCATTTTTAAGTGACCTGTGGAAAAGACTCTTATTGGTATCATGAGGTCCATAAGAACTGAGAAATATTTCAGTGCTTGAAAATAGTTTGTATTTAATGTTAAAATACTTTTTAAAATAATTTTTGTCAGCTATTTAGAAACATAATTATAAAATGACAATTTTGATTTCTGTCAGAATAGTATCTAAGTGGACAGAATCAACAATGTAGGGGTGCCTGGGTGGCTCAGTCGGTTAAGTGTTCAACTTCAGCTCAGGTCATGATCTCACAGCTCATGGGTTTGAGCCCTGCATCAGGCTCTGTGCTGACAGCTCAGAGCCTGGAACCTGCTTTGGATTCTGGGTCTCCCTCTCTTTCTGCCCCTCTCCCACTCACGATCCATCTCTCTTGCTTAAAAATAAATAAACATTAAAAAAATTTTTTTAAAGAATCAACAATGACATGCTTCAAGGTAGTGGGGTTGTGAACTCATCTTATTCATGCCTAACCTCAAGTGCTAGACCAGAACTGAAAATCTGGATGATTACGGTTTACTGAGTGGATATCTCAGTGCATTCCAAGGATTAAGATGATATTTTTCTATTGTTCCAAAATATCCTTTAAATACTCTTGGTTTGGGGGGTCTCATCATTTCACAAATTGATAGGCCTTCATTTAGTTCTACCAACATTATTCTGAGAATTTCCTTCCTTTTCAAGCAAAACCCCAGAATGCTTAAGAACAGAAGTGAGGCTTAAAGGTGGTCCAGGCAGGCTTGGAGAGCATGCACTTCCATATTCACAGTTATTCTCTCAAGTTTTTATGGATGTAGAAATATTCTAAATATCATAAGTACTATATGAATGAGGGAAAATGAAATAATCTCCTTTTTACTTTACAATGGATAATACAAGAAGCTAAAAATTGGGTTAATGTAAACATTGAATAAATAACAAAACAATAGAGACAAAAAAGATAATTGGTTTGCAGATGTTGAGGGGTTGAAAAGGAAGGATGACTAGATAGGTTGACAACGGACTTTTTAGGGCAGTGAAACTACTCTAAATGATACTATAATGGTAGATACATGTCATTTTGCATTTGTCACAACCCACAGAACCATACAGCACAAGAGTGAATCCTAACCATTGACTTTTGTTATAATAACGTGTCAATACTAGCTTATCAGTTTTGGCAAATATACCACACTACTATTGTAAGATGTTAGTAATAGAGAATATGATAGCAAGGGGGGTAGGATGGTATAAATGAATGCTCTGTACTTTCTGCTCAATTTTTCTTTAAGCCCAAAGTGCTTTAAAAAAAAGTTTATTAATTATTAAAAGTTAATTGATTTAACACTAAAATTTTCAGGATGCTTGGGTGGTTTGGATGATTGAGCATTTGACTTCGGCTCAGGTCATGATCTCATGATTAGTGGGTTTGAGCCCCACATCGGGCTCTGTGCTGAGAGCTAGCTCAGAGCCTCGAGCCTGCGTCAGATTCTGTGTCTTCTTCTCTCTCTGCCCCTCTCCCATTTATACTCTGTCTCTCTCTGTCTCTCAAAAAATAAATGTGAAAAACATGTTTAACTAAAATTTTATTCCTCAAAAGTTTTTAAAGCATATTTAAAAAACATAATGCCATATTGAACATATGGTTTTATTTCTTTTCATTTATCTTTTTTTTTTGCAATTGTCCTTGAAATTGGACAGGTTGGATACAATGTTAAATTTTTTAATGTTGAATGAGAGACACATTTGACATTATGAGAGTCTATACATCCTGAAAATATACATGAAAATATCAAAACTACTTTTTAAAATTATGAATGATTTCCAAAAGGATGAAGGAAGGTGATCAAATCCTGTAACTGTTGGCTAACCTGGGCTATCCCAAATTCTCCGGTGGGATAGAGCTTGAATATTAATACACTACTACATACTAGAAAAGGGAGTCAAAGTCTTGGGCCTATGAAGGGAGAGGTTTTTATTGGAGATCAACATGAAGGTATTAGAAAGGGCCATCTCTAAGAAAAAGGGTGAATGAAAGAAGAAATTTTGCTGAATAAAACTATGTCTATCTTAGCTAGGGCTATAATGGAGGAAGTTTCAAAGGAAATAAAAAGGTGTAAAAAACTAATTTTTTCCATGAGAATTTGCAATCAAGTTTTAGGGTCCACATTTACAATAGCTGTGCGTTAAAAAGAGAGGCCCTGAAATCTAAGAATTTAAAATTGATCCTAGCTGGTAGTATAGTATCCCAGCCATCCAGTAGGAGTAAACAGAATCACACTCAACTCAGGGTTCAAAAATAAATATCAAATTCAATTCAGGCTTCAAAAACTTCTCACATAGGAAGTTCCAATGTATATGGATTCAAAAAAAACCACTCAAAAAACAGAAGACAAAGAGAATTAAGACATCGTGAGAATGAATCAGCAGGAACAATAAGTAGTAAGACTAGGCCCTAAAGACTTTGACTAACACATACAGAATATGTAATAATAATGGGTAAAGTAATAGAAGGAAGAAATGAGCAAAGAATAAGAAACCATAAAAATAACTAAGAAGTTATGAAATCTAACCAAATAGAACATCTGAAATTGAACAACATAATCACTGAAATGAAAATACCAATATAAATGTTAAACAGCAGATTAGACACATCTGGAGAAAGAAAGGCTATCAGGTGGATCTAAAATTAAAATACATATAATGCAGGACAGAAAGAGACATAAAAAATGTGAAAGAAACCTTATGAGACATTGAGGATATAATGACAATGACCACATATATCTAATGGAATTCCAAAATAGGATAATAAATAAACATTATTTCAATAAATTTGAACACTTAACTTTTTAGAAGACTATAACTTATGAAGATATAGAAAGCATGAGTAGCCCTATAATCACAAAAGAAATTTTTTCAGAAGTTAAAAATCTTCCTCAAAGAAAACACAAAACTAAAATGGTTCTACAGAAGATTTCTACCCAACTTTCTAGAATGAGATCATGGAAAAAGGGGGTTCCAGCCACATCAAAATTCAACATGGTCAATACAGGAATGGAAAATTACATATTAACTCCATTCATGAACATAGTGAAAAAAATCCTGAGCAAGTCATTAGCAAAACAAATCCAGCTATGTACAAAAAAGATAATTATATCATAACCAAGCTAATTTTGCTTTATAAATTTAATGATGGCTTAATATTAATAATATGAATGTTACAACACTATGAAATTATAGGAGAAAAACATCTCATTGTGGTATAAGTAATTAAATGTAACATCTTTTTATAATAAAAACTTTACTTCAAGGTAGAAATAGAAAGGTCCTTCCTAAAACTGAAGGAAACCGCAATAACATGCGATGATTCATTCACTTACTTGGCAAATTATACCAAATGTTGGCAAAGATGTGGTTGAACTAGAATTCTTATATACACACTGTTTATCAGAGTAGGGGTTGATTAACAGCTTTTACAAATAATCTGGTATTATTTAGCAGATTTTAAGCCATAGAAATTTTACTCTAGTCTTGCACATGTGAACCACAAGAGTGATATAAGAACATTCAATGAGGCATTGTTTGTAATAATAAATCACTGGGGTGTTGTAGTAACAAAAATGCAAATATCTGTTATTAGAAGATTGGGTAAGTGAATTCTTACATATCCATAATATGACCTACTGGACAGCAAAGAACTATAGCTATATTTACCAACAGAGATGAGCTAACAAAATATTGTATGAAAAGAGCAAGTTGTGAAAATAGAAAACCACTTTTATAAAAAAAATTTTTTTTAACTATTAACACAAGAAAAGCAAAGGAATTATCCACACAAATTCATGGTCCTGATTTCCCAGAGAGGAGGAGGAATGTTAATAGAAGTACACAAGAAGCTTCAAAAGTATTGCTAACAGTATTTTCCTTAAACTGGAAAGTGAGTGAACAAATGTTTCACACATCATTATACTTTATAATATAGAGAGATGTTACTTATTTTTTACATTTATTAACTATTTCATAATCAAAATAATGTCTCTAAAAATCTAATGTAATAGTTAATTTGAAGTGATATGTAAAAAAATTCCTTTTATAATAAAGTAAAAGCAGATGATGGAAACAATAAACAAAAGTCCTCCAAATGAGATTATTGACCTTATTTACACTTGCCAAATGCTACTCAAGTTTTTTATTCTGATACACATAGAATATATTGTGAAAGTCAGTACTGTGCACTGGTGAGGATCCAGATTGATTGGTGTAAATTTTGGTTGTGGTACTTTTTAGCTGTGGGATCTTGGGTTTGGTTTCCCTCATATGTAAAATATAGATAATAATACCTAATTTATCAAATTATTGTAAGTAGTAAATGAGTTAGCCCATGAAAGTCCTGCAAAAGGACTCACATAGAATAAATGCTCAATCAATATTAGATTCTAGTAATATTCTTTTTTGATTTAATATTTTGAAATGTTTGTGTTATGGTAGGCTTTGGTCATTTGACGAAGCAATTGATGACATTGGCTAATGGACATGTGGTGCTGGCTCTAGAAGGAGGACATGACCTCACAGCCATCTGCGATGCATCTGAAGCCTGTGTGAATGCTCTTCTAGGAAATGAGGTAAAAATAACTAAAAGTGTACTAGGGTAGGGGTAAAGGACTAGGAATGCGTGCATACATATTTTTAAATTTTTAATCTCATGTAATCAGAAAGTGCAATGTTGCTCTTATAATTTTAAGAAGGAGGGTAAGAAGTTTACATGTACTCCTGTTATATGGTATCACTTCTGTCCAGTTAATTCACATGGCCCTTCTCTCAATCAGGTTATTTACAAGCTCAATAAATAAGTAGCAATGGGGGCACCTGGTTGGCTCAGTTGGTTGAGTGTCCAACTTTGGCACAGGCCGTGATCTCATGGTTTGTGGGTTTGAGCCTCACTTTGGGCTCTGTGCTGACAGCTCAGAGTCTGGAGCTGTTTTAGATTCTGCATCTTTCTCTCTCTATGCCCCTTCCTCACACATGCGCTCTCTCGCTCACTCTCTCTCTCTTTCTCAAAAATACATAAACATTAAAACAATTTAATAAGTAAAAATAACCCTTAAGTAAAGAAATGCATTGTAAACTGACCCAGTTAATATGCAGTGAAACGGTGAAAAACAAATAAAGAAAATTTCTCTTGAAGTTTTCCATAGGATTATGTTAGTTCAAGTGAGAAAATAAAGCTTTCTAAAAAATTTTCAGCTTTATTGAGATACAGTTGGGATATAAAATTGTAATACATTTAAAGTATACAAGTATACGATATATGATTCAATATATGTATACATTGTGAAAGGATTCTCTCCATGAAGTTAATGCAACACATTCATTACCTCAGATATACTTACTTTTTGTTTTCGTTTGGTGAGAACACTTAAGTTCTACTTTCTTAGCAAATTTTAATTATATAATACATTGTTATGAACTATAGTCATCATGTAATACATTAGATCCTCAATCCTTATTCATCTTGTAACTAAGAGTTTAAAACCTTTCACTAACCTCTTCCTGTTCTCTCCACCCCTCCAGCCCCTGACAACCACTGTTCTATTCTGACTCTATGATTTCAACTACTTTTTTTGAGAGGGGGAGGTCTACCTAAGTGATACCATACAGGATTTTTTCTCCATCCAACTTATTTTACCTAGTATAAGGCCCTCCAGTTTTATCCATGTTGTCAAAAATGACAAAATGATCTTTTAAAAAAATAAGTAATATTCTATTATATATAGAACATACATAATAAATGCCACATTTTCTTTTTCCACTTATCTGTTTATAGACATTAAGGTTGTTTTTGTACCTTGACTATTGTTAAATAATTTTGCGTTAAACACTGGAGTACAGATATCTCTTCGAGGCAGTGATCTTTTTTCCTTTGGATATATACCCAGAAGTGAGTTTGCTGGATCATGTGGCAGTTTTAGTTTCATGAGGAATCTCCTACTATTTTCTATAGTGGCTGTACATCTTACCTTCCCAACAACAGTGCCCAGAGGTTCTCTGTTCTCCACATCTTTATCAGCATTTATCTTTTTTCTTTTTGTTGATACATAAGGTAATATCTCATTGTGGTTTTGATTTGCATTTTCCTGATGATACTCTTGAGCACCTCTTCATATACATGTTGGCCATTTATTTATATGCCATCTTTGGAAAAACCATCTAATTGGATCCTTTCCCCATTTTAATTGATTTATTTGGGGCTTTGACTTTGTTTCTGTTTTTGTTTTTGTTTTGCTACCTACTTGTATGAGTTCTTTGCTTATTTTAGATATTAACCTCTTATTGGGCACATAGTTTGCAAATATTTTCTCCCATTCCATAGGTTACCTTTTCATTTTATTCACCCTTACTGAGCAGAAGCTTTTAAGCTTGATGTAGTCACACTATCTGTTTGTTTGTTCATTTGTTGCTTTTGTTGCCTATACTTTTGATGTCAGATCCAAAAAAGCCATTACCAAAGCCAGTGTCAAGGAGATTACCACCACGTTTTCTCCTAAGAGTTTTATGATTTCAAATCTTACATATAAGTTTTTAATTGATTTTAAATTGATTTTTTGTATGAGATATAAGATATGAGTCCTGTTTTATTCTTTTGTGTATGGCTGTTCAGTTTCACCAACACCATATATTGAAGAGACTATTCCTTTGTATATTCCCAGATCTTTTGTTAAGATTAATTTACCTTATGTGCATGACTTTACTTTGGGCCCTCTCTTCTGTTCTATTAATCTGTGTGTCTGTTTCTAATGCTAGCATTGATTACTTATAGTATACCTGAAATCAAGAAGTGTAATGACTCCAGCATTATTATTCTTTCTCAAGATTTCTTCATCTGTTTGAGGTCTTTGTGATTTCATATGAGTTTTAGGACTGTTTCTTTTCTATTACTGTAAAAAATGCCTTTTGATAAGGATTGCATTGAATCTATAGATTGCTTTGGGCAATATGAACATTTTAATAATATTAACTCTTCTCATCCATGAACATGGGATATCTTTCCATTTATTTGTGTCTTCTTCAACTTTTTTCATCAATACCTTACAGTTATTGATGTATAGACCTTTAACTTCCTTGGATACATTTATCTCTAAGTGTTTTATTGTTGATGATACCAACGTATATGGGATTGTTGTATTTCTTCTTCAGATAGTTTATTGTTAGTATATAAAATCTGATTTCTTAATGTTGATTTGCATCCTGCCACTTTACTGAATTTTTTTGTTATTTCTAAAAGTTTCATGGTGGAATATTTAGGTTTTCCCATATATATTGTGTCATCTGTGAGTAGAGACAGTTTTACTTCTTCCTTTCCAATTTGGATGCTTTTTATTTCTTTTTCTTGCTTATGTGTTCTAGGTCATGGTTACAATACTATGTTGAATAAAAGTAGCAAAGGTGGGCATTCCTGTCTTTTCTTGACCGCAGAGTAGGATGTTAGCTGTGGGCTTGTTACATATAGCATTTATTATGTTGAGGTATGCTCTTTCTATACTGCATTTGTTGAGCGTTTTTTTTTATTCTTCGCATTATTTTTTTTTAATAGTGTATTGTCAAATTGGTTTCCGTATAACATCCAGTGCTCTTCCCCACAAGTGCCCTCCTCCATCACCACCACATCCCTGCCCTGGCCCCCTCCCCCTTCAGCCCTCGGTTCATTTTCTGTACTCAAGAGCCTCTCATGGCGTTTTTAATTGTGAAAAGATGTTGAATTTTTTGAAATGCTTTGCCTGCATGTATTGAGAGGATCATATGATGTTATTGTTTATGTTGTTACTGTAATGTATCACATTGGTTGATTTGTGTGTGTTAAGCAATTCTCAGATCCTGGAATAAATCCCACCTGATCGTGATGTATGCTCCTTTTAATGTAATGTTGAATTCAGTTTGGTAATATTTTGTTGAGAGTTTTTGCATCTGTGTTCATTAAGAATATTGGCCTGTAATTTCTTTCTCCAAAATATTCTTTACTGGCTTTGGTATCAGGGAAAGGCTGGCCTCCTAAAATGAATTTAGAAATGTTCCCTCCGAATCAGTTTTTTGGATAAGTTTGAGAAGGTTTGATAATAGTTCTCTAATATTTGGTATAATGACCTCTTTGTTATCAGCGAAGCCAGTCTGATTCTGGACTTTTCTTTGTTAGGAGGTTTTTGATTACTGAGTCACTCTCCTTACTAATTATTGGTCTGTTCATGTTTTCTGTTTGTTCAGAATTCTGTCTTCATAGATTTTATGTTTCTAGTAATTTATTCATTTCTTTTAATCTAATTCATTGATGTATAATTGTTCATAGTAGTTTCTTATGATCCTTTGGATTTCTATGTTATCAGTTGTCAAGTCTCCTCTTTCAAATCTGATTTTATTAATTGAGGCTTTTCTCTTTTTTCTTACTCCAGTTAAAGGTTTATCAGTTATTTTTTTATCTTGTCCTAAAACCAACTTATAGTTTCATTGATTTTTTCTATTATTTTTTATTCATTTATTTCTACTTTTATCTTTATTATTTCTTTCCTTGACTTTGTTTATTCTCCTTTTTCTAGTTCCTTGTAGTATAAAGTTAGGTAGTCTGTTGAGATATCTCTTTTTTTTTACTAATGTAATCATTTGTCACTATAAATATCCCTCTTATAACTACTTTCCCTGCATCCCCAAAGTTTTAATATGTTGTATTTCCATTTTCTTTTGTCTCAAGACTTTTTAAAATTTCTCTTTTTATTCATTTGGCCCATTTGTTGTTCAGGAGCATGTGGTTAAATTACCACATATTTGTGAGTTTGCCATTTTTCTTCTCATTGATTTCTAGTTTTATGCCGTTGTGGTCATAAAAGATATTTGGGATGATTTCAGTCTTTTAAAATGTGTTAAGACTGGTATTATGGCCTAATACATGATTTTTCCTAGAGAATGTTCCATATGTGCTTGAGAAGAATGTATTTGCTGTTGCTGTTGGATAAAATATTCTGTATATGGCTGTTAGGTTCACATGGTCTAAAGTGTAATTGAATTCCATTGTTTCCTAATTGATTTTCTGTCTGGCTAATCTAGCCATTAATGAGAATGGGATATTAAAGTCCCCTAATATCATTGTATTTTCTTCTGTTTGTTTCTTCACATCTGTTAATATGTGCTTTATAAATTTACTGACTTTATGTCGCATGCATGCATATATACATTGTTATATACTCTTGATGAATTGACCCCTTTGTCATCATATAATGACCTGCTTTGTCTCTTATTACAGTTTTTAGCTTACAGTTTATTTTTTTCTGATACGAGCAAACCTACCCCTACTTTCTTCTCATTTTCATTGGCATGGAATATCTTCTCCATCTCTTAATGTTCAATCTCTGTGTACTTAAAACCAAAGTGATTTTCTTTTAGGCAGCATTTAGTTGGGTCTTATTTTGTATTTATTCAGCCACTCTGTGTTTTTTGATAAAGAATTTAGTTCAATAAACTTACAGTAGTAATTGATATATACAGGCTTACTATTGCCATCTGTTGTTTTCTGGCAGTTTTGTGGTTCCTTTCTTCTTTTCCTACTGTCTTTCTTTGTGAATTGATGACTTCCCATAGTGGTATGTTTTAATTTCTCACTCTTTATCTTTTGCATAGTTCTATAGGATTTTGCTTTGTGGTTACCATGATGCTTGCAAAAATCCTACGCATATAATAGCTGGCAACATCCTAACTCTAATGTATACAGAAACTCTGCATTTTTACACTTCCCTCCCATGATTCTGTTTTTGATGTCATAATTCACACCTTTTTATATTGTGTATTCTTTCAAATTATTGTATAGCTATTTTTAATACTTTTTCTTTTAACCTTTACACTAGAATTTTAGGTGATTTCTATTATTATAATATTAGAGTATTCTGAATTTAATTATGTATCTGCCTGTATCAGTGAGTTTTATACTTCCATGTGTTTTTATGTTACTAATTAGCATTCTTTCATTTCAGCTTTGAAGAACTCCCTTCAACATCTATTGTAAGGGCATTCTAGTGGTGATTAAAAACTCCAGCCTTTGTTTGTCTATAAATTTATATCTGTACTGCAATTCCTAATGACACCTGTGTTGGCTAGAATATTCTTGATCAGCAGTTTTTTTCTTACTGCACTTTAAGTATATCATCCAACTCCTTTCTGGTCATTGAGTTTTGTGCTAAAAAATCCACTAACAATCATAATGAGACTCCCTTTCTTGACAAGTTGCTTTTCTCTTGCTGTTTTTTAGAGTCTCTCTTTGTTTTTAAATTTTGACAACTTCATGTGACTTAGTATTGGTCTCTTTAGTACCATCTAATTTGATACTCTTTGGGATTTCTATATTTGAATGTCTGTTTCTCTCCCCAGTTAAGGATAGTTTTTAACCACCATATCTTCAAATAAGCTTTCTGCCCCTTTCTCTTCTCCTTATGGAACTCCTGTAAGTATATGTTGATTTGCTTGATGGTGTCCCATAAATCCTTTAAGCTATCTTTACTGTTTTCATTCTTTTTTCCTTTTTGCTATTTTGACTGGATGAGTTTCACTGCCCTATCTTTAAGTTCACTGATCTTTTCTTCCATTGAATCTAGTCCCTCCTTCCATTTGGAGGGAACCAGAGGGAGAAGTCAGGAAAAATGCCTAATCAGCTTTTTTAGGGCACTAGGGAGAATCACAGTCAGCACATTGATGCATGCTAATTACAAGTCAGATTCCTCAGGCAACAACTTATTAAGTGTGGAGTCAAGATATTTCCAAGGAAAACTGGGAGATGGGGAATTTTCTGCCTGCTCCCTTTGTGCTGAGGCTTGGGGTAAAGCTGTTCTCCCATATCTGAGAAATGTTATTTGTTTGCCACAATCCTGTGGGATTCACAAACACAAGCCCTGTTAGCAGTCAGAGCTACATGTTTGGAGACCCCATTGGAGTTTTGGATGCATGGTCCAAACCACTCACTTCTCAGGAAAAGCTGAGAGTTGGGAGTTCCCTCCCAATTATATGGTGCTTTGTTGCACAGAGATTATGGTGAAGGTGTATCTCAGTCTTTCCTACCCACTTTGATGAGGTATTTTCTCATTTGGCCAATGTAAAGGAGTCATTCAGCTAGTGGCTGGATTTCTCTCAGAGGGAATTGTTCCATATATAGATGTATATTTGATGCATCCATGGAATGATAGGAAATTTAGGAGTCTCCTGTGTCACCGTTTGGACTGGAGTTTTTAAAATTTTGACAAACTTTTTCTGTTACTATTTATGAATTCTCTAGGCTAAGAGGTAGATATTATTTCCATCTTACAGATGGTGATAATGAGTCTCAAACAGGTTGGAGGAATCCTTTCAAAGTCATGCAGCCAGAATGCATTAGATCCAAAATTTGAACTTGAATTTGCATTGCCAAACATGATTTTTTTCTTTCACATTATGTGACTAAATTGCACCATATTTTTCTGATTACTTTGCAGACATCACATCACATTACCATTAGGTTTACTTTCAGATTATGGCAAACTTTCAAACTAATTAATTGCAAGTCAACAAATACTTCAAAGTTTATGTGTATTCCTTAATGTTACCAATCCTTTTTATTGATGGTGAATGTTTGCAAGTGCTAAGACTGTGTGAGGCTTTACTTTCTTTCATGAACTTGCAAAATGACTACTTAAGAAATAAACATATCCAAAATCATTTTTTTAAATCTGTCATGTATGTTATTTTTAACAGTAACTTATACTTTCACCTGTAGTATTTATGAAGGGGGGGGAAGTATTTTCTCATCTGCATGATAAACATGTAAGTTTTTTGTCATCATTATCATACAAGTTTGTCATGCTTCACCTCAATCATTGTGACATATTTATTGAGATAAATATCTACATTGTTTTTATTTTAAGGGGAATATGAGAAAGAACGCTTGAGCCCTCTACAAGTCTTTTCTCGGTTGTATAATTTTAGATAAGGCAATAACCTTATAACAAGATGTAGCTATCTAATGATTAGTGTTCTTATTAGTTGATTGCTATTTTAAATCACATATAGTTCAGAGTGTCTAAGATTTTGTAAATATTAGAGTCTTTCTGAGTTTCCTATGAACAAATAATGGCAATAATAATGTTGAGTGTTTTGTTGTATGTATGGCACTAATGTTGAGCCTACCAGAAAACATAGTTTGCATATTCACCTATAGTCACAACTTACTTATTTGATTTTAAATATGGAAACATTTTAGACAAGCATACTGGTTTTAATATTTACATTATAAAGGCTTATGCCAGATGTGCAGAAAATCACAGTAGGTTGTGGATTGTGGCTCCATGGATGATTGACCTGCCCAGAAAGAAATGTTACCCAGTTGCAAAAGCCAACTATTTTTCCAACTATGTGAAAGGAAATTATGGATTTCACTGGCTCTCTTTGAGCACATCCATTCAAAGGAGATTCTATTTCTATGTGCTGGTAATCACTACACTTGGCCTACTTTATTTCTCCAAGGGAGGATTACCAGTGAGAATGGAATAATTTTTTTTGTGGTCTCTTTCTTGAAGAGAGGACTCTGTCTCAGAACATATTGAAGTCAGTTGTGTGGAGTTACATGGTTTTCTTAATTTGTCTGAATTTACTAAAAAGCTAAATGGTTGTGTTTTGTACCTTCCTTGCACTGCTGGACCTTTTGACAGGGATGTCTATGGTCTTTTTATTATATGAGCTATCCCTAGAGATCAAATAGATTATTTTCATAGAGCAATTACTGACACTAGAACAATGTATCCTAATTTAAAGTTTGAGACCTATTCTCAAACCTTTTCTATAGCCTTTATCTGCATTTTCAGAAACACCAGGCTTTAGATAGAAGAAAGGTTAAAAATGTCATTGGTCAATCTTAAACATGACCATATGGATGTATAGGTACTAAGAATTCCAGTAAATAATGACTGAAATGATTATTTTTTACTATATTCACTCTTTAATCAGCTGTAATATCTGGATGTCTTATAGTAAATTTGATTTAGTTATTATAATACCCTAAATATCACCCTGTCTTTTTTCATTGCCTATTTTTATTTGCATAAGCACAATCCAAATTTTCTGTATAATAGGCTAACGGAAAACAAATTTAAATATATCTGGTTTTCTGTATATTTTTTCCTATTGAGAATTCTTCAGAATATAAATGAGATTATAAATTTCCTGCAAGATTCTTTAAGGGAAACAGATGGTTTGGTATATTGAACTTTGAAAGGTAAATTTCGGTGTGTCATGTCTATCAGTATGCAGAGGAACAAAGCTAGGGGAAAGAAGGATTTTTCTAAAATGAAAAATGAAAGAAAAATACATGTGTGTTGTGCATTATAATTCATTTGAAAAAAGGAAATGAAAACGTAATACTTGAAACAACTTGAGAAACAAAGAGTTCTTCTCACTTTCATTGACAATATAATTTATAATCCACGGTCTGGCTTTCTATATATTTTTTCAGTTCAGAGGTCATATGACTAACAGCATGACTGCATTGAAGTTTTAAATTTCATTCTTTTAGAAAAAGCAATATATAATAAGGCATATTGCATGTACCTCACCATTTTGAAAAGTGCATACATGTAGTTTTCACAGTGGTTATACATAGTAAAGTCGAGAAAAGAAAAAATTTTTTTGAAATATTTCAGTTACCAATTATTGCAATTTCAGATCCCAATTTCCCTCCAAACTCCCTTTTCAAATGATTAATAGGGCAATTATAACTTATTATCTGGGATTTTACTTTTACAAATAGCAAGATGTAGTAAAGCTTGAGCTTAAAACATTGGCAGAACCTACTTTGGCTTCTCAACACTGAACATGCAATTGAACTCAAATTAGGAAGGTCAAGAAGGGCCTTTTTGAGGGACTCTGCACTTTGTCAGATGTATTTATTCATGTGCAGAGGATTAGAATTCATAAACATTTTGCCAGTTTTTTGAATGCAGTTTCTTTTCCTTGTTGTTCTTGGCCAGGCCTAGTCAATACAGCAAAATGCTGCTTCATTTGACTTATTATCAGCAGAATAATATGTATTACATAACCTAAAGGAATTATAAAATCAGCAGGAATTCTTGGCTCTGCATCTTAGTGTAAATATATAGATGGGTACCAAAAACCTTAATTTTTTAAAAATTAAGTTATCTGAGTGACATGACCAAAATAGGTAATTTTCTTTTTAAATATTTTTTATTATGAAAGTGATCTAGTTAGCAAAATGTCTTTTAGCTATTATTTAAAGAAATATGCACAAGGTCAATCAAAATAATACACTGTTGAATTAAAACTAATATGAGCATGGTACAGAAAATTCCTTGAGGCAACTGATTTTGAAAACATACCAGAAGTCCATTTTTTTCTTGTTCTTGGCAAAGTTCAGAATATACACTTATCAATCCAATCAGGGTATGATGAATATTTTTTAACTTCTTCAGTGAAGCACTTAAAAACACTTGCTTGGGGTTTGCAAGAAACAGAAGTGACTATCTAAATGAGAAGAATCCGGTTGTTTGAAATGGCGTCAGTGATCCTTATGTACATAATTACATCATTTTTAGAATTGGTAATATCTAAACCAAACTGGGAGGTTCTCAGAGAAACTGATTTTGGTACTCTGCATTTGTGCTGGCCAGCAAACCATGGCACAGTTACTTTAAAGCCAAATTTGCCTAATGTTGTGCAAAGCCAATTAACAGCACCCTGGGTTGCTTCTCCTGAAAGAAATACTCCCAAAAGGTGAGAAAAGCTTCAGCCCTTGGCATTCCTATGGAATCTAAAACAAAAACATTGAAAAACTTCAGGCAGGTAAAAGACAGGAGAGGACATATAAAAGCCTTGGGTAGTAAGTTGAAAACATGGCCATTAAAAGGCCACCTGTCAAAACAGAATAAATGACAGTTTTAAGCTTGTTAGATAAGAAAAAACAAATGCTGCAGACATGGGAGCTACAGCCTCTGGTACTAAATGAAGCTATAGGTTCTGGTACTAAAGGTTCACCATTTATATTCTAGTCGACGGCAAGTTTTTTTTCTTTTTTCTTTTTTTAAAAATGTTTTCTTATTTGAGTACAGTTGACAAACAATGTTAACATTAGTTGCACGGGTGTAACATAGCGACTCAGCTTCTCTATATGTTATACCAAGCTCATCACAAGTGTAGCTACCATCTGTCAGCCTAAAATGCTATCAAATATCAATTATAGCTTTTTAAAAATCTCATTAACTCTCATTAGGGTGTGGCTTTTACTTCTTCCTTCCTTCCTTCATTTTCCTTCCTTCCTTGTTCCCTCCTCCTCCATCTCTTCCTTCCTCCTTCTCTCTTCTTCCCTCTCTCATTTCCTCTCTCTTTCTCTCTTTCCTTCCTTTCTTTTGTTTGTTCTTTCTTTCTCTCTCTCTCTCCCTTCCTGTCTTCTTCTCTTTCTCCTTTCCTTTTTCTCCTTTCTCTTATTTGTAATAGCAACTGTCTCCTGTCAGCTGCTTTCATCTGGCTTGGATTTCAGCAACAGTGATTACACTTAGTGGTTGTGTGTGTTCATAATCTTCCCAAGGTGACTTTTTGCTCTAAAGATGCTGAAAATTTACCTTGAAGTGACTGAAGTAGGTGTTGACAACAACCCCTGAGGTGAGCTTTTTAGATGGTATTGTCCAAGTTGGTCATCAGGGGTTTGTTTGCTTTAGATTTTGAATAGAGAAGTAGTCTTGCCTTCTATTCATCCTTCAGATTATGTATGACTGACTCCATTGGGGAATCAGTGTGAGGCTGGCAAACCTTGCAAGCTCTTCAATTTTTGGAATTCATGAGTAGAGAAAGGGAGAATTTAATACAGGGACACTGTATGATAATACAGAACAATGTTTTCCCATGGATTTCTCTTAGATTTTGAAACCTATCCACACTCTGAAAGGGAATGTATGAATAATCTAAAAAGAGTAAAAATGTTTTGGAAAATAATATTTGAAGATACTTTCCATTGTACATATGCTGCATTTCTTGTATTTACAAAGCTTATGAGAAGCAGAACCAAAGTGATATGTGGATTTTTTGTTTGTTTATCTGTTTTAGCAAATGCCAAATAAAAGAGAGTTATCTGGATGATTCAAAACTTTATCATGTACATTCCACATACTGTTTGTCTTCAGGCTTTTCAGAAGGTGTTAAAAGGAATGTTAACTAGAGGGTTACCAATAAAAGAGAGAAACCATTTATCATCTGTGGTGAAACAAACGTGCTATGACATTCATTTATCTGCCCTTTCATTCAATAGTCTTTTATTGGGCATTTATTTTATTTGCAAAAGTTCTAATACAAATAAAAGTCAAAGCAATATAAACAAAGTACTTTGGGAATATAACATAGGACCCTTTGTTTTTAACTTTGAGGATGGGGGAATATTTTAATAGATACAACATTTAACCTTCCTTGGTCTTGAATAAAAATGAGATTTTGACAAGCTAAAACCAAAGGAAAGGATTTATCTCTTATAGTAAAAATACATAGATAAAGACATTAAGACAGAATTGTGGGTGGCTCTGTTTTGGGTTTGTTTTGTTTTGGGCACAGGAGAGGCTACTTTGAGTGGAATAAAAGTAAATAATGAGGCTGGATCAGTGGAGTGGAATATGATAAGGAATTGGAGTTTCTGTGGAAAATATGGAAGACTTGAACAACTAAGCCCCATGCTGGGGGTGAAATAATAACAAAACAGTGTATGATTTTTGAAGAAAGCAGACTCTCATACAAGAAAAAAAATCACTAAGGAGATAATCATTAGGAAGTTTTCTCCTGATTATCAATAAACGAAATAATAGTCTATCACTGAGATGTTGGAGCTGGCTTTCAATAGATTGTGAGAGCTAACTGTATGTGCATCTCTACTCACATCTGAGTTCAGTGACATCACACTGATATCTTGAAATAGGCCTTTGTGGGAATATTGTCATCATGGAATTCAGCAAATGCTACAAAGTATAACTATTTCTGTTAAACATTTGCCAGCACACCATTGCTACATGATGTGAAACAGGTCATCTTAACAGAAAAATCGACATTTGGAAGACTGTAGTACAAATCGCTTTACTAAACAACAACAAAAATTTTTTAAACTTTTTTTTTTAACATTTATTTACTTTTGAGAGAGAGAGACGTGAACAGGGGAGGGGCAGAGAGAGAGAGAGAGGGAGACACAGAATCTGAAGCAGGCTCCAGGCTCTGAGCTGGTCAGCACAGAGCCTGATGTGGGTCTTGAACCCATGAACCGTGAGATAATGACCTGAGCTGAAGTCAGATGCTTAGCCAACTGAGCCACCCAGGCGTCCCAACAACAACAAAACTTTTTAAGAAAAAGTAGTTTAAAAACATGTAAATTAGATTAAAGGAGAGAAAATGTAAAAACACATGAGAGAAGAAAAAAGGATCAAACACAATTAGCAGAAGGACTTAGCAAGTTTAACTATCAAATTTAAACTTCTTTGAAAAACAGGGACAAGGAAACAGGATTTTTGGCATATAGAATAGACTAAGTCTTCTTTATAAAAATTAATGTCTCAACGGTGGACATTGTGTTAGGAAACTACACATAAAGCACTGAAAAAACTTGCTTTCAATGTTATTGAAACTTTATCTTAACATGTACCTTTATATATATATATATAAAATTTCCCTAATAAATTATATATATAATTTTCCTAACTCAACTGTGGTTTGAAATATTTTTTATTGTATCTATAATCTTATCTCAAGGATTAAAATATTGATAGTATAAATTATCCAACTACTTGTATTCATTATTCTCTTTCCATTAAACCACTATGCCTCCTTTTTACCTTTAAGTTCATTTTTAACTGTTGAGCTAGTTCTTGCTGTAAGTGTTTACGTATATCCTTAAGTCCAAATTTGTCATAGTTAAATGTCATAGAAACTATGGTATTCTATTTGGATATGAGCGTGATTAGAAGCATTTGTTCATAGTCTTCCATCTTCCATTCATTAGCTGTTGTATTGTATCATGGTAGCTTTGGATGAAGTTCAGTAAACAGTGCACTGGTCTCAGGAATAATCTCGGAATCTAGCCCACTTGTGGCTTTTATTTTATTCAAGGAGTCCTTTAATATTTTATGTGGGCTCCATGGCCATGACTGTACTCTTTATTTCTTGGTTCTCCTAATAGTCTCAGAAGACTCATTAGATTTATATCACTCCTCTTGGCCAAAGATGTTCCTTTATTCTATGTGACGTCATCCACATGTAGGTAGGATGCACGCAGACTCAATCTGAATAATCTCAGTAGTCTGTCAGTGTACTAACTGGACTATCACTGGAATCCATCCTGACTTTTTTTTTTCCATCTACTTGCTCAAAGATTTTAATGACTTCAAATGAATAAAGAAGATTACTTTGAGAATGACTCATGAATCACAGTATGGATAAAATTATAACCAGATTTACTTAAGCAATCAAATTAAACATATACAACTAATTGCAGACATCTCCAAGACAATTATTTAAATGAAAGTTGAGTTTTAACCACCATTCCCTCCTCACTAGGGAATTGATAATAGTTCATCAGCATGGAAGGTCAGGCCTGTATGGCAAACTGCTTCCCTTATCCTTTTGGTCTTGATCATCGTATTCTTCCAAAGTTTCACAACTTAATTGTTGCATGTTAGAGTGGGTCTTTTAATCCTTTTGTAGGTGAATTTTGTGGCCCTTATCTAAGAATATAACTTATTTTGCTGAAATACCTACAATTTCACTTTTTACCTAAATTTACCATAATATGTAGAAAAATATGGACTCAAGAACCAGATTTAGTTCCCTATTCTTTTATGTCAGAAAACATATTGTCCTCTTAAAATGTTTTTAGTTGTAAAATATTCAGAAAGCTGTATAAGGTATGAATGCACAACTCAATGAAATACCACAGGCATTTGTATCACCACCAACCAAATCAAGATATAAAATAATGTCAACACTTCAATAGACCCCATATTTCCTTTTCCAATTAGTATGCCCATTCTCAACATAAGATTTTAATTTTCCAGTTTTTCAACTTTATATACATGGATTCATTTAATATCTTTTTTATATAACTTCTTTTGCTCAGTATTATGTTTATGAGATTCATCCATGTCATTGCAACTAGCTATAGTTCATTCATTTGCATTATTATGTAGTAGTATTACACTTCATGAAAAGAATATCTAGGAAAATGCCACACTTTATTTATTTTGCTTTAATGACTATAGAGATTTTTCCCAGTTTGGGATTCATTATGTACAATGCTATAATGGACTTTTAATATATGTTTCTTGGTGCATTTGTATACACATTTCTCTGGACTATATACCTAAAAGTAGTACTGGTGGGTTGTGGGATTTGCATGTGTTTAGTCTTTGTAGATAACAACAAACTTTTCCAGAGTGGTTGTCACAATTTATATACCTACCAACAGCATATGACTGTTTCCATTGTTTTATATACTTCCAGCACTTGGTATTGTCAATCTTTTTTTTTAAATTTTAGACATTCTGTTGGATGTGTAGTAGTTTTTCATAATGGTTTTGTCTTATCAAAATACTAATGAAGTAAAGCAGATCTTCATCTACTTTTTGGTTATATGTATATCTCCTTTTTGAATTTTATTAAGTCTTTTGTCCACTTTCAGATTATCATTTTTCTTACTGATTTGAGCAGCTCTTTATGGATTCTATTGTTGGCTTATGTGGTGACTTACCTTGTCTATTTATCCTTTTAATTATGTCCTTTGATAAATAAAAGTAATTTTTAATGTATAATCTATAATTTCCCTTATGATTAGCTCTTTTGTATTCTTTCAAAGATTTCTTTGGGTATAGCCAAAGTTATTCTGATATTCTCCTTATTCTGTTCTTAAAGCTTTATTTTTGACTTCAGCATTTAACAGTGTAGTCCATCAGGAATTGAACGTGCGTATAGCCTGAAGTAGAAGTTAAGTTTTTATGTGCTCTTTTTTTTCTAATGTGAATTAGGTTGATCCTACACCATTTATTGAAAAGACTATCTATTCTTAATGGCTGAACATTAGTATCCTTGTCTGTATACTCAGGCAAATATAGTTAATTCTCTATTCCACAGGTCTCTTTGTCCTTTTGACAGTATTATACAGCCTTAACTACTGTAGTTTTATAAGAAATCTTGATATCCTATAGAACAAATCTCACTTTTATTTTTTATCATCAAGACAGTCTTGGCTACATTTGTCCCTTCTGTGTTTTTATCTAAAATTTTAGAATCAGCTTGTGCAGTTCCACAAGTGGATTTAGTTCACCAATAAGAACAAAAGATTATCACATTGTATTTAAAGGAACACTTTCTATAATATAATGATGAAGTTTGAATATAAAAAGAAAAAATTAAACTACAGAAATTAACTGAAGGAAAACTTTTGTGGCTATATTAATATCAGGTAAAGTGGACTTTAAGGTAAAAGCAAAGGAACTAGAGATAGAGATACTTTGTAGTACTAAAATATTCTTTTAACTGAGAAGATGAAACAATTCAAAAGTTATGTATCTAATCATATGGGTTCAAAACATATCAGGCAAAAGTTGAAAAAAAAACAAATGGAAAAATAATCAAAACCAGAATCATAATGACAGATTTTAACATACCTGTCTCAGAAACTGATTGAGAAAGAAGATAATAAAAGGGGTGGGAGGTGTGTAGATTTAAATACCTTCATAAACTCACCCCAATTAAAATATATAATAAGCCATACCCAGAAACTACAGAAACTCATTCTTTTCAAGGACACTTGTAATATTTTCAAGAACAAACCATATTTGGGGACATAAAGCAAATTTCAATAAATTTCAACTAATTGAATTCATATACAGTATAACCTCTTACCATCTGAAATTAAACCAGAATCAATATTACATGTTACAGACAAATGGAAACATAATCCATGGTTATGGATTAGAAGACCTGATATTGTTAAAATGCCCAAACTTCCAAAAGTGACCAATATATTTAGTGCAATCCATATCCCAATCCCAATGGCATATTTTATAACAATAAAAAAATTTTTAATTCATATGAAAGCACAAAAGACCATTGATAAACAAATCAGTCTTAAAAAAGAAGAGCAAAGCTGGAGTCTTCATACCTCCTGATTTCAAAATAGATTACAAAGGTTTGTAATTAAAACAGTATGGCAATGCCATAAAGATAGACTTGGAGACCAAGAGAACAGAATAGAAAGCACATAAATAAATCCACACATATATGGTCCCAAGAGTACGTGTTGGAGAAAGAGTAGTCTTTTGACCAAATGGTGGGAAAACTGGTATCTATTAGAAAAGAATGAAACTGGACGCTTATCTTACCTCATGCACAAAAATAAACTCAAAATGTATTAAGATTTAAATGTAAAACCCAAAACTGTAAAACTAAAAGAAACCAGGGAAAGTTTCATGATCCTTGGTCTTGGCAATGATTTCCTGGGTATGACACAAAAATCACTGGCAATGAAACAGAGAATAAACAAATAGGACTGTATCAAATTAAAAAGCTGTATAGCAAAAGAAACAATCAACAGAGTGTAAAGGCAATCTATGGAATTGGAGAAAATAATTGCAAACCATATATCTGATAAAGTAAAAAATATAGGAACTCTTAATAGCTCAGTAGTAAAAAAAAAAAAAAAATGCTAATAACCTGAATTAAAAATGTACTAAAGACTTGAACAGAAATTTCTCCAAAGGTGACATATACTGGCCACAAAGCATATAAAAAATTATTTAATGTCACTAATCATCAATAAATGAAAGTCAAAACCACATGGAGATGTCACCTCACATGTCAGTAAGACTCATCAAAAATGGCAAAGACAAGTGTTGCCAAGGATGTAGAGAAATTGGAACCCTTGCATGCTCTTGGAGGGAATGCAAAATGGTACAACTGCTCTGGAAAACAGTATATAGGGCCCTCAAAAAAATGAATATATAACTGCTGTATGATAGAGCAATATCGGGATCTTGAAGAGATATTAGCACTCCCATGAGCATTGCAGCACCACTAACCAAGGACAAGATGTGCACACAAGCTAAATGCTTACTGAAAGATGAATGAGTAAGAAAATGTGGTATATACATATGATGGAATACTTTACAGCCTTTAAAAGGAAAGAAATTTTGCAATATGTGAAACATGAATGAATGTTGAAGACATTACCTAAGTGAAATAGTCCAGCTGGATGATTCTACTTACATGAGGTATCTAGAATAATCAAATTCATAGAATGAGAGAGGGAATGGTCATTGTCAGGAGCTGGAGGGAAAGAGAAATGAGATGTTACTAATCAATGAGTAGAAAGTTTAAGTCAAGATCAATAAACAAAATTATGTTAAACCAAGAACATAACATAGTAACATTCCAAAATAAATAATTATAATTCACCATATTAAGAGAATGATGAAGAAATATAACCATTTTGATAGATGCTAAAAAGCAGTTGATAAATTAAACACCCAATTATGATGAACTACTTCTGGCAAACTGGGATAAAAGGAAAATTTATTAAATTGATAAAGGATATTTTTAAACATTCTATAGTATGCATCAGATTTAAGGGTGAAATGTGGGAATTTTTCTTTGAAATTGAAAACAAGGAAATGATGCTCACTTTTCCTGCTTCATTTTAGCATTGCACTGGTGGTCCTAGACTGTGTAATAGGGTATGAAAAAGAAATAAAACATGAAAAGTTTAAAGAGATATAAACAAATGTCTCATTATTCACAGATGATATAATTGTGTATGTAGAAAGTCTATACAAAATTATTCATATACACATTACTGGAATTTATAATGAAGTTTAAAGAAATTGATAGTAAATTTTAAAGTCAGTTTAAGTTCAAAAACCAACTAAAACTTTAATTAAAAATCCATTATGTTGATTTAAAAATGAACTATCAGTTATTCTTTCACCCTAAATCCATGCCCTAACTAGAGCAGGTAACCAAGAAAAAAAACCTACTCCACTTAGATCTGTTAGCTCTGGAGTGCAGAACAAAGGCAACCTCTTTATGTTTTCTTTCAATTATCTTCCCTTCATTCATTTAACATTTTTTTTGAATACCCACCATATACCAGGCTGTATATTTGCCTTTAAATGGCTCACAACAAAGTAGAAAATGGAAGACATGGCTTCCTACAATAATGTGTAGAGTAAACAAGAATATTTGTATGGAAACAAAGAATAGAGGTAGAAGCAATTTGCCCTATTAGAGAATTTTAGAAAAGATCTCACAGAGCAGACAGTGTTTGTATTGGTCCTCAGAACATTTAGTAAGGTTTCCTCAATCCAAATAAGGAGAGAGAAAATAGAATTTAGAAGAAACAATAAATAAGGGCATAAAAGTATGAAAATACTTGGCATATTTGGGAAACATAAAAGCTAACAAAGGTAGTTAGTAGATCCCTTGCTTGATTAATGTACCGATTTGAAAAATCTCTGTTTAGCTTTTTTTCTGTTCAGTTCTAAATCATTAAAATAATAAAGTTGATTTTCATGTTTCATGAGTATAGAGTGAATATTAAAACTTAAGAGCATCTCCAAGAATACTTTTGCCTATTTCTATAAATTCAGGTTAGCCAACTAAAATGATTTTTTATTAAATGATCTGATTCTAAAGAATGTGAAAATAACTTATTTACAACATGATGATAGCCACAATTTTATGGTGTTTTAAAATAGCTCTACTACTTAGAAATTACATTATATGTGAAACTTAGTAAACATTTGAATTATATCAACATTGGTTTGCCATTTTCTATAAAAAACATAGAAAAATAAATTTCCCTGTTACTAAATCAGAAAATTTGTATAAAGAAGTTCTGTGAGTAATGGTTGCTTTTAAGCTTTAGATATAATAAAGCTGAATGAGAACTTCATGTGTCAAGAGGTTGTGTTAAAATTATCTAGTATGTCTTATTACTCCATAATAATTATCATCATTTGATGGAATTGCTCAACAAAGATAGCATGATGGATGTGTGACATTTTCTTCATCTGTATCTGCTTTATCTACCATAGGTTTTACATACAAAAGTACTGTTTTACACAATTACTTCCTTATTTATCATTTAATAACTCTTAGTAACATCGATTAGCCTCAACAGCCAATGTTTTTGCTTCATCTTATCAGCCAAACTAAATACATAACAGAGTTTTACTGTATATTCTCAGTTTTTGTCCAAATTTAAGAAAAATGACTATTCATTTAGTATTATTTCATTATAGTTACTTATTAGATTAATAATAATGACCAATACTTATACATATTTGTTAAATAGATGCTTCAATCAGATATTTTTAGAGCTTATAATTTTGAATGATTAAATCAACAAATACTCTAGAAAACTCAATTCTGTGGTCCCTCTCTATAAGGTTTAATTATATGAAAACAGACCCTAAATGCTGCTTGCTTTCTTACCAACTCAGTATTACCTATTACCTTCTCTGCAGAGCTACCCAAGGAAAAATAAAGAACCTACATGCAGAACTTTCTGAATTCATCTCTGTCTGTGTGTAGACCCTGAAAATGAAGGAAATGGTGGCAATTTATTGAAGATTAAATCCTCCAAATGACATTCACCTAAAAGCATGCAGGCAAAAGTTCATGGGGGGTTAAATTATCAGTGTAATTGCTTAAATTCTCTAGGTTGCTTTTTTCTTTAAGTGTTTGACTAAATTTTATTATTATTATTTAAAAAAATTTTTTACATTTATTTATTTCTGAGAGACGGAGCATGAACAGGGGAGGGACAGAGAGAGAGGGAGACACAGAATCCGAAGCAGGCTCCAGGCTCTGAGCTAGCTGTCAGCCCAGAGCCCGATGCAGGGCTCAAGCTCATGAACCGTGAGATCATGACCCGAGCCAAAGTCAGATGCTCAGCCGACTGAGCCACCCAGGCGCCCCTATTATATTTTATTTCAACATTTATTTATTTTGAGAGAGAGAGCGCGCGAGAGAGCAAGCATGAGCGTGTGATTGTCCAGGCTCTTGTGCAGGAAGGGTCAGAGAGGGAGAGAGAGAATCAATTCCAAGCAGCCTCAGCACTGTCAGCACAGAGCCCCACACGGGGTTCAACCCCACCAGTCATGAGATAGGTTGCTTTTCCCAGCAGACACACCTTTATCGTATTTAACTGACAATTCCAAATTAGAGGTTTAGTGTTGTTTGTGTTTGTCCTTTCAACACCCTGAATTACCTTTACATTCTACATAACCCAGATCTTAAAAATGACCCACCCACCTCACTGCAAGAGAATTCCAGAAATGAGGTTTTTATATTAAATGATGTACCTATAGTTTTCTTTCCAGTAGCCCGCACCTTTCAGTTTGTCAGCTTTTTTTCCCCTAATGTCACAGGAGAGCTTTTTGAAGAACTAAATATGCTGAAATCACCTCATTGTTTGTTCTTAGATATTTCAACATAGAGTGATATTTCAAAACATTTGTTAGTAAATTCTACCTGATATTTATTAAAAGTGTTCTCTAAGCCCTGAGACAGAAGTGAAAGGAAAGAGTATAGACAAGATAGTTCAACCCTATCTAATTCTTGAGTAAGTTTTCCAAGTAACCTACTGCCTATGATTCATTAGTTCCTCTGAGTTAAGATGGTGTTACTAGGGTAACATATTCTTGAAGATATTATATGAAATACCAGATTAAAAAATGATTTTAGCAAACTTAAGAATTTGAGATTACAGAACCTTTTCACTGACACTTTTTTTTCTCTCTCACTAAACTATATTGCAAATAACCTTTTGATGTTATAAAGGTTTTTCTTTGGCAGCTGAAAAAAAAACTTGAAAGTTGTATTTAGTGAATTTACCCATGTATAAATATCCCTGAGCTAGTCGGTTATCCTATGGCATCTGGAAGAAAGGTGCTATTGTTTTAGATTTCATGATTGAAGTATAGAATAATCAATTCAGAGAGACCCTGGGGGGAAGATTCACTCACATGTGCTGTGGAAACTTGGAATTCCTGAGTTTTTAGGGTTTTTTTTTTTACAGAAAAAGAGACATAGATGAGTTTATGTTTCAGTACAATGTCTGGTGACATTGGTTCCTTTTCAAGCCATATTATAATTTGACCAGCAATTTGAAATTGAGACCACTAACTTCAGATTTTCTAAGAAAAGTTCTTGTTTGTTAATACCTTTGTTACTATTACTTTCCTTGTTTTCTGGGTTCTAATAGCTAGACAGCAATTTTGTTTGCAAGATTCTGGGTATAGGGTTTCTGCTGCTACACACCAAGCAACATCACCAAGGTATTCCCAGGATGCATCATCAGATTTAGTTCTGCCAGAAAAATCCATAAATTAAAGCTCCTCTTCATTTCTCACAAAGCAATGTTTGCTAAGCTTGTCCATGAAAAATCAATGTAATTCCAGAAGATCATGATATATTTCCAGAACAGGAATCTGTCCCATGTTTCCCGATGGATATCTGCCTGATGATGAATGTAGTAGAAGTTAAATGGAAATGCACAGTTATTTCCCTTTTCAAATGCAGTTATTTTAGCTTCAATTTTATTTGAACATTTTCTCTACCATTTCTTTAACATCAGTTAAATAAGAGCAGCTGTGTCTTACATCTACTGTGAAGTGTCTAAAAGTGTAATAACGTGGCTAGATGTAAAAATACTACAAAAGTATGGATAACAGACTGCCCACATTCTGTCTATTGCAACTTCCCTGAGGTTTTGTTTGCAGGGCCCAGCTGCCTATACAGACATGATGGAATTTGGTTTGTGAAGAACCCACAAAAATTACACAAATAACTCAGATTTTTAATGAATAATACACAGACATGCACCTGCTTCAGGGACTTCGTAGATTAGTTTTGTGACCAATAGAAAGCCCTTTGGAATTCAAGTACATGGCTGCAAAACAGGAAATAAAACTGGCTACACTTTTAGAACTGCTATCAGCAAAATGAAAATGTTAACTAGTTCTTGGAGCAGGCTTTTTTTTAGGTTGTTTAATTTGCTTTGCTTCTGTCAGACTTACTATAAAGTCATAATATTCTGCTCATTATTATCTACTGTTCTTGCAGCTGGAGCCGCTTGCAGAAGATACTCTCCACCAAACCCCGAATGTGAATGCTGTTATTTCTTTACAGAGGATCATTGAAATTCAAAGTATGTCTTTCATTTTTTTTTATTTCTAATCAGGTACAATTAATTAAACATATTGAGAATGAGAGCACATGAAAAACATATTTGACTTTCTCAAATATGAGAAACATGTTTAGAATTATAATTCACACACATTATGTATTCATACCTAAATGTGTTACTGCCTTGCTCTTAATATGGCGATCTAAGCTTACACGGATAACTCTGAGGCTCTAGATTTAGAACCTTTTTTTCTCATATTTTCCAAGTACTTTGATTCTTTTTTCATTACACCACTAAGTATCTACCCAAAAAAATGAAGTTAATTTAGAAGTTTTACCTATAGTGTCTAATCTTAGCGGAGGGTAAATTATCTCCTAATGATGTTAGAATTCAGAAATCATTTACAGGTTTTCAGTTTTTCAAGAGAGGAAAAAGTTAGTGAAAAAGCCTTACTATTAAAAAATCTAACTAAACAAAGCAGGTAAAGTTAGAAACTTTACTATCCATTTCCCTTCATGTTGTTATTACTTTGTTAACAGTTACTCTTTTTAGAATACACACACACACACACACACACACACACACACACACACACTGGAATCAAGCATGAATTAACATGAAAGTTAGTATGAAGGGAAAAACCAAATGGCAAAATTATGTTAGAATAATCAGGAAAACCCTTGGCTATTGTCCTATAGAATCATTTTTTAAATATGATTAAAGAAACCACCTTCCAGCTTTCTGAGTCCTTGTCTTTGCTAGCTCAGTAGCAACTTGGAGATCTGGTTGTATTTGGGGTTCTGTGACTATTTATAAATCATGCCATACAGGAGCTCAAAGCAGTCTCCACTTTACTTAATTTCACTCATGCCCAGATGGTGGGTCATATATTTCCCATAAATGTTTATTAATTATATCATAACTGACATAAGGTCCAAATTCCAAGGATTTGCAGAGACTAGAAATGTAAATATTCAAATATCGGGAACCAAAACCTCTGAAAAAAGACTAAGATAAAGGAATTGACATATGAAGAAGGGGAGGCTGGAGAAGATTTCATAAGCTTGAGTACAAAATCCTGTCATTACACAGTCTCATTTCCATTAAGAATAAATTAAGAGACTCTATTATATGTTATTCTAGATCTTAAGGAAAGGTATCTTAAAATGATCTTTGACAGCCTTCTCATATTCATCTACATCCAGTCTAATACCCCCTTCAGGTCACCAATAGTATAAAAGTACCTAGTTTTTATACATATTGTTTTCTTTTATTCTGAGCATTCTTTTGCAATTACACACATAAATTATTGAAAGTTATTGTTCTTCTGTATGTTCCCATTGTATTAACCATTCTTGAATGCTTATGTTGATAGAAGATAATTTCATCAGTCATCAAGGCACAAAAGTTATAAATAAGAACAGGTAGAGTTTCTTGCCTCAAAGAGTTATAGTCCAGTGAGTGAGAGACACTTCAATAGATCCTTACATTATGGGATCATGAGGTGCACTGAGCTAGTGGAGAAGGAGCATTCTCTTTCTTAAGTCCCTTTCAGCTGGGTTGAGAGATACTAGAGACTGAGGAAGGTTCAAGGAAGGTTCAAGGAAGGCTTCTTGGCAGTGATAGATCCTGAGCTTGGTCTTAAGGACAGAACAGGATTCTAGCCAGATGAAGAGTGAATGTTTGGAAGAGAGTAGCAATAGCAAAAAACTCACAGTTTGTACACATCTTTAAAAACTGTACTGTTGCCTTTTGTATTGGATCTGATTTCCTGGTAATAACTTTCTACTGCATGACTTTACCACTGACATTTTCAAGTGATTTGTTCAGTCTGCTCTAGCCAAACAAACATGTTTATCTCTTGAAAAAGACTCATTCTACTATCAAAACTTGCTGTATGAGAATTCTACCACTGTGGATTGTGAATTAGTCTTTTCCAAAATGCCTTCCACAGCACCCAACACTGATAACTGTCCCCATTTAAAATCCCCTTTCCTTGTAAACTCCTACTGAGGACTCTACCCAGCATTATAAATACAATACTTCCACTTACTCTGAACACTAACATGTGAATTGTAATTAGTAATATATTTCTTTAAATTTCTATTATTATTTGACTTTTTTGTATTTTTATGGTCGTTAGTCTTGGTTCCTTGGTCTGTTATTTTGATGATAATCAGGAGTATGGGAATCCCATCTTTTCACCCCTGCATATACCTGTAGAAGGGGTTGGCAACAGGGGAGAGGTTTAAGTGCGTGGGAGCCTGGGAATGGAGAGTAGGCAGACTTAAGTTGGTAGGATCTGATCTGCAAATCAAGGAAACCTAGGAAACCAGGGCTTACATCAAAGGGAGTTTCTGAAGGAAACCTCCTCCTCTTAGTCATGGACACATGATGTGGTGGATACTGTTGTTGGCTACTCAGCGACAGTGGCTTCCTAACTTCTACTCAAAAGAAACTTGGTTTTAGTCATGAATCCTTGCTCCCAGATACCATGCAACTCAAGGAAGATTAATTTGTGCCCAGCTCCGGAGAAGCTGCTCTTAGTCTAAGCTGAAACTACTCAACCCACTTAGCAGTGATTGCTTAAGAAATGGGACACATGCTCCAGTTGTGGCCTCTGAGAATCAAAGCCGGCTTCATAGGTGTTCAGCCTGTGCAGTCACATAGGCTCCACACTTAGGACCCAGTGCATAGGTTCATGCTCTTCCTGATGCTGCCTTTAAATTCTTACTGCTTTGAACAAGGGACCCACATTTTTATTTTGCACTGGGCCCTGAAAATTATGCAGCCAGTCCTTATAAAAAATGAAGGTGTTGGTGATGTGAAAAGATATTTGCCAGGAAAGACTGATAGTAACATTACCACAAGGAGAGCTCAAGTTGTGGTTGAGAAGGAACTGAATGATGAGTAAAGGTTGTAAAGACAAATACAAGATGAGAATGATCTCTTGTCATTTGGGACCTGAAGTATAAAGCAGCACAGAGAACGCTGTTTGATAATGGGCTTTGACACGATGTGGTACATTTTTATGTGGTTCTTTGACATGTGTGTCTTTTGGAACCATTTGAAGTGTATGTCTTTGGGGCCACTCTGCCAGACTAAAGAAACAGAAAGGGGCCAAATAATACATAAGATCCATTACACAATAAAATAAGGTGGGTGTTTCTGAGTAACAAACTTCAGAATGGCTTGAAAAATTAAAATTATGAGCTTCTGCCTTAGCAAACAATGCTAGATTTCCTTACAAATTATAAAGTTGTATTCTTACCTTTACTTTTCTCTGTTTTATAACCTACTCTTCCATTTCAAGTCCTCTTATAGAGCTTGACAAGCCTCTACATTGCCCCTTTAGTGGGGAAAGTACTCAGGGCCCGCTATGTAATTTGTGGATCCCAGTGCAAAATGAAGATGTATGAATGCTTCCTTGTTAAAAAAAAATTGCCATAATTTCACAAAGGTTACCACAGAGTACTGAACCAAATATGGGGTCCTTTCTGTATATCGGGGTCCTTTGCAACTGCACAGGTTGCCTTTAAGGTGGCCTTTGTTTAACTGAAGAATCTCCTCCTCACATATGTCTCTGAGCATCGCACAGGTGCCTCCTTTTAACTTGTGGAGGTGCTTGAATTCTCAGAATAGGTTGTGAAGGATTCTTTTGTGCTACAGTTTGGGACTACAATATCAGAAAACTATGTAAATGTTGAGAAGCAGGATTTGTAGCATGTGGGAAACATTCAGGCAAGTTCCTAGATAGCCTTGTCCCAAGGCAGACAGCAAGGTGCTGACAGGCCTTATGTGAATTTCTCTTTGAGAACAGAGCCCCCCAGCTGAGGGTATGCAGGTGCTTGAGGCTGTGATTAGCATTGGCCCTTTGCCTGGCCACATGTATGAGAATATTTGGCAGCAGGATCATCCCTGTTGTCCTGTCCTTGTTTATGTTACTCATTTAGCTAAGAAAAGGCCTTACAAGGCAACAGCAGGGCAGTCATTTCTTCTGACAGGTAATAAAGCCCCCTCCTTACAGGTTAGGGTCTGGCTTCATCTCAAGATGGTGGATGTATACAAAGATGAACTATATTTGAGATGACAAAAGGGATGGTCAAGAAGCTTCCTGTTTGCACATGCTATTCACTTTGGTAACAAGTGTTCTGCCTCATCCCTATTAAGTTTTCTAGATTTAGCTCAGATGTTATCTCTTTTGAGAAGCCATGTATGAGTCTCCCTTTATTGCTATTCTAGATTAGGTACATTTCCTGTGTGTTTTCATGGCAGAGATTATTTTTGCTGGTGTTTGTTTTTAATGGCTATATTCTCTTCACAGTGTCTGTCCAAGGTAGGCATTGTGCAAATGTTTATTGAATAAACAAATCAGTTGATCTCTCCATATTTGCCAGGTTTTTTTCTTAGCACAGGTTAATTTTTTTTCTAACTAACGTAACTCCTTGTCTAATCCATGCCGACAAGACAAGAGATTAAGAATAGGCAAAATATATATGTGCTCTTTTCTTCTGTCTTCCTTAACCCATAATGATAAATCACTTCTGAGTTAGAAAGAGTTAGTTAGTGTGAGCTACGATTTTCATCACTAATCTTTGAGGTGGCAATTCTCAGAGCTGAAACTAATAGTTGGCTGGTAGCTGTAATCACCAATGAGTGATGCCAGGTAAGAGTCAGCCCAGAGAAGGATAAAGAACCCTCATCTGTATGTTTTCTTTTTTAAAAGCCATCCTAACAAGTTACAGAGTCCATTGAACTCTTTTTTCCTTCTTTTGCATTGTAAGGTAAAAAGCAGGGTTCCCAAATGCCATTTTTGATGCCAGTCCTGGCCCATGGTAACATTTTACTGATTTTTGAATGGAGGAATCAATAAGTGAATTTTACATAAAAGTAAATTCATGTTATTTAAAAGACTATAATTTTAAGTTCTAAAACATATAATGAATGATAGTGATATTGATCTGTGAAACCCCAAAATATGACAACCACAAATATATAGCCATGGTTTCCTTTTACTTATTCAATTTTTGGTAAGAAGAGTACTCTTTTTAAGTGTCAACCAATTTTGTAGACCTCCTGCATGATAATAGTGATAATCATAGTATCTTTTGATTTGTGGATCAAGAAAAAATATATACATACACAAAGATTTGAGGATTCCTTAAAAATTTTTGCTGCAACCCTCCAGTGGTTTGCAGCTGGTAAGTTGAAAAACACCAGTGTAGAGGATTTTAAAATGACAGGAACTCCAATATAACCCTCTCCACCACTCACAAGCATGATGAGGGGCAAGTCACTTAACTTCTCTGAGAAATTTCAGGAGGAATGACAGCATATCACCACACTGCTTTTATAAATTAAAGCTACAGTGACAATAAAATAGCAAATAAGAAGCAAGTTCATTAAAAAAAATGGTTGGAAATTTCCCCCTCTATCCTCACTTTCATCTTTTCCCCACTCTAGTGATTCTTCGCTTGTTTAGTGAATTGGAGTCTTCTGAGAATTTTATATTATGTCAACCACAGCAAAACAGTTACATAGGCTAAAACAAGGAAGGGACAGTATTTGTCATGTATGGTCTTATCAAACAACCTCCATATTTCCTACATATATAATTTGTCAGTATGGCTTAATCTCTATTTCTTAACACACACACACACACATTTACATTATTTCGGGCAATAAGAATGAATTTGTGGTCCCCTTAATTTATTCAACTTTTGAGGCCAATATAAAAAAGGATACAATTTTCTCACTGCAGGAGAATATACCATGTAACTAGGTCATTGACTATAAGGTAGTCACTTATCTACTGGTTCAGGCCCCATGTGAAATAACAAGTAACAACTGATGTTGCAAGCAAACAAAGGTAAGCTAAGTTTGTTGATTTCATTTCTACTCTGTGTCCAAGGGAGATAACTAGTTGGTAAAATAGTATATAAACACTGTTGATGTACCCACTAAGTAGATCATCAGAGTAGTACTAATCAGTTCTCTTGGTGATTAAGAGATCTATGTAGTAATGAATGAAACAAAGCTATTAAAGACTTGTTCTAAAGATACAAACCATTGTTTCTTTTAAGTGAAATGCCATTCTCAGCCTTCTCCTCCCATCTTCAGACCTCTAGATAATATCCTTTATCTACCCCTTTATCAAGAAGAAGGGGCATTTACATCAGGCAATTAAGGAGAAAATCCAGATTGTTTCTACACTGAAAGGAATTTGCATGTATCTCTCGTTGTGAGGAAACTGTCCAATATTTTGACCTCATGGGGCTATGCGCATGGATTAAAGGAGTTCCCCAGATTGCAACATGCACTGCATAAATCATCTTGCAACCTTTACTAGCTTTTTGACTCCACACCCAAAGCCTCAACCACATGACGTCTTCTTCTTTTTGTTCCTTTTTATTGTATTTTTATTTTCTACCTTTTTTTTTTTATCTCTTTCTCTCTTCCTCTCTCCTCTGCCTCCATCCTATTGAGATCCAGGAGAGAAGAAGAGATACCCACAATGTTGGAAAGGAGGTTGTAGCTCATAAGGATTTGGGGATTCATTTCAGTCAGGGAAGGAACATGCTCAAATCTACACTTCAAGAGATTAACATGTCTGTAATAAGGACAAGAGATTAACATGTCTGTAATAAGGACACAATTAACATGGCTTATTGTCAGATATGAGCAGATTACTTCAGAAGTAGAATTGACTTGGGATGATAATTAATTAATAATTTCCAGGTATAAGGCTTGAACAATTAAGCAATTGGTGGTGTGATAGGGAACGGCAGAGGAAGAAACGGTTTGGAGAGGAAGATGAATAATTTCAGACATAAGAAGAAATTTGGGGTACCTGGCTGGCTTAGTCAAAAGAGTGTGTGATTCTTGACATTGGAATTGATTGTGAGTTTGAGGCCCACATCAGGTATAGAGTTTACCTTAAAGAAGTTTTATTGATTTAAATGCTTGAAAATAGGGGGAAGGCATCATCATTCTAAATATCAGTTTTTCACTACAGTGAAGTCATGGAGGGTCATTAGATTAAATTATTTATAGAATGTAAACCCTGTAAGCTGCCAGCAAATAATAAAGTAATAATTATTAAGTGCATCAGTGTGTAAGGTACTGTTCTAAACACTCTTATTAATATGAATTAACTCATTTAATCTTCCTAACAACCCTATGGGATAGGTACTATTTTCATTTCCATTTTACAGCCAAGTAAACTGTGGCACATCTAGGTTAATTAACTTCTCCAAGGTCACACAGTGAATAAGTGGATACAGGCGACATGGTAAATCAGGCAGTCTAGCTCCAGAGTCTGTAGTGTTAGCCATTATATTATTCTATCTCACAAATAAGTTCATTCTTTTTGCACTTTTTGTGACTACCTTTTCCATTTTTTTGAAAAATGACATGTTTAGTTGGTCCGAGGGTTGTGGGTTATCGTTAAGCTGAAAAATGACATGTTTAGGAAAAAATCAATTTAACTGAAGATTTGGAGTTTTTAAAGTTATGGTTAATTGAGTTTTAGTCAGTCCATTCCAGAAGGGCAGTGCTAAATTATAAGAAGCCATGGAGCTTTGAATCCACTTTGGAGCCCTTGTAAACTTGCAAAATACATCTAATCACAGAAAAATGCAAGGATTGGCAGAATTTCAAATCCCTGCCCTGTTGAGTTTAAAACCCTGACTGTTGTCAGGTGTGAGCTGCTATTTGTCATAGATTTTTTGGTTTAGACAGAGACCTTGACGTTGCAGCTCTGGGCCAGGAAGACCTTCATTGAAGAAAAGCAGCATTAGACATTTTCCCACTATTAACCCCACCAACCCTTGCTTGTATCAGAGCCAGGTCAAACTTGCACATGTGGCTCTTTGAATGTTGATTTTGAACTTCTAATTAACCATTCTCTTGAAATGTTGAGACGCTGATTATTGTTTGGTTGAACACTAATACTAGAATGTACCTGAATCAAAAGGAAAATCTGCTATCTGCTTAGAGACTTTACTTGTCTGGAATTTTTTAAATTTCTGCTGCATTTTTAATTACGAGTTTTCTTTCAGTCAGGTTCTACTTAGGTAAAACTAATCCAACCACAAGAATATATAAAACTGCATGTTTCTAGGACTGAACACTCTTTAAGAATATGAATGCATTGTAACTAAATACTCAGCTGTTAGTACCCAGATGAGCTCTACACACGCATTTGATACCATTCACTGAGATAAGGCATATTAGAAGCTCAAGTTGAGGAAAAGATAATTTGCTAGATGTTTATACTTACTATGTCTAGTCCACACAGCTCTGCAATGAATAATTATTTTCCTCTTCATGTTCATTAATAATTAGGTAAGTTTAGTTTGATTATTGAAAGTCTTTCCACAAGTAAATAGTAAACTAAGATTTGAATTCAAGATTTCAATTTTGGTCTGTGCTGTCACAGCCCTCTTTCTTTCTGTTAAAGCATATGACCTTCCTGTTCCTCATTTCACAGTTAAGAACAGAGTTCCACCACATTTCCTATTCCCAAGTATCCCAGGATAGGCACTAGACTGTACCTCTTTTAATATATAATAGATTCTGCATACATTAAAACAGACTATTTTAATACATTACTGGGCCTGCTAGAATGTAAGGAAAGAAGACAAAAAAAAAAAAACAACCCTGAAATTTAATAGAATAAGTAACACAAAAAGGGAGAGTATCCCTGGGTCAAATGACAATATCAGTGTTGTAAGTGAATAAGAAAGCCTAACGTCTGCATCAAAGTTGGGGATATGAATTTGATGGGTACCAATTAGGTTTTATCTTGGTCTACTTCTGGTTATGAAGGAAGCAAATGCACTTTCTTTCTGGAGGAAAACCATCCCTAATTTAGAACCCAGTATATGCAGAGATCAAGTTCAATAAAGTATGAATTTGAATAAATAAATGAACATATGTATTTAAATAAATGGATAAAATCAAATATACAAGAGCACAAGCCACTAGGGAAAGTCAGCAGAAAAGAGAAATGGGAATAATAAGCCTTATCTGTGGGGGTAAAGTAGAGGAGAGGAACTGTTTTCAAGTGATATAATGGATTAAAAATACTCATTTACTTTCACTCCTCCATGGAATTTCACTAAGATAATAAAAAAGAGGGATTTTGTTTGGTTTTGTTTTTAAGTCATAGACTCATAGGGATAAAGAATGAAAAAGGAAAAAGTAAGAACCCGGAGAGCAGATGACCACCTGTTCCTGCCTTAGCAGACCTCGGGGAACGCCCTACGCCAGCCCTGGCCGGTGTGTCTCTGCGAGGGAGGGATACATCAGATCCATATGCCATAGAGTTGTTGACTCGCACACTTAAGATTTTTTATCTATTTAATTTCATTTCATTTGTTTTATTATTTCTCATTATTTATTTTCCTTTCCTTTCTTCACTTCTATGTCCACCTTGAAAACAATAATGCTCAAATTCTTTTGCCTTTCTCCCTTTCAATCTACCCTAAAAACCTTGGTCTTCTTCTTTTCCAATCTGATAAAATCTTACCGTGGACACATTCTACAAAGAACTTTCTCAAATATTGTACCTAAGTAAACAGGTCTGTTCACGGTTGTCCTGAATCATAGTAGTGTGGCCTCCTGTAAATTTATGATCACCAAACTCAGATGGGCCCATTATAATCCTACTGTGTTGCTCAGGTCAATTTACTCTACCTCTCTCAAACTACTCTTCTTCATACTTATTCTCTCCTCAAACCTGTGTGCATCTGACCTTCGCCCCCCTCCACTTAATCTCAGCAACAAACATTAAATTGTAGCAACCAAACCGCTATCTTTGAACTGTCCGTTGCCATCAGCATTTAAGCATCCTAAAATGCCCCTCATCTTAAAAAGAAAAACAACAATGACAACCACAACAACGATCTCAAACTACCTCACTTCAACCCTTTAGGAACCATAGGAACCAATCTTGGAAAAATGTTTCTACCTAGTCATCTCCATTTTCTTAGTCCCAGTCCCTGGCAGAGCCACTCTACTATGGTTGCAGTCTCACTGTGGTCATCAGTGGCCTTTCTGCTGCCAGATTTTAAAAGGTGATTGTTTTTGAAACTTTTTATTTTGCAATGATTTTACATTTAGAGAAAAGTTGCAAGTATAATACAGAGTTTTCACATGACCTTCACTCAGCCTCCCCTTATGCTGACATCTTGCATTGTCAGAGCAATTACAGAAGCTAACAAATTAACAGTAATATAATTCTATTAACTAAACTATAGACAAAGGAGTCTACCAGTCTTTTTTTCACTCATTTCCTTTTTCTGTTCCAGGATTCAGTCTTCGACACATAACATTTAGCTGTCATGTCTCAGCCTTCTCCCATCTGTGACAGTTCCTCAGTTTTCTAAGCTTTTAATGACTTTGACAGTTTTGAAGAGTACTGGCCAGTTAGTTTAAAGAGTATCTTTTATCTTTGTATTTTCTGATGTTTCCTCATGATTAGAGTGAAGATATGCATTTTGGACAAGATTACCATAGCACTGATGTAATTTCTTAGTGGTACATAATGTCAGTATGTCTTATTATTGGTGATTAACTTGATCACTTGATTAAAGAGCTCTACAATGTGATGTTATAATGTTTCCCTTTAGAATGAATAAATATGTCATAAGATAGTTTGCAATTCTGCAAATACCCTGTTTCTCCCCAGACCTGTCCACTAATTCTAGCAGCCATTGGTGGATCCTACCTGCAAAAATTATTACTCTTCTGTTCCAATGCTGACTTTCTGTTTCCCTTACTCCTTAAAAGTAATGAGGAACTGCCCTTTCTCTTCCCATTATTAATTTTGTTCTAAATCATTCTTGCTCTGGAGCTTTTTCAAACTGGATCCTATGTCCTTTGGACATGGCCCCATCTTTTTGTGAGCATTTTCTTAGTTTTTGGCATCACAAAATGTTCCAAGTTCACCTTGGTTTTCCCCTACCTGTATTAGTCTGGATCCTCCAGAGAGATATAATCTATATAACAACTATAATAAATATATATACATATGTGTTTATTATATGGGTATATAATACACACATATATATATAATACACACACACACATATATACATATATATATACACATATATACATATATATATATACACACACACACACACATATATATATATATATATATATATATATATATATATATATATATATATATAATGAGGCAGTAGTTCATGCACTTGTAACTGAGGCTGAGAATTCCAAAATTGGAATTGGCAAGCTGGAGACCTAGTAGAGTAAATGGCATAATAGTTCCAGTCCAAATTCAAAGACCTGAGACCTAGGAAAGCCAGTGGTTTAAGTTCTACTCTGAGACCAAAGACAAAAGAAGACTGATGTCTCAGCTTGAAGACAGTCAAAGAGAGAATTCTCCCTTATTCAGCATTTTTAAATATATTTTTTTACACTTGTTTATTTTTGAGAGATAGAGAGGGACAGAGCATGAACAGGGGATGGGCAGAGAGAGAGGGAGACACAGAATCCGAACCAGGCTCCAGGCTCTGAGCTAGTGGTCAGCACCAAGCCTGACGTGGGGCTAGAACCCATGAACCGTGAGATCATGACCTGAGCCAAAGCTGGACGCTCAACCGACTGAGCCACACAGGCGTCCCTCCCTTGTTCAACTTTTTATCTTATTCAAGCCTTCAACTTACTGAAAGAGGCCCACTCACACTGGAGAAGGCAATTTGCTTTACTCAGTCTACTGACTCAAGTGTTAGCCTCATCCAGAAACAGTCTCACAAACATACTCAGAATAATGTTTAAACAAATATCTGAGTACTACATGGCCCATTCAAGTTGACAATAAAAATTAACCATCACAAGTCCATCTTTTGTCAACATGGCACCATACACATCTTAAACCATACTTAATCTCCAATTATAGACAATAATAAGGCTGTAGTTCTGCCTAACATGATACAACGTTCCTGTGTACAACTGAAAACACACCAAGCACTTCACCAAGAGCGTAGCTAGAGTTTTGAGTGATGTTTACTCTTCTCAGTATCTCATAAATAATTTTAAAATTAATATTTAAATATTATTAATGCAATATTATAAAAATAAATAATATTATTATGATATAAAGTCATTGCATCTTATGTTACATGGTAAGGGAGGAAGGGACCGAAAAAACAAAGATATTTGCATATAAATATATTCATAATAAAATAAGGAAGAAATACTCCTGACAGTTACAGTCCTTGTTACTGTAACTAGTCATATAGCCCTAGTTAGCATTTTTAACTACCTTCTTCCATTACCCATTCTGTATTCCCTTTGCCTACAGGAAGCAACTCAACTGTCTATGGTTCTTTACCTGGTGGAATGATTCAAACCTTCATTTTTGAATTAGTAGTCCTGCATGGATTGTGTTGTAGTTTTCCAGACTTAATCACAGGGCATAGTGGTACTAAGGTGTGCCCTAAGCGATCTCCAATATTCCACACATTCTCTTCCTTACTTTCATTATGGAGTAGCAGTCCAATTTTTCCTTGATAATTAGGGTTAATCATCCCAGCCAGCACAGAAATTCCTTTCTTTGCCTGTTGATTCAAGGGCATGAGGAGTCCAAAGTAGCAAGGCAAAAGTTTTAACTTCCAGTTCAATGGAATCATTCTTGTGTCTCTTGGTGGAAGCTTAGGCTAGCAGAGAGTAAAGTCACAGGAACAAGAGATAAGAATTTTGCCAATGGATGACTAGATATAATATTGAATGGTGACATTTCCATTCCCATCCCTTGATTCCTAGACACATGAATGCTGGATATGGGAGAAATACCACCATATATTGGATTCTGGTATAGAGCATATACATACTTCTAGAGAAACTAGCCACAGTCCTACAAAATATTACCACCTGGCTTGCATTGAAACTGAGTCTTTTAAAGGCCGCTCCACTATTCTATCAAACCACTTATTTCTACTCTGCTGTCCTTTATGGTAACCACACCTACCTTGCCTTTGGCAATTGAATGCTGTCACTTGCCCCCTGTCATTCTGGGATCCAGTTGCTCCCACTGTATTTAGGTTTCCCAATTCAATGACCACAATTTCCACTTTAGGTTATGGTCTACAGAAATGAGCAATCACAAGGCTTTTCATGAATTCTAGACTTCCCCTTGCAGATTTATCTCATAGTTATGGTCAAAGGCACGTCTTCTGGACCCTACCAGTATGGATGAGTAGGTCATAAAGGACAAATACACTCTAACACTCCAATCTTCCTATATCTTCAACTACCATTAAACCAAGGGAGGGAGTTCTTAGATTTCTAAGTCACTTACCGAGAACTACATTTTTGTTCATGTTTTAGCCAACCAAATAAATGAGCTGTTGGAGCCCTTCTAAATACCCCTAACTGCAGCATTAAATGCAGAATCTCTGCCTACTAAGTCCATCATTCCCTACCTAAATCCTTTTCACACTATATATTCTTTGAAGTGTACAATATGGATAAGTTATTTCAACCCTCTTTATTAAGTCTTTTCATTTGTAAAATAAAGTAAAAAAAATCTATCTCACAAGGTAATTTAAAAATTATATGAAATTATATATACATTATCAGGCAAATCATGGGCATTCAAAAACTGTTTCTTATCTTTTTACTTATTGTTGTGTTTCTCCCAGACCATAGCTTCATAGTCATTTCTATAGAAATAACTCTAAAATTTATGTCTTCATCTCAGACCTCTGATCTGAGTTCCAGATGTTTATTAAAGCTCTAGTTCAGCAGCTTTCTCTTGATATCACAAAAGTACATCTAGTCAACTTGTACAAAGCTATTGTCTTTTTCTTTCCCTAAATCTTAGCCTCTTCCAGGTTGCTTGATCCAAGTAGATGGCCCCCTTATGCTTCTAGTTTTGCTATATAGGAATCTAGCAATTCATTTTTATTAGTTGTTAGTTTTATTAGTTGTTCTTTCCATTGCTACCTCCATCCTATCCATTACCCCATCCTATTTGTTATATCCCTTGAACATTTCATTCATCTCTTCTCTTATTTTTGTTCGCATGGCCACTGTCCCAAATCAGGTTTCCATCATCTTTCTCCTAGACTATTTCTAGATTGTACAAAGTAGTCTATCCACATCTACTCCTGCTTTTTCCATGTACTCTCTAAAGTTCTGCCAGAATAATTTAAAAAAAAAAAATAAGGCTTAGTCTGTATACCTCCTTGCTTTAAACCAGATGTCAACAAAGTTTTTCTGTACAATGTAGGATACTAAATATGTAAGGCTTTGTGTTGCAACTGCGTAATTCTTCCATTGTAACAAGGGAGCAGCCATAGCCAGTGTGTAATGACCACAGTTGTATTGCACTGAAACTTAATTTACAAAAACAGGGTGTGAGACCAATTTGTTTTCTGAAATATGAAAAATCTGAAACAAGTGTATTTGGCTAGGGTGTTGAAATAACAGACAACAGTTGTAAAGGACACCCAAATTTCTGGCCTGGAAGGTGGAAGGAGAAATATTTGACATTACTGCCACCTGGTATACCAGGCAGGTGTACTATAACCACAGCTTGTGACGTGCGTGAAGGTACCAAGCCACCAGAAGGTGAGATTAGGGAAAATGTGGGAAATAAAAGGTTAGGGATGGATAAAATATGTTCAAAGAAAATAGAGTGGGAGAAGTCTGGCATACAGCATTTACATTCTGAATGCTTCTTCCACAGAGGTTTCATCAATTATTTTACATTGCAATTCCACAACTATTTATTTTTTGGTTAGTTGCATATTTTGATTTGCTATTAATGCTATTGGCTGAAATGTGCTCAAAAGCAAACATACTTGTTTAAAAATTGTAGTGCTCAATTGCTGTTTCCTAGGAAAGTTGATAATGAACATGTAACTTACACAAAATGTTTGTCAGTGTTAGTCATTTATCATGGGGACATAGTGTTATCATGAATGACATGAACACTGAAGACAATAATGCTGCTAAATGAGTGGTAGTATCTACTTTAAAATTTAGTATTATTAGAAGACAGACAAAACAAAAAAAACTAAGGCCAAAGGAGACAGTTTAACAAGTACAGTTGCAGCAGGTACATTAAGTATCACTTTGTGAAGCATGACTTTATTTAGATGAAATATCCATGCATCTACATTTTTTAAATAAAATTTCAATTTCAAGTGTTCTTTTCAAGCTTCAAAGTGAGGTAATAGTTGTTACATGTTGACTCCACTGGAAAAATCTCTTGGTTCAATGATACAGTGTCCTTAGATGTTTCAAACAGAAAAATCAGTTATTACTAGTTATGGTTTGATAATTTTCATTCTATTTATGGAATCAAAGGGCTTTTAGAAATAAATCTGCCGAAAATGAAACATAGAGTATTACTGTAACTGCTGTTATAAATACAATGAAAATCTAACACTAACAATAAAATGCTTTGATTTTATATTAATATGCAAATTTAGATTTTGGTGGAGCACAGCTTAATCTTAACAGAAATGTGTTTGGCATTATGTATAGGGAATATAAATTTCTTAATTTTTTAAAATTTTGTTAATGTCTTTATTTTATTTTGAGAGAGAGTGAGCCGGAGAGGGACAGAGAGAGAGGGAGATACAGAATCTGAGGCAGCCTCCAGGCTCTGAGCTAGCTGTCAGCACAGAGCCCGACGTGGCTCAAACTCACTGACTGTGAGATCATGACCTGAGCCAAAGTCAGACACTTAACCAACTGAGCCACCCAGCTGCCCCAAATTTCTTAATTTTTTATAAGTAACGTAATAAAATTTAATTATAAATTTAATAAAATTTTATTTAAAAATTTCTTTAAGAAACAAGCAGGCTCAGTAGTCTACTAATGAAAATATAAGCTATTTTTCTCAAATTTTAAAATACCTTTATATAAATACAGGACGAAACACAGATAAATGAATTACAGATAAATGAAGTACAAAGTTTTTGAAATACAGTTGATATTGATGACAAAGGGAAAAAAAAGCTTCAGCATGGCAGTTCAAAATTGTTCTCTTTGGTGCCCATTATCAACCATACTTTAGAAATAAATGTTTGAGATGATTATTCTAAGGTAATATTGAACTATTTTGTAATGAGTTTCTGAATTTTATTACATTTTTTCTACTCAGAATTCATTAAACAAAATATTCAATAAGTGGACCTCTGCCCTTACAAATGAAGAAGTAACTACTATAGGAATTGTCTTTTGATTAGAAATAAAAGAGAGCTAGAAAAACATATATATAGAAGACAGTTTTTGGATACTGGACAAAAGATACTGAAGGCCTATGATCCCAGCAGGAAACAAACAAGGAAAGAGAAAAGTGAATCCTAAAGTTGCCCAATGTTACTGATAGATGGAAATCTGGAGACTTCAGCATAGGGAGGGAAAATCCAAATAGAATCCAATTGTTTTTCTGAGTTGAAGATAAAGTAATCAGAATCTGGGGAGATTGAAATGACTTGAATTTGTGAGTCAGGGTATTTGAGGTGAAGTCACTGCACAGAGAAGGGGCCCTGTGTTTCTGTACAGGAGTTTCTTTAAACCTTTGTCTTACCCATTTTACATGCATGTGGTGAAATTCTGCAAGGCTAGGGAACTAATCATGGGAAACCAGTAGATTAAACAATTCAAGCAGTTCACACAGGACTGAGCAGTTTTCATTCCTCCTAGCCAGAGTGGAGAGACCTTATAATACATAAGGCAACATGTAGAGAAATCAAAATGGTTTTCTCTTAGTTTTGGATTAATTAGCCTTGTAGTAAAACCTGCTCTGGAGCCAATCTAACAAAGAGTATGAGCAAACCTCAAAAGGATCATACTGATTACATATGATTTAACTGCATGCCCAGAAAAAAGTCCATATTCAAAGAACACAACAAAATTCAATAACCAGAAATGTTCAAATTAATAATGTCAAGCATCAAAATGAAAATTACCAGACATGCTATGAAATGGAAAAATATGACCTAGAACAATAAGACAAATCCATTAACAGACACTGATTTGGAAATTCAGTGGGGAGGAGTTAAGACGGCGAACAAGTAGGGGGACCCTGGACTTTCCTCATCCCTCAAACACAGCTATAAGAAGGTCAGATCATTGGGTACAACCAGGAAATTTATTGGAGGACTGGCAGAACGATCTCCATGGTTGTCAGGAGTCAGCATGGCAGGTGTGAGGTGCATGGAAGTGAATTGAGGGAGGGAAAAATAGTGGTGTCTCAGAAGGGAAGGGAATTTTTTCCATGGGGAGAGAAAAGGGAGACAGAGAGGGGTTAAGAGAGCGTGGTGTCATGTTTGCACAAGAGGAAAACCTCTCTGGACCAAAGACTGGGGACAGAGGGGTAATGAGTGTCGCAGTTTTTGTACACAGCATGTGGAGCTCAAACTCTGCGGTTTGGGATGTGCAGGAGTTTCTCCATGGCAGAGCTGTGTAGTGCACTCCTGGGGAGTAGGAGGGCGCTGGCCCTGGAGTGCATAGCATAGTGTAGGGATCTCCTGAGTCTCACTGGAAAGAACATTCCCCTTCCTGGCATACATTTGGAAGAGGGTATATTGCCTCTCCAAGGACAAAAGACCCTGCAGGCACCAGCAAAGGGCCTTTCATCAGCAGGGAACAGAGGTGTGCAGATGACTTGCTTGTTGGTTTCTGAGGTGCTACACCATAGATTTCATCCACTCTGCAGATGTGGGACAGTTTTTATTTAGAAAAAGGACATCAGACACAGAGCAGACCAGAAAGGTTTTTGGAACAAAGCACATCAGAAACAGCTCAGAGAGGCTCTACTCCAGGGGAGGGGCATGGGTATGTGCAGTGCTGGGTCCCTCACAATTTTGTTTTGATTCCAGCCATACACCAAAGATAAAATGCAGGAGAGCTCTGGTACAGGGCACGCTGACTGCCTCCGCTATTCTGTGATGGCTTCATGAATAGCAGGGTGTGTGAGATCCTTTGTCCAGGGACAAGAGAGTCAGGTGACGCCATTATACCCTCCACCACCAATACAGTGGGACTTCAGAGAGCAACACAGCACACACACACACACCCCGCGCCCGTAGAGGCTCTGCCCACTTACACCAAACCCTGCCCCTGTGTACCTGGAAACTGCATATGTAATGGGGCATGTCTGACTCTGAGCCAACTCACTGGGTCTCTACTCCAGAAGACCAACATAGGCAGCACCCCACATGCACCAACTGTACTAATCATAGAGTGTTTCAAAGCAGTTGAAACACTCCTGCAGTTCTGGTGGAAATAAGACCAAGCTTACTTTTTTCCTCTTTCTCCTCCCACTCCACCCTCTTCCTTCCTCCATCTACCCTCCTTCCTCTTCCTTTCTCCCCTTCTCTCTCTTCCTGTCCTCTCTTCCTCCTCCTCCTGTGTCTTCTATACATCACACACTGGGTTGCAAATCAGTCCTCAACAAGTTCAAAAAGATTGAGATCAGACCATGCATATTTGCAGATCATAATGCTATGGAACATGAAAATGTCAACCACCAGAAAAAATTGGAAAGCCCTAAATACATGGAGGTTAAAGAACATCCTACTAAAGAATGACTAGGTTAACCAGAAAATTAAAGAATAAATTTAAAAAAAAACATGGAATAAAATAAAAATGAAAACACAATAGTTCGAAACCTTTGGATGCAGCGAAGGCAGTCCTAAGAGGAAAGTACGTTGCAATTCAGGCCTATCTCAAGAAGCAGGAAAGGTTCCAAATACAAAACCTAAGCTTACAGCTAAGGGAGCTAGAAAAGGAACAGAAAATAAAGCCAAAAGCCTGCAAAAAGAAGGGAAATAAAGATTAGAGCAGAAATCAATGATATAGACACCAAAAACAAAAAAAACCCTGTAGAACAAATCAATGATACTAAGAGCTCTGGTTCTTTGGAGGAATTAACAAAATTTATAACTCTCTACCCAGACTTATCAAAAAATAAAAGAGGACGAACCCAAATAGAAAAATGAATGAAAGATCACAACCAACACCACAGAGATACAAACAGTTACAAGAGAATACGAAAAATGATATGCCAACAAACTAGACAATCTGGAAGAAATGGACAAATTCCTAGAAACTCAATAAACTACCAAAACTGAAATAGGAAGAAATAGAAAAAAAAAAAAAAAGACCCGTAACCAGCAAAGAAATTGAATCAGTAATCAAAAATCTCCCAGCAAGCGAGAGTCCTGGGCCAGATAACTTCCCAGGGCAATTGTACCAGACATTTAAAGAAGAATTAATTGGGGTGCGTGCATGCCTCAGTTGGTGAAGTGTCTGATTCTTGGTTTTGGCTCAGGTCATGATCTCAAGGTTCGAGCCACGCATTGGGCTCTGCTTGGAAATTTTCTCTCCCCCTCTCTCTGTCCTCCCTGGCTTTTTGCTTGCTCTCTCTAAATAAACAAACAAACATAAAAAATAAAGAAGAGTTAATAGCCATTCTTTTCTAACTATTCCAAATAATGGATATGGAAGAAAAACTTTCAAACTCATTCTATGAAATCAAATTTTGATTCCAAAGCCAGACAAAAGATTCCACTAAAAAGGAGAATATACAGGCCAATATTCCTGATGAACATGAATGGAAAAATTCTCAGTAAAATACTAGCAAATCAAATTCAACTGTACATTAAAAGAATTACTCCATCAAGTGGGATTTATTCCAAAGCTACAGAACTGGTTCAATATTCTCAAATCAATCAACATGATATATCACATTAATAAAAGAAAGGATAAGAACCATATGATCCTGTGAATAGATTCAGAAAAAGCATTTGACAAAATACAGCATCCTTCTTGATTAAAAACTCTCAACAAAGTAAGGTTAAATGGAACATCCTTCAACATCATAAATGCCCACAATTAATATCATCCTTAAGGGGGAAAACTGAAAGGTTTTCTTGTCTGGTGAGAAACAAGACAGGATGCCCATTCTCACCGTTACCATTTAACGTAGTACTGGAAGTCTTAGCCTCAACAATCAGACAACAAAAAGAAATAAAAGGCATCCATATCAGCAAAGAAGAGATCAAACTTTCACTTTTTGCAGACCATGTGATAATCTATGTAGAAAACTCAAAAGACTCCACCAAAAAATTGCTAGAACTAATACATGAATCCAGCAATGTCACAGAATGTAAGCTCAAGATGCAGATATCTGTTGCATTTCTTTACACCAGTAGTGAAACAACAGAAATCATAGAATCCATTTGCAATTGTACCAAATACAATAAGATACCTAGGAATAAACCCAACTAAAGAAATAAAAAGATTTGTACTCTGAAAACTATGGAACACTTATGAAAGAAATTAAAAAGTACAAAAAGAAATGGAAAAGTACCTTGTGTATTGGACTAAAAACATTGTTAATATGTCTATACTTCCCAAAGAAATATACACATTTAATGCAATCCCTATCAAAATACCATAAGCATTTTTCCCAGAGCTAGAATAAACAATCCTAAAATTTGTATGGAATCAGAAAAGACCCTGAATAGTCAAAGCAATGTTGAAAAAGAAAAGCAAAACTGGATGCATCGCAACTCTGGATCTTCAGCTATATTACAAAGCTGTATTGATAAAAACAGTATGGTACTGGCACAAAACGAGACATATAGATCAATGTAACAGAACAGAAACCCCAGAAATTGGCCCACAATTTGTCAACTAACCTTTGACAAAGCAGGCAAGAGTATCCAATGGAAAAAAGACAGTCACTTCAGCAAATGGTGTTGGGAAAACTGGATGGCAACATGCAGAAGAATGAAACTTGGACCACATTCTTACACCATTCACAAAAATAATTTTGAAATGGATGAAAGACCTAAATGTGAGATAGTAAACTATCACAATCCTAGAGGAGAACACAGGCAGCAAACTCTTTGACCTCAGCTAGAGGACCTTCTTACTAGACATGTCACCAAAGGCAAGGGAAGCAAAAGCAAACATGAACTACTGGGACTTCATCAAGTTAAAAATCTTCTGCACAGTTCAGGGAATAATTCACAGAACTAAAAGGTAACTTACACAATAGAAGAAGATATTTGCAAATAACATATTGAATAAAGGGTTAGTATCCAAAATCTATAAAGAACTTACCAAACTCAATACCCCAAAAAACAAATATTGAAGAAATGGACAAAAGACATGAAGAGACAGACTTTTCCAAAGAATACATCCAGGTGGCTAACAGACACATGAAACAATACTCAACATCACTCATCATGAGGGAAATACCAATCAAAATGATGGTAAGTTACCTACCACCACACACCTGTCAGAATGGCTAAAATTAACAACACAAGAAACAACAGATGTTGGCAAATATGGAAAGAAAGAGGAATCTTCCTGCACTATTTGTGGGAATGCAAACTGGTGCAGCCATTCTGGAGAACAATATGGAGGTTCCTCAAAAACTAAAACTAGAATTACCCAATGATTCAGGAAGTGCACTATTAGGTATTTACCCAAAGGAAACAAAAATACAGATTTGAAGGGGTACATGCACCCATGTTTATAGTAGCATTATCAACAATAGCCAAACCATGGGGAGAGCCCAAATGTCAGTTGATTGATGAATAGATAAACAATATGTGGTATATATGTTATATATATATACACATACATATAATGGAAGAATTCTCAGCCATCAAAAAAAATCTTGCCATTTGCAATGACATGGATGGAGCTAGAATGTATTATGTCAAACAAAATAAGTTAATTAGAGACAAGTATCATATAATTTCATTCATTTATGGAATATAAAAAAAAGATGGACATATAGGAAGGAGAAAGAGAAGAGAAGGAAATAGACTGCAAGAGATTCTTATTTATAAAGAATAAACAGGGTTGATGGAGAGAAATGGATGGGAGATGGGCTAGATGGGTGATGGATGTTAAGGAGGGCATTTATTGTGATGAGCACTGGGGGTTGTATATAAGTGATGAATCACTGAATTCAACTTCTGAAACCAATAGTGCATTGTATGTCACTTAACTAAAATTTAAATTAAAAAAAGCAACTGATTCAGAAATTCAAGGCATGGTAGAATTAGCAGGTAAAAATATTAAATAGTTACAACTAATATGAAAAGGAAAGTTGCAAGCATGATTTGGAGAGAAGTGAAAAACCTGGAAAATGTGCAAATTAAAGTTTTAGAGATGAAAATTTTTTAAAAAGCATTTGAAATTTTTAAAAAAATCTGTACTCTAGAAAGATTAAGGGCAGATTATACACTGCAGAAGACAAAAACAAAACAAATAAAACAATGAAGTTGAAGAAGTAATAGAAACTATTCAAAGTGAAGAATAGAATAATACTGAGGTGCACCTGGGTTTCACCCCAGGTCATGATCTTGTAGTTCATGAGTTTGAGCCTCACATGGGGCTCCACACTGGCAGTGCAGAGCCTGCTTGGAATACTCCCCCTGCCCTGCCATATCTCTCTCTCTGTCTCTGTGTGTGTCTCTCTCTCTCAAAATAAACTTAAAAAAAAAAAAGAAAAAAAGGAAACAAAAATACTGAAAAGTAATATACCAATGATATATTGGACAGCATCAATCAGCTAACCTATCTATAACTAGAGTTCCAGAAAAGATAGCAGTTTGGGAAATATTTGAAGAAATAGTGGGGAAAGGTTTTATAATTTGATGAAAACCTGATATCCACAGATGCTAGAAGCCCAACCAAGTCTCAAGCAGAATAAAAATCACACTGAGGAACATTATAATGAAATCTTAAAAGAAGCCAGAGAAAAGAAAAATCATATTACCTACAAAGAAGCAAAAAGAGAGATGGTAAAATGAAGATAAGGATCTTTTAAATCTTAGAAATTATGTTAAATGACAGAAGCCTGGGATTAAAGAATACATAGTACATGATTTCATTTATATGAAATTCTAGAAAAGGGAATGTACAGTTGCAGAATTTCAGTGACTATTAGGGACCAAGAAAGAGGGTAAGAAATTCACCAAAAGACCAAAATGAGGTTTTGGGGATGAAGAAAATATTCTATATTTTGATTATATGTGTGACTGCACACCTTTGTCAAACATGCATCATAATCTCCCCCAAAGAATTGGTAACTTTTATTGACTATAAACTATACCTAAGGAGGCTGATAAAAAATAGTTTTGATGTGAAGCAAAAATACTAGCTTTTGAAACTTTTAAAGAATTTCAGGTACAGAAATAGTGTTTTCAAAAGAAAAACATTTAAATTGATCCCTACAAAAACCAGAGAGTAACAAATTCAGTATCAATAGACAAACCATGCACAAGATTTGATCTTGAAAATCTGTAATTGGACTTTCCAAGATATCTATTTGTTGACAGAATTATTGATAAATTTCCTATTCTTAGTTGTGTATTCTGTTCTAAAATAGAATGAAATTGAGAAATTATGACTTTGCAACATCTAAATTTAGTAAATAACATTTTATAAAATCATAAAGGGGGAAAACTTTCTTGATAATATCGTTTGGCTTTCATAAAATGTTTGCCAAAGAAAGGTACCTGTTTAAGGAAGGAAAAACAGTAGTCATTAAGGTATTTGGTATGACATAGTCACTCATTTCAATATTTTTAAAATTGGAAGTGAAAGTATCCCACATTTAGCAGAAATTACCACATAGTACTACACTTGTGAAGACAGGGTCAACCAAAAATATTACAGTCTCTTGAGAAGAATATTTAAATATGCCACAATTTCAAATTTATTAACCATAAAATTCCACTTTGAAGAAGATAATAGGCAATTTTATGAAAATGTGTAAAATATTTGGATCATATTGAAACAAAAAATGCATTTTTCATTAAAATACCAATGGTATTTATTACTGAGAAATATGGCCACAAAATTGATTAACATGTGAATATTTCCCAGCAATCATAATTCTGCTTTTGTTATTTTCTAATGTTTAGATAATCAATATAAAGTAGTTACTGTGCTTTGGCATGTATTAATTATTCTATTTTTGTTTTTTTAGAATGAATTATAGCTGTGAAAATAACTTGAAAAGGACTATTTCATATTTTATAGGTCCAGTCATCAAAACAACTTGTTGACCAGTAAATGAATATTTCAATGACATAATTTTTATTTTTATTCCCATTTTAACCTTAAAATTGCCCCAACTTGGATGAAAAGTTACCTGGTCACCCTATTGATACACCACCTGTCAATATGTCCTTATTTTTACATACATATACAATACTTTGGATCCCAATAAATTTCTTCATTTTGCTTAAAACATCTATCTTAAACTCTATTAAGATGCTCTAAGCTCTGGAAAACCCATGTGAGGCCCCTTTAAGTTTCAGGTGTTAATAATCTCTGAAGTTGGTGGGGATTGGAAATGGTTTGCTACCAGCCTCTTGTCCTGTGAGAATATGGTGTGTAATGACAAAAGACAACATTATTCAAATGGCAAGCACAAGTTTGAGAAGTGACTCTAAAGCCCCCAGAATGCCAAGGGAAGGGTAAGGTTTCAGGAGATTTTCAAAGGCTTTGGTTGGGAAAACTTTCAGCACATGGTTTGCTTTTTAACACAGATCTTCACATGTCAGCAAATACCAGTTTTTACAAAATGCTCATTACCAAGAACATTGTTTATACTGAAGTCTAATTATGTAGCATCTGCAGGGTGTCCTCTCAGGGTTCCTACCTGACCCAGTGACATCCCATGTGTGGCCTCCCCTCTAACTCTTGACTGTCTATATCCATTACCTGGTTCTTACCTTTATTTTAGAATCATTCTTTGCCTTTACCAGACAAAACAGAAATGTAAAATAATGAAGGTTAAATAGTCAAAAAGAAGATGTGGGGGAGGAGGTAAGAAAAGAAAATGAAAGAAAGAAAAGGAAAGAAAAGGTGCTGAAAAATGGGGAGATTTACTTAGTGGGCAAAATGAATAAGGATAGAGGATATGACCAAAGAGGGAGTGTGCATGTCCAGTTTTAATGGAAAACTCCTCTATTTTGACAGTTTTATTGTGTTAGGAGACTAACCCAGTGGTGGCTGGTTACTAATATTTTACTTTATAAATAGCAGCTTCTGAAAACTCTAGCAGTAAACCTTGGTTCATTTCTCTTGTGTGCTAATAGGAGTCTTATTCTCATGCCAACAGATACGATATCCTGACACATATGGTTGTGAAAGAAAAAAAAAAACGCTACTCATCATGTGAAAATATAACCCATAAATCTGGAGTCTGAATTGGCTTCATATTGCACAGTCTGTGCTATGCCCACTTCCACTCTAATTATTCCCCTTTACAAATAGAGATAGTAGTCTACGATTGCTGATTAATATTCTTATTAATATAGAAGATTTCCTTTGTATTTATAAGCTTTGCCAAAGGCATATTAAATTCAAAGTTTTGGATTATTTCTGAGTCAGAAACCTCATATATTTGGATAAAAACCAAACTTCCAACATTTAATCTTAACTTAGCAGGATATTTTGTACACATTACATTTTATTCAGAAAGGTCTTAGCTATTTAAAATCTTTCTTTCTTCTCACATACCTAAATGCTAAATGTTAAAGGATCATTGTCAGTCATTCTACTGAAAAATTATGATTAATGATTCATACCTTCTGTCCTGATTGTGTTTGGGGAGTAAAGATGTTTGTTTTGTCTATGGCCAAGAATTCTCTTTTTGAGGAAAAAGTACAGTGCTTAAAAATTAAAGCCCTTTGGTTATTTTAGATGTGCCATATTTTCTAACAGTGTTTACTGACCTCCTCAAGGGTTTACAGACTCACAGAAAAGTAAGATTTTCTTCCATAACAAATTTACTCTAACATCCAAGTGTAATACAGAACATAAAATCAGAAAAATCAAAATCATCGATCCCTTTCATGATCAAGTCTACCACTGTCATGTTATAAATGTGGAAATTGTGCACCAGAGTGATCCAAATGACTTCTCTGAGACTAGTGTGTAGTCTCTAATATATAAACCTTGAGTTTTAGTTCGGGGCTCCATCTTCGATGGACTTCTTACTCATGCGCTTCAATGAGCACTTGTCTCCAGTTTTATAATAGCTTTGTCAATGTCTTACCCAGTAAACAGGTGTTTGCAATAGTATAAGTTTATGAGAAATGGAGAGTAAAAAGAGTGAGTCTCAACATGGTTGTCTCGGTGCAAAAACTCATGCCACAGAGTCAATAAAAGGTGCATCAGTGGAGTACCATATCAGAGGAACAAGGTTAACCTTTTATTTCCAAATATGATTTCGTCGGTAAAGCAAAGAATATATATGTGTAATGTACGTAATTCTTTCAAGTTGGGATTTTTATATGTTGAATCTGTTTTTGTATTTTTATGTATAATGGAAAGAGGGTAGAGGAGGACTAAATAAAGGAGGACAACAGAGTACAGAGCAAGAGATATTTTGTAATCAGTCAATATCCTGGATGAGGATTTCAGCTTTTCTGCTTCCTAGCCATGTGACTTTAGAAAGATTACCCAATAGGGGCACCTGGGTGGCTCAGTCGGTTAAGTCTCATACTTCAGTTCAGGTCACGATCTCATGGGTTTGTGGGTTCAAGCCCCACGTCAGAGTCTGGAGCCTGCTTCAGATTCTGTGTCTCCCCCTCCCTCTCTGCCCCTCCCTTGCTTATGATCTGTATCTCTCTCTCAAAAATAAATGTTAAAAAAAATTTAGAAAGATTACCCAGTATTGCATACATAATTGTCATGAGGATTAAATGAAATTATAAATTATGAATGTGAAAACATCTAACATACTCCTTGGCACATATTAATGTTAATTAATGATAGGTTCTCTTTCTCATAATGTATAAAACATAATTTAACCCATAGACCACCAGCCACTTGCTGTTTGTCAGAGGCCACATATTAGTCACCCTAGAGAAAAAGGAAAGGATATCATCCAGCATCACCAATTTTCTGAATACTCTGAGATAAAATAATGTCTAAAAATACTTTGTATTGGGGTACCTGGGTGCCTCAGTTGGTTAAGAGTTCAACGTCTGCTCAGGTCAATATCTCACCGTTCATGAGTTTGAGCCCCGTGTCAGGCTCTGTCCCAACAGCTCAGAGCCTAGACCCTGCTTCAGATTCTGTGTCTCCCTTTCTTTCTCTGCCCCTTCTTCCTTCCCCTCTCTCTCTCTCTCTCTCTCTCTCTCTCTCTCTCTCTCTCTCTCTTTCTCTTTCTCTCTCTCCCCTAAAAAAAAAACATTTAAAAAATTTTAATAAATAAAAATACTTTGTGAAACTCATTACAACTGAACATACTAATAGATGGAATATGGAATTTCCAACTTGAGTAAGATCATGATATTGTGATCTAGAAAACTTAGGGCCTTGGAATGGAATTGTCAAATCAAGGTCACATTTCAAAGTTGAGAGAAATAGGGGTGCCCTAAAGAATAAGCCAAGACACATTTTCGTTACCTTCCTCCTAAACCTCTCTTTACTCCATCCCCTCATTTCTGTTCTGTCACTTCCTTTTAGTTTTAGACATCATCATTTCCCACCTGGATTTTTGCCAGGATGTGAAATTGGTTTTCCTGCCACCATTCTCATCACCGTCCAATTCATCATCCAAGATCTGTCCAGAGGGATCTTTTAAAAACTTAAACCTGATTCCCTGCCTCTTCTGCTTAAAATGGCCCCTTTTCACTTAAGATTAAAGTCCAGCATCGTTCACATGTTATTCAAGACAGTGTGTTAATTATCCCATGTCTACAACAGTCTCCTTCATCACATTCAAGAATTTTCCAAATGCTCCAGTTGTGACTAACACTGGACTTTGTAACCCCCTCCACCACCACCACAACCACCACCACCAACAACAACAACAACAATAAAAATAACAACAACACTGAGACAGGAGATTCAAGTCTCTGGACATTTGTGTGCACTGTTTCCTCTTCAAGGGTTATCTCCCTCCATTTCAGGTTGGCTAACTTCTGAGAGCCTTTCAGATACTCAGTCAAGTGTTCTTTTTTTCTGGAAACTCTTCTCTTACTTTCCCATTATCAAAAATGTATATATATATATTCCACTTCATTCCTCTCAGGATCACATGTGGCATTTCCACACAGAATTGTCATCTAGACCATGAATTTCTTGGTGTGGGATAAGTATCTCAACATCTGGCACAGACTTAGCTTTCAAAAAAATGTTAGTTTGTGAGTTCGTTCACAATTAGAATTGCTATCATTCAGTCCCAGTTGAAAGCTTTATGGTTCTCAAACTTTGGTCAAAATAGGTGATCACAATAAGTAACGTGTAGTAGACAACTGCATGGGAAGTGAGTAGGGATTTGGGTCTTCTCCCCTAACATGATATCCATTCCTTTGTGAAGCACTAAGATAGGAAGAGGTGGATTACAAAATGTTAGAGCTGGAAGGGATCTGAGATCATTCCTCTGTTTTGAGAGCAGAAATGAAGTGCCAGAGCATCTTGCCAGCATGATAGGATGGTCAGTGGCAGAGCTTGGTCCAGAACCCAGTTATCTTCCTTCCTAATCCAGCATGCATCCGTTTTCCTTTACTTTTTTTCTTAATTTAAATTTTTAAATTTTATTTTAGAGAGAGAGCACGTGCATGAACAGGGGAGAGGGGCAGAGGGGGAGAGAATCTTAAGCAGATTCCACACTCAGTACAGAGCCTCATACAGGGCTCAATCCCTTGACCCTAGGATCATGACCTGAGGTGAAATCAAGAGCTGAACGCTCAAGGTGCCCCATCCATTTGCCTTTTCTATTCTAGTGGAACTTTTTTTTTTTTGAAGTAAGCAAACTGCATGCCAAATTCTTTCCTATTTCATCAGGCTGCAAAGATAGTTCTAACCTGGTAAGTCATGTCAGCACCTAGGAAGATTCTCCTGCTTTGATTTGGGATGACTCAACACTTCACAAAACAAATAGTTTAGGGGCTGTAAGCAGGCCTTTGACTCTGCTCTTTCATATTTATCCCACTGGTATGTTCTCATGCAATGACCTCCTCTTTTCTTCATTCCCTTCCCTGCCTCAAAAAATTAAACTTCCGTATGACATGTGGAAGGGCGCCAACATCAGCCAATGCATATATTAAAGTTTTAAATCAATTATTGTTCTAGTATACACCCTGGGGTTAAAAAAGGAAGAACATCCAGGACTAACAAACCTGATTATTCTGGCAAAGTTGCCATTCAATTCATGCTGGCATTTTGGGCTTTTCTTTTTCTTTAATATTCTAACCTCATTTTTTTATAAAAAGGTAATGGCTCAAAAGCAGTTTTTTACATTACTATTTCATTCAGTTTCTCCATGAGACTTCCACCTCCCAGTCTCTTGAGGATTTCCCAGGGGGCACTATGCCCAGGGTTTGCTTACTTAATTGTAGAGACAACTGCCAGTCTGATAGTGAGTTCATTAGACCATGGATTATTCCTCACTTTATTACCCTCTAAGCAAGGGACAGACTCAGGCTTGGGACTATGAGCACTTCACAACTTGGCATTCTTAGACCGAGAAAAAGACTTAATCATAATATTTAAGAAACGAAATTACAACTATGTATAACATAGAGAATTTTAACTTAACAACTGCTCTGAGTTGAACCTGAGTTGGACAAATATTCTGATTAATACTGCTCTAAATTCCTATTAAAGTATGATGCATTTTTTTTTCTAGGCAAGTACTGGAAGTCAGTGAGGATGGTGGCTGTATCAAGGGGCTGTGCTTTGGCTGGGGCACAGTTGCAAGAGGAGACAGAGACCGTTTCTGCCCTGGCTTCCCTGACGGTTGATGTAGAGCAGCCCTTTGCTTCCCAAGACAGCAGGTATGGGTCCAAGATGGGGGAGCCATTAAGGTCAGTAACATCCAGGATCATCATTAGCATTTGTGAACCTCTGTCCAGGCTCTCCTTCACCTGTCTCCTCCCCTTCCACCACCTGTGTTCTCCAAAACCACAGATGCCACAGCACACCCTATAGGCCACGAGGAATTCCATTCTTCATGGGAAACAGAGCTGGAGCATGTGGTTGCAGTTCACAGAGAAATAAAGGGGGTGAGATACGTGGTGAGAAAAATCACTCCTTATTGGGGCAGAGTAATTTAGTGCTGACCATTATGGAAAGAGCTGCTCTGCTCGTGGGCTTTACTTCTTAGTTACCTCTAGTTTTCCAGATACTCTTTTTCTATCATCATTTCAAAATAACTGATCCAACAAAGTGAAAAACAGAGAGCAGAAGCTGGAGGTATTACTAATCAATTAGATAACCGAAATAAAAACAAGCTCCGCATGTGACTGTTCTTTTGGTGCAAGAACTGGATGAAGACACAGGTGGCCTACAAAGGAGATGGGAGTGTGCAAAAAGGAATGTATGGACTCTCAAGTCTGATTTTATTCTACCTTATGATAAGAAGTTGAATCCAATTAGTCTGCCTATAAATATAGCTTTCAGGAAAAGAAAAATAAGGTTAACCTCAGATTGAGTTTGCTTGTTCTCCTTCTGAGAAATGTTTGTAGGTTTGTGCATTTTGGTGTTCATCATTCTATCAGGCAGACAGTACTACATTCAAAATTCCTTGTAAGTCTACTACAACCAAAGCCATCACAAAGGTACATATATTAACACTGGTGCTTTCTGTAGCTGGCTTGAAAGTCACGCTTTCTCAGTTTAAAAATGAATCAGGTGAGGCTTTACTAAAGCTCTGCCAGCTTGCACTTTTAAATTGCTTCTGAGAAGGAAATCATATTCCCTCTGTCAATAACGTCACCATTAATTACACAGATCCTGCTACCTAGTACCTAGTTGGCAGTTTTCCCAAGAATGCACAAATTTGAACCATTTTAGCTTTCTTCCTTTTACTGGATATTTAGTTTAATGGATTTAACATCTTGCTTTGGTCAAGAGCAGGAGATGCATTGAATAAGATATTTCATTTTTATCCAAGTATCTTTTCCTACTATAACCACTTAAAGACCAGATTACCTGTAGAAAAAAAAAGTTGTATAATACTGTATTAGAAGGCATCTTCATATAGGCATCTGGAGCGTAAAGGAAAACTTACTTCACTTCTTTGATAAAATGAACTAACCCCCTGCAGTTCCCAGCTAAGAACCAAACCAAGTTCATAATCCAAAGGTGTTGAGTTATTCCCAAGGCCAAATGCAGTTAGTTGTCTGTCATCTGAGGACTATAAAACTGAGCAAACTAACATCTGTTCATGTTGGATATAAAAGGGATGTATCTATTCTTTAGAGTTCATTTAATATAGAGAAGTGAAGCTAAATTCCAACTTGAAATGAATTGTAAATAATTTTGCTTAGAATAATTAAGAATATTAAGTCATGTTATAAGCCCCAAGTAGTATAAAAATCTCAGAACTTTGGCACAAATGTGCTCTGTAAGTATGCTTGCTTATCCTCAGGTAAATAGTGTGTTTGACTTCTAATCATCTACAGGGACTTAACCCTGGCTTCAGTTCAAAGTGATTTTTTTTTTTTAACTCATGGTGATTTTTAAGCTTCCTCTGATGGCAGAGAGAGAATGAGAATGGGAATGTTCTGATGTATAGGGAAAACAAGAGTTTAAGCTTCTGACCTGGATTCATGTTTGTTTATAAGTATGAAATACACTATATCTATTTTGATTGATTTTTCTTATGGAAAGAAAAGTAGTTTTGCTTGAAATATTTTCTATGGCTTTGCACTCACTTTTTCAGCAGAGGAAAAGAAAAATTCTAGAATTGGCTTTTGCATTTCTATTGAACCATGCATGAATTTCATCAGAGTCTGAGACAGAGAACCCTTGAAAGCCACAGCACGTTCGTTCTTTTCAGGGTCATGCTATTAGAATTGTCTCCCTACTCAGTACAGGAAAGACGACTTTCAGAATGAGATAAAAAGATGGAAATGTTCTTGGGCCTTTGTTATGAATGTAATATTATAAGTACACAGGAAATTTAAAAAATTAGAAAAATCAGAAAGCTAAATGAATGGAAAAGAGTGAAGGCAAGACTCTTTTTATAGGAAATTCTTGCCAGTTATTTTGGAGGATATATTGGTGTTTGGAGTGAGATGACTCATTTTGTACTAAGATTTTGGGTAAAGCAGCTCTTTTCCTGGCCAACTCATATCTGACTCATTTACCACTAGTGAATAAGGGATAAAATGCTCCTGGCTAAGAACCATTGTAAGTATTTTTTGTTCATTTTTCTTGGATGGGGGGTGGGGGACAAGAGGGAGATGACAACACATTGAAAGCAGTCGTTTCATTTTTACAACTTATTGATGGACTATGAAGAATAAATTATTATAAAAAGGCTGATATGTGGTGATTTATTCTAGGGATGATTAACTGAAATACAGTTTTCAAAACATAGTTTTCAGGTGGCAAAGGACTTGAGCGAGAAAGGAATCAATAGCAGACCAGAAAAGAAAAAAGAAAAGAAAGACAAAAAAATTAAATGGGTCCCAGTTATATTTTCAAAAAATATTTCATTATATGGACTTGGTTATTTAGAAGAGAGAACTATGATTTTAGGTTTCTTCGTATTTGCTAGGAGACCGAACCTTTAAAAGATTATAGTTTGCATTGGTTGGATATCTGTTTCAAATGCTTCTACTTTGAAAAGGTCAGTGCAGTATTCAGGTTTATTCTTGGATAACAGTTCAGGCTCTGCTGAAAATAAAAAAAAAAAAAACCTCTTTGGCAATCAAAACTTCAGGATGATAAACTATTAAGTTATTGGGAACACATTTACAATCCAGAATTCCTGAGTGTCTCTTTCTCTTTTTTAAACTAAAACAGAAACTGAAAGTTACATTTTTCCTTTTTTTATGTTTATTTATTTTTAGAAAGAGTGTGCAAGCATGCACAGGGGAGGGGAAGAGAGAAAGGGAGAGAAAATCATAAGCAGGCCGCATGCTATCTGCACAGAGCTGGATGCAGGTCGGGATCTCACTGTGAGATCCAACCTGCGCCAAAATCAAGAGTCGATGCTTAACTGACTGAGCCACCCCAGCGCCCTGCAAGTTATGTTTTTAAAATGTAAGTTTGACCTGTTGATAACAGTGTGAACCATGTCAGATTTTCTTAATACAGTACAATCTGGTTGTTTATTTAATTATTAATCTTCAAATGTTGGCAACTTTTCTCATGAGACAAATCATTATATAATAAAGAAGTATGAGAAAATATTGGATTCCAAGTGTAGCCATTTTTTTTTGAATAACTGTCGTACTCATGAGTATAAAAATATATATAACAATAAGTTGAAAAATCCCAAGTATCATCTACCTTAGCTTTGAATGGCCTATCACTAGTGCAAGGACATTTTTAGCCACTTTTTTCTGTATCTGAATATTTATATAGAAATATAGACCACTATCAAATTTCACATTCATGTCTAATATTCCATGCCTAGTATTCCTAGAAGCACAACTTTGTTTTCTCTTCTTTAGGATTGTATCACCAAGGCTTCTAAAAGCTAAATATTACACAAATTATGCAGGTTTTTGATGTTTCTCTGTGATACCATTATTTTGAGCAGTTGTTTATCTAACCAAGCAAACATTCCAATATAAACTTTATTCTGAATTTATATCCAGTGTCAACAAAATCTTAGTTGAAAAGTGGGCTAAGTGGGCTAACAATTTGGAAGCTCCTGGTAAAAGGAAGGATAATCTGTCCCTTCTTCTCTTCTTTATCCTCCTCTTTCTGGGACCATCTTTCTATCTCTGTTTTCGGAGCCTGTCATATAATCATGGGGGATGTTTGAAGTCTGATGTAGCATGTTAGGATTCAGTTCAGTGCCCCTTTATATATTTTAGGTTTCCATTCTGAATTCTTAAAAGAATTGTTTTCTGAGGAAAAGGAAGGACATTTGAATGGAACTATACGTAAAATAAGATCACATGATAACTTTAGCTTCCTATCATTTCATCATCATCTCTGCTCTTTCACTCTTTTCTTCTTAGCACTACAAAGGAAGAATAGAGTATGACTCAACTTGGATAGATTCAAATTCCAACCCCAACTTAATAATTATGTCGTCTCAGGCAAGTTACTTATCTCCTGAGGCTTTATTTTCCTCATCTTTAAAATGAAGGGAAAATTTCATAGAGTTTGAGGATAAAATGAAACAGTACATCTTAACACAATACCTGATACATAGTAAGTACTCAATAAACAGTGGTCTTATTATTTTTCCATAATTTTTCTTCTTCCACAATTTATTTTTCCCTCCTTTAATACAAAGGTCCTCAACCAGTGATCTATATTAGAATGTAGAGGCTATACTTGGGTATCTATGTCTAACTGTTCATAGGTTAAATCAATAGTAAAGTCATTAAAAACAAGAGATTGACAAATAATTTCTAAGCAATGAATTGATTGAGTTAATTAATCTGTAATTAGATGACTTAACTCAATACTGTCACTATGCCTAATACAATGTAGGTAATGAGTAAATAATTAATGGATGACTCCAAAGAGAGAAGACAAAATATTGTTAAAATGATAACATTTGTAATGATACCTGAGCAATTCTTGTCTCCCTCAATTTACTATGTTTTTTGAGAGAATTCATGTTTTTATCTGTTTAAAAGTTTTAAAATGCTTATTTTATGTTAATTTTTATAGGACTAATTAACAATGTCAATTTTCAAATAACTAGAATCCATAGTACTCATATCATAAAGATGGATTGAGTGAATAAATATGATAAAGGAGGGAGGAAGAAGCAAAGTGTCTGAATAGAGAAAGGAATTATATTTAGGGAGGGAGATAAACATGGGAGTGATGCTGACAGATTACAGGGTTACCCTCCAACCTGCAGAATGAAGAAGGAGAATACCCAGTCCACTCATTCCTTAAACACATCTGATTATTCTGTCTGCGCCGGACAAAGTGTTCAAGGTCAGGGTCACAAAGCTTCCTTGCAGTCCCCAAAATGTTCATGTACTTGGGGATTATATTACTTTTCTATTGCTTCTTTAAAATTTACTGTAAAATCTGTGGCTTTAAATGACAGAAAGGTCAGAAGGCTGATAGGTGTCCCTGGGCTAAAATCAAGACGTTGGCAGGGCGTGGGTCCTTTCCTGGAAGATCTAAGGGAGAATATGCATCCTTGACTTTTCCACATTCTAGAGGCTGCCTGTATCCCTTGGTTCATGACCGCCTTCTGTGTCTTCAAAGTCAGCAACTATACATCCTGCTGACTTTTCTTCACTTACCACATCTCTGTCTGACTGAAAGAGGAAAGCTGGGAAAGCTGCCTTATAAACTGGGAAAGAGTCCCTGCTTTTGAAGACTCATGATCAGTTTAGCTGCACTAGGAGAATTAAGATAATTTCTTCATCTCAAGGTACTTAACTTTAATCACATCTTCAAAGTCAGTTTCACCACGCAAGGTGACATAGATACCATTGGGGGTTATTATTCCTCCTACCATAGGATTAGACATGAACAAGCAGATATAATTAGTGACAAGTGATTTGCTATACTGAGCTGTAGGGAAAAAAAAAAAAAAAGAAAAAAAGACCTAACACAGGGCAAGAAATGGGGAACAAATCACAGAGCAGGACAACTGAGCCAGAGTGGGAAAATACATACGATTTCACCTAGTAAATAAGAAGAAAGGTGTCCAAGATAGAGACAGTACCTCGGGCAAACCATCTGTTTTTTTAAACTTCTACCACCATATTCTTATAATAGTTTCCTTACTAGTTCCTATACCCATTTTTGCTTCCTGTCTAGTCCATTTTCTACAGAGCAAGCAGGGAGTTCTTAAAGACAAAACAACAACAACAACAACAACAACAACAAATAACCAGAGAGCAAATCCTATTGTGCCTCTACTTAAAACCCTTCATTGCCTTTCCATTCCACTAGCATAACGATTATCATTCTTAACAAGACCCATAAGTCCTCCATGATCAGATCTTCCCTTGATTTTTGTACCTTATCTCTGAAATCTTTCCCCTTTGTTTTCTGATCTGTGTTCCAACAGTGAACTTTTTTTCATTGTTTTTCAAACTGGAGCATACCTTACATATACTAGTATGCACAGATTTTTTTTTACCTATTTCATACCCAAATGAAAATCACCCAGAGCAAGATTAAGAACATTTTCCTCACCCAGAAAGTTGCCTTGTGCCTCTTAGTCAATTCCACTTCCTCCAGAGGTAATTCATTTTTGGGGGAGTTTTTTTGTTTGTTTATAGTTTTAATACTGTAGATTAGTTCTGCCAAACTTTAAAATGCACTTAAAGGGAATCAGTAGGTCATACAGATTTTTATCTGTCTTCTTTTACTCCACTAAGCATAATGCTTTTGAGACCCATATAGTCAGTAGCTTGTTCATTTCATTATTGTGCAGTATCCTAGTGTATGAACATACCGTAAGTTATCTATCCTTGTACCTATGGATGGGCATTTGGCTTGTTTCCTACTGGGAGCTATTAATTTATTTTGCTAGGAGTTTTTACTGAGACATCATTGATATGTAGCATTATATTTTAGGTATAAAACAATGATTTAATATATGTATATATTATGAAATAATCACCATAATAACTCTAGTTACCATCCATTAGCACATGTAGTTATAATTTTTTTCTTGTCATGAGAACTTTTAAAAGGTATTCTCTTAACATTTTTCAAACAGAAAACCACAGTGCTATTAACTAGAGTCACTATGCAGTACATTATATTTCCAGGACTTACTTACTTTATAATTGGAAGTTTGTACCTTTTGACCACTTTTACCCATTTTTGCCTATTTCTTATCCCTTTCCTCACCTTGGGCAACTACCAGTCTATTCTCTGTATATGTAAGTTCAGAGGTTTTATAGATTTCACAGGTAAGTAAGATCATATAGTATTTGCTTTCTCTGTCTGATTTATTTCACTTAACATAACTCCCTTAGGGTCCATCCAAGTTGTCACAAATGCCAAGATTTTCTTCTTTTTTATGGCTGAATAATACTCTATTGTGCCACGTTTTCTTTATCCATTCATCTACTAATAAACCCTTAGGTTGCTTTTATGTCTTAGCTATTTTAAGTCATATTGAAGTGAGTAGGGGGTAAATATATCTTTTTAAGTTAGTTTGTCATTTCCTTTGATAAATACCCAGAAATAGAATTGCTGGGTCATAATATGGTAGTTCTATTTTTAATTTTTTGAGGAACTTCCATACAGTTTTTTCATCGTGGCTACTCCAGTTTACAATCCCACCATCAGTGCATGAAGGTTCCCTTTTCTCCTCATCCTTGCTTTCACTTGTTATTTCTTGTTTTTTGGTAATAGCCATTCTAACATATATGAAATGATTTCTTATTGTGGTTTTGATTTGCATTTCCTTGATGATTAGTGATGTTTAACACCTTTTCATGTCCTATCAACCATCTGTATTTCTTCTTTAGAAAAATGTCTATGCAGATCCTCTGCCACTTAGAGCTATTATGAATAAAGCTATCAAACTTTATTATTGTGGTAAAAAGCACGTAACATAGTATTTTCCTTCTGAACCATTTTTAAGTGTACAGAACAGTAGTGTTAACCATATGCCCATTATTGTCAACATATCTCTAGAAGTTTTTCATCTTGCAAAACTACAGCTCTATACCTATTAAACAACAATTTCTCTTTTCCCCATTCCCCAGCTCCTGGCAACCACTTTTCTATTTTCTGTTTCTAAGGTTTTGACTGCTTTAGATACCTCATGTAAGTGGAGTCATGCAGTATTTGCCTTTTTGTGACTGGCTTACCTCACTTAGCATAATGTCCTCAAGGTTCATCCATATTGTAGTATATGATTATATTCTATCCTTTTTAAAGCTAAATAACATTCCATTGTAGGTATATACCACATTTTCTTTATCATTCGTCTATTAATGGACATTTAGGTTACCTCCACCTCTTGGACACTGCGAATAATGCTTCAAAGAATATGAGCATGCAATTATCTCTTCAAGATCCTGTTTTCAATTCTTTTGGATATATACCCAGAACTGGAATTGCTGGATCATATGGTAATTATATTTTTAATTTTTTGAGGAACCTAAGTCTCTATAAAATTTTTGTACAGGTTTTTATTTTGTGAACACAAGCACTCCGTTTTCTTTGATATATACCTAGGAACAGAATCATCAAGGTGTCGGGAAGCCATGTGTTTGTAAGACACTTCCAAACTGCTCTCCAAAATGGCTGTGCCATCTTTCATTCCCACCAGCAAATGAATGGCTATTCCAGTCGCTTCATATCCTCACCTACACTTTGTAAAAGCAGTCTATAATTTCAGCCTTTCTAGTGGATATGTAATGGTATCTTACTGTGGTTTTTATATTTTTTCCAAAGACCTGTATTCATGTTCATATCATGCCTCTTGGCACTTATCCTCCATTCTGTTTGGAATACTTATGTTCCTTTTTCTCCCACTGATCCTACTATCCTGGCCTCCCCATTTTCTTCCACTTATCCAAAAAATTCTGATCAAATATCACTTCCTCTTGTTGGAGAGTGTTCACTGACCATCAATACCCAAATTAGGTCAGGTACCCCTGTTATATTTTCTGTCTCCTCAATATTTGTAGTACCTAGAACAGAGCCAGGGTGCATAAAAAGACATGCAGTAATTAAAGTTCAAATCAGGAGAGATTCAGTAAACTGGAGAGTGCCAGAATTAGTAGAGATGTGGAGCTTTGGAGGCTGTGGGAAGGTAAAGTATGACAGCCATTCTGGAAAGCAGTTTAGTACTCTTGACTATACACAAAGCGAAGTAATCCTCCTCCTGACGACTTTCTTATCTAAAGTCATTAAAGTGTATATACTAGGAAGTTCACTACAGTCTTATTCATGGTGGGTAGACAGAGGGAGTCAAACCTGGGGGTCCATTATTGGGAGAATGAATAGTTAAAATGTGGCAGATATATATATATATGTATATATATATATATATATATATCATGGAGATGTCATATAGCTAAAGACTAGATAAACATAACTACCTGCATAGATCTAATAAATTCAGTACTGAGTGAGAAAATTAAGCAACAGAAATTTTATATATATATATATATATATATAATGGATATAAATATGTAAGTTTATATATGAATATGTAAATATAGAAATATATTTAATGACATAAAATATATGCCCACAAAGTAATAATATATAGCTCTGTACCCTACAAACAAAATAATGTACATAACAGGCATTAGATTGTCTGCCTTGGAGGAGGAAGAAAAAAGTAAGATATTGAAGGGATTCAATTAAGTCAATGAAACAAGAGAAAATATGTATCACTAAATAACATTATTAATATAAACAGAAATACTGTTTTAAAAATCATAGGAAATGAAATACATTTAAGGAAATGTACAAGAATATATATAAGGCAAATACAAGAATTTAAATTTATGTTATATATTTTCTCAAGTTAAATTCTTTACTTTCGGCTTTGTGTTTTTGTAAATTATCTTAACCTGGGATTGCTAGACTGAACAGATCCTTCTCTTAAATATATGTGACCTTTACCCTTTATTGACAGAGAATCATCAGTGTTCACTGTGAAATTGGCTTGCTCTAGTAGAAGCTTATGTCTTTCGATTAGCTAAACTATGGTACTAAAATTTATCTTTGGAGGTTTTATTTTAGATGTATTCCTGACCTTACTGTGTCTGCATCTTGCCTAATTACAAATGAAATTAAATTATTAAATGTAAAGATTGCATGTCTTCCCTTTTCCTATCTCTTTCCACAACTGCATTTCTGTTAATCAAGGTAAACTTGGTGTATATGTACATTGATGATAGAAGTGGGGAGCCCCCACATTTCCAGAGCATTGCTTCCCACTCTTTCACCAAAAAAAAATAAATTAAAAGGTCATTCCTCACCAGTTCATTTTCTGTGTTTCATGAAGATGATTTCTTTAAAAACATATTTTGTAATATTTTAAAAAATAAATATATCTATTATTTTATATACATTAAATATATAGCATATATATTAGTTATATGTTCTTAAAGAAATGGACTATAAAACAGTTATCTAGGGATAGGAATTAAGACAGTACCACCTCCACTGAAAGCTATGTATATGAAAAGGGTAATACTATAAATTATCACAATGGCAGGTGTAAATAATAGAATTCTTCTGTGATTGTTCAACACTTTACAGTATATAAATCATGTTCTCTTAAATTACAACCCTGAGGGCAGGTCAAGGAATATTTCAGTTTTAAAGAGAAAATTGAGACTCTACAAACGTTGACTTGCTCAAAGTTAAATTTTAGAAAGTGGTAGGGCTGGGACTTAAGAACAGAGTATCTACCTTGAAATTCAGGATATTCCGCAATTTTCTATGCTACTAACAATATTTCTATGCAGCAAGATACAGAAAGAACTGGTTAGTTATGTGAATGTGTATTTGACTCAGTAGAAGGTATGGATTAGTAAGTGGACTATTTTCAAAAAGCAGTTAGTATGAAATAATTTTTTTTTTTTTAGAGAGAGAGAAAGTGAGTCAGGGAGACAGGGAGAGGGAGTGGGGGTTGGGGGAGAGAATCGTAAGCAGGACTCACACTCAGTGGGAGCCAGATATGGGGCTTGATCTCACAACCCTGGGAGCATGGACCTGAGCTGAAATCAAGTATTGAACACTCAACTGACTGAGCGGCCCAAAAGCCCCAAGTATGAAATGCTTTTGAAGGGAGGACAGAGAAGGGAAGCATCTGAGGGAGAGCTCTATTTTGTAGCTGAAAGTTCCCACGTTTCCCCAAAAGGGGCTCTGTTTCTGCCAGTGAGTGTGAGTTGCACAGCAGATACCCTGCTCAAGTTCTCAGTCTAGGCTGGACATGTATGTGTCTGGAGAATCCCTAGATCCTCCACCAGGGATAGATATGTGTTACTTACATCTGTGACCCCTGGAACCTTTTCTCTCTACACTATTGTCTCTGAAGTTCCAGCCATAATTGAGTCCTGGGTGTGGGGGGAAAGATCATCTTATTGAGGATTTGGGTTAACATAGGAAAATTCAGGTTGGGGAAGTGATGTCACTATTATGGGAGAACAGAGACCTGAGCTTTTTCCCCCCAACAAAGATCAATCATTGAACAGCCATCCATGAATAAAAACAGCTCTGGGAGAGCTTGGCAGCCCACTCAAAAACTTTAGCAACACAGTAGAGAAAAAAATCCTAAGAATAAAGGGAATGAAGAACACCTTCATTTTGCCTGACTCATCTATTCTCCAGACTGACGTTACTCAGCACCAAGAGGGCCTCAGCTAGAAAGAGTTCCCCTGGCTGGAAAAGGAGAGTGAGGTGAGTGACCAGCCTTCCCACCCTTTTGGGATACTGCAGGAAAGACCTACTTCAGTTTCACCTAACCCAGAGAACTGGCAAAGCTGAAACATATAGAGATGGCCTGGAACGAGGAAGAAGTATGAGTGCAACAAGTATTGGCAATGCGATGGGAGTGATTATGACTCCCAGTGACATGCTCTGCAAGGAACCCTGTAGCTTTTACTGCTGAAGGAACCAGTGTCCGAAACAGCTCCCTCAGACCCTCTGGAGATTTTACCATGAGGTTTTTACCCCAGTGGTTTTCATGTTTATGCTCTCCAGATGCCCAAGTCTCTCCTCATCTCTTCCCTCTGCCCCCCATGCCTCTGCAGCCTGGGATTTATACCGGCAGCCAGCCCCAGCTTCTGTGGCTGCACCAGTGCAAGAAACCAACCTGGACCCTGCCTCTGACTCACCGCCATGCACAGACTTGGGGATGGCCCCACCGGCTGTGCACCTGCACACTGCTGGCCTGACTCCCATCACCAGCTTCCACTGCCATGTGTGGAGTCCATGCTGACATTCAAGGCCCCCATAGCTGGCAGAGAACAGGATTTAGACCTTTCTTCTGTCTCTGGCCTGCGGAGCCCAAATGCAACTAGTCCCTCCAACTCTGCACCTGCACACTCCTGGCCAACTCTCTAGCCTCAGCTGCCATGTTTATACCCGTGGTGAGACCTTGCAGCCATAGGAGCATACTCTAAAACTCAAGGCCCACAAAGTTTCATGTGGGCCCATATCCAACCCTGACTCAAACCCAGTGATTTCAACCACTGGGCTCAACTGCATCTATCCTCTTCAGCTGTGAACTTGCACCCCACCAACGTGAGTCCCAACACTGTCCTCCACTGCTGTGCCCCTGGAAAAGCCTTGTGATCACAGGAGTACATGCCAAGATCCACTGTCCCTACAACAAATGTGTGCATCACTGGCCGCAGGCACCACAGTGGCCTGTCCTGGCCCCTAACTGCTGTACTTGAAGGAGATACTAAGGACCCCAAATCCCTTGCAGCTACTCCCCTCAGTCAGTGTTATGGATCTGAGCCTGAGCCAACCAAATATCATGCCCGCCCCCCTGCCCCAGAGACAGAGCCACAGGAATCATGAAGAATCATGAAAACCTGACACCACCAAAGGAACACAGGAAACTTATAGTAACTGACCCAAAGAAATGGAGGTACATGAATTGCCTGAAAAAGAATAAGAAATAATTGTTCTAAAAATGCTCAGAGAGTTCCAAGAGAACATAAACAATCTGACAAAAATCAGGAAAACAGTACAGGAACAGTTCAACAATGAGATAGAAACCAGAAAATAATCAAACTTCAGTTTGGAGCTGAAGAATACAATAACTGAATTAAAGAATTCACTATAGAGCTCAACATCAGATTGGACCAGGCAGAAGAAAGAATCAATGAAGTCAAAGAAAGACAATTTGAAAATATTGAATCAGAGGAGCAAAAAAGTAAAAAAGAATGAAAAGAAATGAAGAAAGCCTAAGGGATTTATGGACACAATTAAGACAATCTATGAATTATTGGAATCTCAGTAGGAGGTGACAGAAAACTTATATAAAGTAATAATAGCTTAGGGTACCTGAGTGGCTCATTCAGTTGAGTGTCCAACTTGGTTTCTGCTCATGTCATGATCTCATGGTTTGAGGGATCAAACCCTACATCAGGCTTTGCACTGATACTATGGAGGGAGCCTGCTTGGGATTATCCCTATCCCTCTATCTCTGCCCCTTCCCCCCTCAAAATTAATAAACTTAAAAAAATAAAGTAATAATGGCTGAACTTCCCAAACCTGAAGAAAGATTGAGATATCTGAGTTCATGAAGCTAATGGGTCAGCTAAAAATTCCAATCCAAAACGATCTTCTTGGGGTGCCTGGGTGGCTTCTGTCAGTTAAGTGTCCAACTCTTGATATCAGCTCAGCTCATGATCTGATGGTAGTGAGATTCTTTTTCTCTCTCCCTCTCCCCTCATTATGTTCTCTCTCTCCCTCTCAACAAAACAAAATGACCTTCTCTAAGACAAATTATAATAGAACTGTCTAAATCAAAGACAAAGAAATTATAAAGTATCAAGAGAAAAAACTTATACTGGGGAACTTTCATAAAGATATTCATGATTTTTTCCCAAAAAACTTGCAAGTCAAGAGAGAGTGGGGTGATATATTCAAATGCTGAAAATAAAAAACTCCCAACCAGGATAGTTAACAAAGTGGTCCTTCAGAAATGAAGGTGAGATAAAAATTTTTTTCAAACAAACTAAAAGCTGAGTAAGTTCATCACCACAACACCTGCTTTATAAGAAATGCTGAAAGGTGTTCTGTAAGCTGAAGAGAAAGAATGATACTGAACAACTTGAAAATATGAAAATATTCTGTATACTAGTAAAGGTAAGAATACAGTCAGAATCAGAATGTTCTAATACTGTAATATGATGTATTAATCACTTAACTCTAGTATAAGGGTTAAAAGACAAGTATTAAAAATAGGTATTACTACAATAATTTCTTACCAGATACATAGCATAAAAATATATAAATTGTGACATAAAAAGCATAAAATGTAGGGAGAAGGAGTAAAAGGGTAGAATTTTGCATGTGAGCAAAGTTAAGTTGTTATCAGATTAAATAGACTGTCTACTTGTAGACAAGATGTTTCAAATAAGCCTCAGACTAACCACTAACCACTATGCAAAAAGCTATAGTAGATACACATGAGATAAAGAGAAAGCGATCAAAGTATACCATTAAGAAGAAATATCGGTTCAAAGTGAAGACATCAAGAGAGGAAGAAAGGAACAAAGGGACTAGAAAACAATTTTTTTAATGGTAAAATAAATTTACATTTAAATGTAAATGGCTTAGATATAAATGGATCTTCTTCAATCAGAAGGCATAGCATGGCTAAATGAATTTAAACAAACAAACAAGACCATCTGTATACTGCCTATAAAAGACTACTTTAGCTTTAAGGATGCACATAGGCTTAAAGTGAAGGGATAGAAAAGATATTCCATGCAAATGGAAACCAAAATAGAGAAGAAGTAGCTATACTTATATAAGAAAAAATAGATTGTGAGTCTAAAACTGTAACAAGAGACAAAGAAGGTCATCATATATTGATAAAGATACCAGTTTATCAAGAGGATGCAATTATGAATACACATGGAACCAACATTATAACACCTAAAGATATTAAGCAAATACTAATGGATCTAAAGGGAGTAATATACAACAATGCAATAATAGTACAGGACTTCAGTAGTCCACTTTCTACAATGGATACATCATTCAGATAGAAAATCAGTAAGAAAATATTGGACTTGATCTATATTTTAGAGCAAATGGATCTAACAAACATATACAGAGCATTTTATCCAACACTTGGAAAATATACATTTTGCTCAAGTGCACATGGAACATTCTCCAGGACAAATCAAATGTTATGTCACAATCCAAGTCTTAGCAAATTTTAAGACTGAAATTATACCAAGTATGTTTTCTAACCACAATGGTATGAAACTCAGAACCAATTGCAGGAGGAAAACTGGAAAATTCACAAATACATGGAAATTTTAACATACTGTTGAAATCATTGATCAAGGATGAAATCAAAAGAAAATTTAAAAAATATCTTGAATCAAATATCTTGAAACAAAGAAAAATGGAAATATAACAAAACTTAATGGATAAAGGAAAAGCAGTGTTAAGAGGCAAATTTACAGCAATAAGTGCCTAAATAAATAAATTATCTAAAAAAAAAACCCTAGTTTACATCTTAAGGAACTTCTAGGGGAAAAAAAAAAAAACTAAGCCCAGAGTTGCCAGAAGAAAGTAGATAACAAAAATCACAGCAGAAATAAATGAAATAGAGAATAGAAAAACAATAGAAAAGATCAACAAAACTGAGAGTTGATTCTTTGAAAAACTAAAAAGGTTGACAAACCTTTAGCTAGACTTACCAAGAAAGAAAGAGGACTCAAACAATCGAATTATTAATGAAAGAGGATACAACTAATACCATTACAAGTGGCATAAGAAACTACTATGAACAGTTATATGCCAACAACTTGGATAACTTACCAGAAATAAATAAATATCTAGAAATATACAACATACCAACACTGAATCATGAAGAAATAGAAAATCTGAACAGACCAATGATGAATAAGGAGATTGGATCAGTAATCAAAAACTTCTCAAACAAAAATCTTCTGTTTTTTAAAGCTTATGGGGGTTTGGGGGGTTTTTGGGTTTTTTATGTTTTTTTATTTATATTTGAGAGACAGAGACAGCATGAGCAGGGGAGGGTAACAGAGAGAGGGAGACACAGAATCTGAAGCAGACTCCAGGCTCTGAGCTAGCTGTCAGCAGAGAGCCTGACACAAGGCTCCAACCCACGAACCATGAGATCATGACCTGAGCCAAAGCTGGAAGCCGGATGCTTAACCAACTGAGCCACCCAGGCGCCCCTTCTCAAACAAAATTCTAGTCCCAGATGGTTTCACTGGTGAATTCTTCTAAACATTTAAAAAACTAACAGCATTTCTTCTCAAACTTGTCCAAAAAATTGAAAAGGAGAGAATACTCTCAAACTTACAATAAAATAGCCCATATTGCCTTAATACCAGAGTCGGATACTATAAGGATTCTACAGGAAAAGAAAATGATAGACCAATACCCATGATGCATTTTGATGCAAAAATCCTCAACAAAAACCAAACAATTTCAACTACACAAAGGATAATACAACATCATCAAGTGGGATTTACCCCTGGGATGGTCCAACATACACAAGTCAATCACTGTGATATACCACATTAATAGAATCAAAGATAAAAATCATATGATTCTCTCAATAAATGCAGGAAAAACAACTGACAATATTTAACATCCTTTCCTAATGCAAACTCTCAACATATTGGGTATAGAAGGAACATAACTCAACATAATAAAGGCAATAATAAAGACCCACAGCTAACATCATACCCAACAGTAAAAAATTGAATACTGTTCCTCTAAAATCAGAAACTATGGAAGGGTACCTACTCTCACCACTCTTACTCTACGTTGTACTGGAAGTCCTACCTGGAGCAGTTAGGCAAGAACAAAGAAATAATAGGCATCCAAACAAGAAGAAGTAAAATCGTCTTCGTTTGCTAGTTGCAGAATACAAAATAAGATCTATATACCAAAAAGAAGACTCTTATGAAAGAAATGAAAATGACACAAAGATTTAATTATACATCCAAAAGGTCCACATATCCAAAGTCACCTAGAGTCAGTGAAATTACTATCAGAATTCCAATGGCATTTTCCACAAAAATAAAAAAAATCCTCAAATTCATATGGAATTACAAAAGCTGGAAGCATCACACATCCTGAGTTAAAACTATATTACAAAGCTATAGTAATAAAAACAGTATGGCACTGTCATAAAAGCAAGCATATAAACCAATGAAACAAAACTGACAGCTCAGAAATAAACCCTTACATATACAGTCAAGCAATGTTACCAAGGAAGCCAAGAATATTCAAAGGGGAAACAATAATCTCTTCAGTAAATGCTATTGAGAAAACTGTGCATTCCCATGCAAAAGAATGAAATTGGAACCCTATTGTACAGCACTCACAAAAATTAACTTGAGATGGATTTGTAAGACCTGAAACTATAAACATGGTTATAGTTTGGGGGAAGAAGTTTCTTGACTTTGGTCTTTTGCAATGAATTTTTTGATATGACAAAAAAAAAAAAAAGAAAAGGCAACAAAAGCAAAAAATAAATGTGTAACTACATCAGCCCAAAAGTTCTGTGCAGCAATGAAACAATCAGCAAAAATAAAAGGCAACCTGTGATCCAGAAAATATTTGCACACCATGTATATATGTGATATATGATATATTTACAAACCATGATACATATATAAGGGGGTGATATTCAAAATATATGTAGAACTTGTACAATTCAATGGCAAAAAAAAATTTTGATTTAAAAATGGGTAAAGGACCAGAACAGATATTTTTCTAAAGAAGACATACAGATGGCCAACAGATATATGAAAAGGTGTTCAACATCATTAATCATTAGGGAAATGCAAACCACCACCACAATGAGATAACACTATACATCAGTTAAAATGGCTAACATCAGAAAGACAAGCAATAATAAGTGCTAGTGATGGAGATTATTCAAGAAATTAAAAATAGAACTACCATGTGGTGCAGCAATCGTACTACTGGACATATATCCAGAGGAAACAAACTCACTATCTTGAAGAGATACCTTTACTGTCATGTTCATTGCAGCATTACTCACTGTAGCCAAGACAGAGAAACAACCTAAACACCTGTCTCCATTGATGGATGAATGGATAAAGAAAATGTGGAATAAACTTCCAGTGGAATATTATTCAGCCATAAAAGAGATTCAACATGAGTAAACCTGAGTGCATTATGCTAAGTGATATAAGGCAGATGGAGAATGACAACCACTCATTTTTAGATCTTACTTACAGGTGAAATCTAAAACTTTTGAACTCAGTATGTATATAAGATGATGAATGTTAACTAAACCTATTATTGTAGTCATTTCACAATATATGTAAATCAAACCATCATACTGTATACCTTAAACTTATACACTGATATATGTCAAATATTTCTCAATAAAACTCAGAAAAGCCCACATTGAACTTATAGAAACAGAGAATAGAGAGTTACCAAGGGCTGGGAATTGGGAGAAGGGGGACAATGTTGGTCAAAGGGTACAAACACTCATTTATAAGATAAATCAGTCCCAAGGATTACATTAGTAAGGCAAGGTGATGATAATTAACAATACTGTATGCATGAAAGTTGCTATGACATTAAATATTGAATGTTCTTACCATAAAAACAACCAAATGGTACTCACATGGTGAAAAATGGGTTTTTGTGATAAAGGTTTTGCAATATATATGTGTATCATCAGCTCATCACATTATACACCTTAACCTTATACAATGTTGTATGTCGATTGGATCTCAAAAAAGCTTAAAAAAAATAGGAAAACTCAGTTTCCCCTAGGGTTTTCTTCTCAGAATGCTCATAATTTTGGTTTGGAAAGATTTTAATAGAGTATATCTCATTTAAGTAGTTTTTTTATCTTATATAACAGTTCTAAACACTTTCTCACAACCTTCTTATCTAGTACACTCTTGGACAGGCTATAACTTCCAAAGAATTGATTTTTTTTTAGTACTCACATGGGCTGATTTGGCACTCCTTTTTGGTAATGTCAAATAATGAATATCTGATATTTCTTATTCTTTAGAGGATGCATTAAAATCCTTTTTATTACCATCTCATTGATAAAAATTGTATTTCAGTTATTTAAATGTATTATAAAAACACTAAGTTAAAATGGCCACTACTTGGGGCTCCTGGGTGGCTCAGTCGGTTAAGCATCTGACTTCAGCTCAGGTCATGATCTCACAGTTCCTGATTTTGAGTCCCATGTTGAGCTTTATGTTGACAGCGCAGAGCCTGGAGCCTGCTTCAGATTCTCTCTCTCTCTCTCTCTCTCTCTCTCTCTCTCTCTCTCTCTGTCTCTCTCTCTCAAAAATACATAGATGTTTTTAAAAAATGTAATGGCAACTACCTTATAGATACATAGAAATCTTGATTTATTTTCCTTATAAATCTATAAAACAACATGGCTAAATAGATCATTTATCTTCATAGACAGCTATGTTTTAAACATAGGATTGTTTTCCCATTATGAAAGTAACTCATTATAGAATACTGGCAAGTATAAATCATATGAAAAAAATGAAAACCGCCTCTTACTCCACCATCCAAAGAGAACCATCATCCAAGTATTGTTTCCTTAGTTTTCTGTGGTAGCATAGGAATTACTCTGTATCCATGAGCCATTGCAATTGTATGCATATGTTAAATGACAAAGGTACAAATCTGAAGTATTAAATAACTAATGTGTCATATTGTTTCTTGTTTACAAGTGAAGTTTATATCCTTTTTTTAACCGTATCTAATTCCATAAGGAACATTTTTCCCCTCTGGTTTTGAACCTGAAGCCACCGCTTCACGGAAGTGTCCACAACATTTGCAAATGTTGTAACTGCAACATTAGCTGTTAGAGCATTAGCAGATTGCAGCTCTCAGATTCAAACTTTCTTCTCTCTACATCTCAAATCCCAGTATTCTTCCTCAACAATCCAACTACCTCATGTATTTCAATTTCCCCTACAGTCTATCCTTTTGAAGAAATTAAAAATCACTCTTAAAGTTTGCCTTAAAACACCCTTAGAGTGTTACTAAATTAAGTTTAAATACCAAGTATAAATTTTCAAGCAATTGGTTTTGGTTTTGCCTGAGCAGAACACCCCACAGATGATGTCAAATAAAAACTATTTACACACTACCATAGAGCATTTCTTGTAAAAATGCTGGGTCTGTAGCAGCGATTTACTAATCAAATTCAGAATTTGATTTGAAATGCCTCCAGCAGGCAGCCAATCCAGTTATGAAAGAACAGAAGCAAAAACTAGAGCCCTGGTGAGTCTCCTCCAGAAGCTAGCTGGGTCCTTTGCTCTCATTAGCAAACTGGTTCCATAGGAAATCATTGTGATTGCTCCTAAAATAAAATATTATATTTAATTTTTTCAATAAATTATTGGACTGTACTAGACACAAAACATGTACATTTCAGAATCTAGAGTTATAAAATATTTTGACATGTTTTAATATAAACAGGAACATTTCCAATGATTGCTTGGATCTAAAATGTTTTTCCACTTGACATTTGTTTATACTTCCTAGGAAAGAAACTCTATTTATGGATAACTGAATAACACAAATAAACATCAGAGAGAGCTGAAAAATCAGCTTTGATTATGCATGAAAATCTACAATGTCATTGTGTACTCTTATGCCGTATTCTGATTGCCTGTTTATTTTTACAGAACTGCTGGTGAGCCTATGGAAGAGGAGCCAGCCTTGTGAAGTGCCAAGCACACCCCCTCCACACCATATTTCCTGTGTGTGACATCATTGTGTATCCCCCCACCCAGCACCCTCAGACATGTCTTGTCTGCTGCCTGGGTGGCACAGATTCGATGTAACATAAACACTGGGCACAAAATTCTGAACAGCAGCTTCACTTGTTCTTTGGATGGACTTGAAAGGGCATTAAAGATTCCTTAAACATAACCGTTGTGACTCTAAAGTTACAGTAAACCACGACTGGAAGAAACTACTTCCAGCATACTTTTAATATGCTGGCTGACCCACTCCCAGGCCAAAAGTTTGAACTACTAACATCTAGTACAGCCTTAGATACTGTTAATTATGGATGCTATGACAGCCAGCAAGGTTTTGGGCAAAACCTGAGAAATACTCATTCCTGACATTCTGATCTGTTTTTTTATTGTGTAATTTTTGTCAGTCTTGAATTGCTTACAGGCTTTGCTTTTGGGTATAAACAGAGAGCAGTTCCCAGCATATCATGGGAAGGAGGAGGGAGTTGTTTTGTTTGGTTTTGTTGTTTGGTTTTGTTGTTTTTTGGCCACATGGCTCAACTCTTGCTAATAAGAGTTCAAGATGGAGAAACTGGGATGAGGCTTTGTTCAATTGAATAAACCATGCTATCTCTCAAAGTCCAAATGCCAAAGGAACTTCACAAACTGTATATGATGGTGCAATATTTTATGGCACGTTTACTAAGAAAAATAACCCTATTTCCCTGACATCCCTCTGTGTGTTCTCACACGTGGAAGATTTGCATCTGTATTTGAGGATGAGGTCTTCCATCCCCCTCTTACATCCCTTGCTTTAATGATGCTCCATGGAGGATGGTCTTAAATTTTTTCCAACTCTATCAAAAACTTAGTTCTCACTTTTCATTTTCTTTCCTCCATCATATCCTTTCTTCTTACCTTTCATCCTTCCTTCCTATAGAAAAAGCTAAAGATTACCCATAATCTTCCCAGTTACTTTCCCAATTATGTAGGAGCTTTGAGTATTTCATTACTTACTTACTTATTTACTTACTTACTTACTTTTCAGATTAATCTTGCTTGGCCTGATGTGCTCTTTTAGCTCTGACACCACTGTGGTGAAGGAATGCTACTGAATTTTCTACATTTTTGAAATATGTTAATGAAGGCATTGCCTATTTGAAGTCACCTTGAATTGAGTTAACCTTGAAGTTGTGCCTTCCTCGGTGGCCGGGGGGGGGGGGAATAAAAACACAAACTTAACATTTATACATGTTGCCGTAGTATCAAAGGCTAAAAATAAAGGACATTTATTTCTGAGATTAAAAGGAATTTACTAAATATAAGTAGTTATACCCCTACCTCCCAAAATTTATTTCAATGTATAGCTCAAACACCTAAAGACATTGATATAAAATACCTCTCAGTATTTAATATCTGACAATGCTTTTGAAAGAGTTGATGTTTCTTTTTATGTATTTTCCTAACTCAAAGGATATATTAAAGCCATAAGTGAAGATTGTCATGCTTTTATTCAGAAATCTGAAAGAAACCTTAATTAAAACAAGGTTTTAGAAAAGGCCATGATATGAAAGATATAAAACAATATGGTTTTAGTTAAAGAGGACTCTAACCTGTAAATCAAAGATGAAAGATCTCACTCAAGTAGAATTATATGACTCCCTTTTGTTATACAGTCAGACCATATTTTTCCTGCATTTGGTTTTTTTAGGATTACCATTTTAATTTTAAAGACTTTTATTACATACACAAAAATGGCTCAATACTTGGTTTAACATCTTAGAAATTTGAGACACACTTTGAAATAGGAAATCTGAAATGGAATGTAACTCAGTATTAACATAAAAATTAGTTTTAGTGTATAAGGGTAAGGTCAATCTAGATTCACAATAATAATGAATTTTTGTTTAAAAAGTCATATTTTCAGAGAAATTGATGCCAATCATATTTGCTAGCTCTTGCAATTTTTCTGTAATTGCCTAAGGAGAAAGACTTACATAAAACCACATAGTGGAACCAAAGGCTCTAAAAAAAAACCCTACCCCCCACCCTTAAAAACGAAAGTTGTATCATATTTTAATTGGAAACATAGTTGTGACTTTCTAAAATCGACTTCATAATTACACACCCCAGTTATTACTTTCAGTCTTCCCAGATATTTTTTAGATGTTGAATAAGAAAATGAAACAGTATAGTGTAAGCATACTAATTTACCGACGTTTCCTATAATAATTTTGACATATTTAATATACGCAGCCATCAATCTGATAAAGACAAATTATTAGGATACCTCCCTGGTTATTTAGATTTACAACATGACACATTAATGAGTTAATCACACATCCTTCCATGTGATACTGTACTCAGTGGGTTGCAGTTAGGGTCTTTAGGCTGCATGGAGAGGGAGATGAACTAGGGTGAGGATTAATCACAGCGGAACGTAGTTGTAAGAACAGACTGCCAGTGCTTTTTGATTATACCATTACAAGCTGTAGTATAGCCCTCAGGGACCAAATAGAGGCTTTTTGAGAACATCAACACTTCTTTTGAAATAGACCAGCACTTTTAGAAAGGGTGGTTTCACTTGGTAATAGTTTTCTTCACTTATACATTTAATTTTTATTGCTCATAATAGTAAGAGATCATTAAAACTACTCCCTAAACATTATCAATAATACATCTCTGAAGTATAAATACATAAGCTTTCTCACAATCTCATAGCTCATATACATGATGAGTAAAAATGATGACTTTTGAGAAACCAATTAGTAAATAATTCTAGGACTTTAATAAGATTTGATGATAAGTACAAAAAGAAAAATAATTTTCTCAATTATATAGTACAACCCAGTGCTGTGTATTAAATTGAAAAACACAATTTTATTAGGATAATAAGTAAAACAGACCTCAAATGGTAATAGAGGCTCTTTAATTATTACTTACTAAATGGGAAGAACATTTTGAGATGAAATATTTAAAAATATTTTAACAGATTTACAACATCAATATTAGAGATAGAAATCTGCTTTTGAACAAAAGAAAGATACACAAGAAAAACTATTACAAACCACATTTCCATTACCAATTATAAGAACTGAAATCTTACCTTCAGTTTTGACTATAACTCTTTGCAAAACTTTCACAAACCTCTCACTGAGGACATAGCAGAGGAACCTCGCTGACTCAGCCAGTAGAGCACACAACTCTTGATCTTGGGGTTGTAAGTTCAAGCCGCATGTCGGCCATAGAGATTACTCAAAACCTTTAAAAATCAAAGAAACAAATATGGTGGGTTTGAAAGCAGGACGCCTTCTCACACAATTTCAGAAACTTATAGAGCTGGTCTCTCCTAACAGTTTAGTACTCTTATATTTCCAAAGGTCATTCATAAAGTTTTGTGGATTTACTAGGTTTCTTTACAGACTCCATATGGAAGTAAAATAGAATGACCACGTGGAAAGTCTCCTGGGAGAAAATTTCTCTTCAATCAGCACTTTTACACTTATTTTTTATGGCAGCATCTATGTTTAGGACAGTTTACTTAAATATTTCATAGTATTTATCTTTTGAAAGTTTACACTCAGCTTGTCTCATTGAAAGTATTAAATGTCTAATAGCCACAAAACAAACAAACCAAAGGTTTCTATCTTAAAAGCTTGAAATAATCACTCTGTCAGAGTTTGACATTATCATTTCTAGTGGCATCTATTTTAACATTCTTTTCCTGCTTCAGAAATGAAATCACTTGACTTGCAGAGAGACTATGAAAAAAAAAAAAAGAAAAGAAAAGAAGAAATAGGGAACAACACCTGTTGGAGGGCATTTTCACCTCCAAAAGAAATGAAAACCAGATGATCTAAACTAAGAAATGGAGGCATTTTATTGTTGTCTTCAAAACTGATCATCAACACGGTCATGCTCTTCATCAAGTATCTCTTGTGTTCCCAAAGGGCACAATTACATTTTGGTCTCAGCAGTATCTTATACTATTTACTGCCTTTTAAATGATGTATTACAAGGATTACATCACCTAAGTCAACACCCTCACTCAAATATATACCTGTGTGTGGCTTCTTTTCCCAATCATATTTACATTGAAAATCATAGCCCTAGCATCCTAACAGCTTGCTTTTACTTCATCAAATGCTTCATGAAACAAAACATGCTTGTCATATGGTCCAGAGCGTAATCTTTTTAGATGAACATGGGATACAAAAGTCTAGAACTTGATTTCTCCAAATCAGCTGCAGTCTATTATTTTAATGATATATGTGGCTAGTTTTATATAATGGTTTATGCAACAACTGAGTCCGTTATAACATGCTTGAAATAGCTGGTTCAGACAGCTGAAGCTCAGACTATTGATCTGGACCTTTTGGGACTGGATCTCAATGATTGAGTAATGGAGTTGTAACAATTTCTCAAACTACCTTAATTCTCTCTGTCTTTTGTTTTTCAAGCCATCTTAATTCTCTCACTGGAACGTTTAGCAAATACATGTTGAATTCACCATACAGTGCCAGTCTTTCTAACCAATAATTTCCTTTTCCCCTTCTCTCCTTCCGTTGTCCAACTGCCAATACCAAATTGCCATATCTAAACTATCAGGGTAATTTCTTAAATATCTATGTTAAATAAGTAGAAACAACATATTTTCTGAGACACAACTAGGTATACTTTGATTCATGCCAATTTATACAAACACTATAGATACTCTTTTATCTTCCTTTTTATCTCTTCCTTTTCAAGAACCACTTGACTTTTTTACTATTCTTATTTTGAAAGATCGATCCAATTATTGTGTTTTGGCCTACAGTTTTGGACCTAGCACTTTGTTTTATTAATGCAGACTTTTTTTCTTTTGTATCAAATATAGTTTTCAACCATTCTTGCTACTGTCTAACTGTTGTTGTGCTCATTATCACATAGAGAAGATTGTAGATCTGTTTTCTTGGCCTTAGGGTGATGTCTTTATGACTCAAACTCATAGGCATAAACTCTAACCTGAAAAAAAAAAAAATGGCCAAAGAGCAATTTTAAATTAATATAATTTGGAAGTAAGATATTATTTCCAGACTATTCAAAGAAAATTGGACTTCTTTTATTTTTCTGTTTGGGCCGTAGGCACATTAGAGGCAAATGTTGCAACTTCAAATAAAATAAAGAGGATCAAACTTTTTGTGGGACAATGTAGTCATGTCCTTTAGGCTTCGTTGTGTGGTGCCCTTTCTTGGAGTTGGCATTTTATGACCTTGATAGAGATCTTGCAGCAATATCAGGCTGTTGCTTTTATTAACTTAAAATGGAGTAGAAATGAAATAATAAAACAGCTTAGGGATTAAGAATTCTAAAATCTGAGGAGGAATCACACTTTCTTGCATATGAAAAAATTGTCTTTTGATAAAAATTGCCATATTCTTTTTCTAAATTTTAAGATTCTCAAACTTTTTCTAGGTAAGCAATGTCAGTGTCTTATCTCCACAACAGCTGAGTTATATAAAATTGCCCTTTCAGTGGTTGCTAGGCATAAGAAGCATTCTGTTACAAGTGACTGACCATTTCGTGGATTATAACCTCATCAGTTTTTTGTCATTTGAAAGCAAATATTCTGATATTTTTAAACAAAGTGGGCAGAGCAGGCAGGAAACCAATATTTATTACTCTCATGATTAAACACTTTAGACCAGGCTTGTTAGTGTGTATGCCAATAATCTGGAGTTTCTGGCTTTGTGTAAAATTAAAATGTCTTTTCTATTGTGGTCTGATATCTGTTTCTGTAATAAGATCAGTTTGTTGTCTTCTGTGCACCAGTGGTTTTGCCCTTAATTTTTTTGGCTAGCATTCACCAAAATCTGTCATCCAGAGCTGCTGAGAAAAATACGTGTTGCCAAACTTCTTTTCTTAATTGTGCTGCCAGTGATATTTTCCCAGATGTGAAAAATAATTATCTAATAAAGGATTAATACCTTAAAACAATACCATTGTTGAACATGCTCATGGAATGTTTACCTTCTTTCTGATTCCTTTTTTGTATTTGAAAATACTGAATGGGTAATTCAATGGTGTGTTCCAAATTGTCTATGTTGTTAATGTTGTGATTCTCCTTCAAAGAGGATAAAAGATCCCTTTTTGTCTTGTGTTTTCTACTGAATTCGATTTCCTCTAGTCCTAGTGTGAATAAAAGCTATTTGAAATAAAACTGTTCTTATTTGTCAAATATTTATTGAATAAATAAAATATAGTTATAAATTACTGTGACATAAACTGTTCCACTTTCAAAAAGTGAAAGCGTTATTTGTAAATAAATTCCCTTTATAATGTGAGAATTAACAAAAGAAGAAAAAGTAGGTTAAAAGTAGTAATGTTTGAATGTAATGTGCTGATTAGGATAAAGAATAATTATAGCTAATACTGTTTATACCAAACTTGTACCAGTTACTCTACTGAGCACTGTACCATAATTACAATATTCCTCACATGGACCCCTACGTCATGTATTATGACTCCCATTTATAGATAAAGCATGGGCCATGAAAAAGATTAACTCATTTACTTACCCATTGTTACAGATGGTAAGAAATGAGCTTAAATCCTTATCTACATCTATCTCCAAATGGCATACATGATATGGCAAAAGGCATTTTGAACTGTAAAACTATGGCTAACATACAGAAGATACTATATTCTCAGTCTTTGGCAACCTTATGATTTTATTAAATTATTTTAAATGGATTTGGTAATTGTGGGTAGGTCTGTACAGTAAGTACAAGTTACAAAACAAGTTTTTTTTCCTAATTTCAACATCTTTCTTTAATCTAGCCAATAACCCTAAAATGTCTTTGGAATACGTATTTCAAAACTCTTGAAATGGATTCCAAAACTAATACTTATTTTTGTATTTTGTAAACCCCTGCAGTGTTTTAACAGTCTAAAGCATAACTGTGTCCAGTGGACAACGGCTTGGGTTCCTTGTGGGAATAGATAGTAGTATTTTGTCTAACAGAAAGTAAACTTGAGATGGAGTGAGTGGGTAGAGTAGCTTTCAGTGGTAAACACCTTTGGTTTCATCAGATTTGTCAAATGACAAATGTTACTTCATGGTTCGTTTCCTTTAAGTTTCCATAGTGAAAAAAGAACAATTTTTTTAAAGTGGAGTATAATTTAAAAACTAGAATGAATGTTGTATTAATTTTTTTAAGTTTATTTATTTATTTTTGAAGGAGAGTGAGAGCACATGCACACAAGCAAGAGAGGGGCAGAGAGAGGGGGAGACCCAGAATCCAAAGCAGGCTCCAGGCTGCACAGCACAAAGCTGTCAGCACAGAGCCTCATGCGGGGCTGAAACACAAGAACCATGAGATCAGGACCAGAGCAGAAGTCAGCCACTTAACTGAGCAACCCAGGCACCCCAGAGTGTTATATTATTTTTAAAAAGTAGTCTGCAGTTAAAAATAGAAATCTAAAGAACTTCTTTTACTATTTACACTTTTGGAATTATTTAACTCAAAGTACTTCAAAATATTGCAGTTACTCCTCAGCTTTGTAATATCAGGATCAATATCAATATCAGTTCCCATGGTCCTCACAGTTGACCATAATTGAATGATTACTGACATGTCCTAATAAGTACTTTGGAAAAGACTGATACTTGTTCTTTCAAATGTCATAGAATAGGGAAATACAATTCAGAGAGGTGAATGGATTCCTGTTTTTAGTATTTGAAAAGCTGGAGATATAATAAAGATTGCATTTACCTTATATTAAGTCACATTTTTTGAGTTCTTAGCATATTTTAAAAAGACACTATTCCTACTGAAAGCTTATATAGTACATGTAAAGTTTGATACAGTCTCGCATATATTTTTTGCTTTTTCCTCAAGAATAATCGTTCCAAAAGACTAAGATTTAAAACCTTAAGTTGCGATAAAGTAAATCAATTTAATGATGCAATAAAATTAATTTTTAATAAATTATGGAGATTTCATTAGATGTGAAGACTTTTTTTTCCATAATATTTTATTGTCAAATTGTTTTCCATACAACACCCAGTGCTCTTCCCCTCAAGTGCCTCCACCATCACCACCACCTGTCTCCCCCCC
>NC_043701.1:93764010-93837726 GCF_006229205.1 Suricata suricatta
CATCATTTTATGTGTCTGTAGGCCATTTGGATGTCCTCTTTGGAGAAGTGTCTGTTCATGTCTTCTGCCCATTTCTTCACTGGATTATTTGTTTTGTGATTGTGAAGTTTGGTGAGTTCCTTGTACATTTTCGATATTAGCCCTGATGTGAAGACTTTATATCCATGATAAATGAGATTTTTCTTCAAGAATCCATATTTTTAGTATGCTATTTTAAATCTTCTCTGCTAACCTTTTTTTTATTTTAGTTGTTTGGTTTTTTAAATAAATATATTAATAGTTATTAAACACTTAATCTGGGCTCTCATTTAAATCTCAAAACACTCCAATGAGAGGAGTAATTTAATAGCTGAGGAGATTGAGGCTTAATTGCCAGAAAAGAAAACCCATCTTCCTTACTGCTATCCACATGATTGAATTCACTGTAATCAGCATTCACTGAGCGCCTGCAATAGGTCACATGTATTCCTACTGTTCTCATGACAGCGTGGGGAATAGCAAGAAAATTGGCAATATGGCTACATGAAAGAAATGAAAAGTTCATTAAAGCTCCTTCTTACATAGCTACAAAAGAAGTATTGCCGGATAATAGATTTGGGTTTAGAATTGTAGGATACTAAGCATTTTAAAAAAGTGTGACCTGTCTTGTTACTCCCTAGAATTATAAATAGAAGTAGACATAGAATACATATGAGAAATATTTGTCCTCTCAATTTTATAATTATATTCACAGGAAGATTTGGGCAAAGATCAACCAAAAGCATTGATATGAGAGTGCTAATGTCCCTTTCATCCCTAATGTCTTCCATCCCTTATCTATTCTTTTAATAGAATATTGACAGGGGCACCTGGATGACTCCGTTCGTTAAGCATCAGACTTCAGCTCCGGTCATGATCTCACAGACTGTGAGTTCAAGCCCTGTCTCAAAGTTTGGAGCCTGCTTCGGATTCTATGTCTCCCTTTCTCTCTGCCCCTCCCCCACTCATGCTCTGCCTCTCTCAAAAATAAGTAAACATTTAAAATAAAAGTATATAATATTAAGGATTAGAAAGAGGAGATTAAATTTGTATAGATCCTAAAAATCCCCATAGAAATTGCTTTCTAAATTGTAGTCATTTACATTTTTGTCATTATTTCTTTTGAAAAAAATCAGTTAATTATAATTTCTAGTGCATCAAATCCCAGATAATCAGGTTCTTCAATGACAATTTCTGCCTTATTTCATTTACCCTTTAATGAAACATAATTTCCAACCTCTTTTACTTTTTAAAGCAGTGATCTTGATAAACGGTACTGCTTTCAGTTCTTTCATCAGACCTCAAGCCCTGATAGACTGTACCACACTCATTAGACAGGCTGTATTTATGGGGGGGTCTCTGTGCCATTAAACTGTGCTGCCACTTTGAAGTTTTAATTTCCCCAGTTTAAAATTCAGCCCATACTTAACTAAATACATTCTAACTTCTTTTCTTATGGTTACATATATGTCTATGTCTCTCAAAACCCAGCAATCCTCCACAGTCAAAAGTACTGCTTTGCAATTAGTGAATATTATAAAAGGATTGTTGGACACAATGACATAGTGCCTTCCTGTCACTACTTTTTTTAAGCTCGATGGAAAATGATTGGAATAGTGTACGGAGTCTCATACTGTAATCTGTGTTACAAAATCAATGTCCTTTCTGTTGAGATCAAGCGAAGTCAGGTATATAGATCTTTAAGAAGCAATTTTAAAAGCTTCCAAGAATATATAAATCTTGTTTACTCTAAGATTCAAGTCTAGTTGATGTATTCCTAGAGTATTCCCAGGAAAGAAAATGCAGAACATTTGGTTTCCAGACCCATTTCTACCATTGTCTTTTCATGGACATCAGGTTCTTCAATGACAATTTCTGCCTTATTTATTTATTTTTATTTATTTTATTAATTTAATTTATTTTTTCTCTTTAATGCTTTGAAAGTTAAACATCATACTTCTATTATTTTAAGAAAACTATACATTATATTTCTATTACTTTAGTGGTTACTCATATTATTAAAATGCCCACTTGACCTAAAGTTAATCATACATCTCTACTTTCCCCTTACAGAATACAAGAGCCTTAAATTGCATTGATTTCTAATGCCCTATTGTATTTCATGTATTATTATTGGATAGTATTTAATTCCACTGTTTTGAAACCTTGATTTTATTTATAACAATTATTGCTTTAGATTATTAGTATTTTCTATTTGCAGCAATAGTAAGTCAATAATTACTGAGATTTCATTATGTTTGCCAATTTTTTTGCTCTGTACCCCGTTTCTTTCTTCTTTGAGGCTTGGAGTGATTAAGGTTCTCCTACTCTCTCTGTCTCAAATGTATTTATTATTTTGGGGGCCCTCACTCATAAATAATGTGTTGGCTGAGTATTAAATTTTAGATTGCAAATTAATTTTTCTCAGCACAATGATAACATCATTCTATCATAGTCTCACCTTGAACTACCAAGAGTTCTGTAGTTGTCTACTGTTCTTTTGAAAGTAATCTCTTTTTTTCTCTTAAGATATATTACGATCATCTCTGTAAGAAGGTGATCTTTGTATTTATCCTGTAAGGGACCTGATGTATTCACAGATTTGGAAATTAAAATTTTTTCTTACTCTGAATATACCAGGGTATTTATGATTGATAATAGCCCCCTCAATCTTCTATTTCCTTCTTCCCTAACTCTCATTGGATACAACTTATTAGACCCGTACTGATAGGCCTCACTCTGTACTTTTTGACCATAAACTTTCCTTTTACTTTTTCCATCACATTGTCTTTTGATCTCGCCCTCTGCAAATTGCCTCCAATCTTTCAGGTCTTATTTTATGCATTTCATTCCTATGAAGTTTAACTTTCAAAGACTGCATTATTCATTTTTAAAGATATGTTCACTTCTTTTTCAATCCTCCAATGTTCTTGTGTCTTACTTTCTTATTGCTCGGACTTCTTGTTTTACACTTTAATCATGTTCTACGCATCTAGTTTACAGTGTCTGTGCAAGTTCTCTGTGATCTCAAATACTTAAGCATTGCTTAAATTGGCTTATTTATTGTTCTGAAATGTTTTACTGTGAATTCAGGGTCAGTGGGCTTTTACCTGTGGGAATTGCATGTCACTTGGATTGAGGACATATCCCTCTTGAGCAATTTCAGATTTTCTTCTGGCAAGGATCTCAGAGGCTTTACTATGTAGAACCATTTTGATGTTCAATTCTCTGTTTATAAGTTCTTTGATCTTTATGACTAATATGAATTTAAATCTCAAATCTAGGGGCGCCTGTGTCGCTCAGTCGGTTGGGTGTCTGACTTCGGCTCAGGTCATGATCTCACAGTCTGTGGGTTCAAGCTCTGCGTCGGGCTCTGTGCTGACAGCTCAGAGCCTGGAGCCTGCTTCAGATTCTGTGTTTCCCTCTCTCTCTGCCCCTCCCTCACTCACCCTGCTCACTCTTTGTCTCTCTCTCTCAAAATAAGAAAATAAAGACATAAGAAAAAATATTTGTAAGTTCCATTTTTTTAAAAATCTCAAATCTATGTGCAAGCTTACCAATCATCAGGACACATGTTTTTTCCCACTCAGTGTCCACAAACACACTACAGCTTCCTTGTCATTCTGTTGTCAGTGGGCAAGTACATATATATTTTTAGTCTACCCTATACTTAGCAGGTCAGCCTTTCAAGGATCCTCCCTGATTGTGAGCATGTGTGTGCAGGATGGGTTTCTCAGTTCCCGTTTGCTGCCTCAGGAAGTCCTAAGTGTTCATCTCCTGTCTCTGCACAGGTATCAAAACCTAAGCCTTTGGGTTGCTCACACGGGCTATTCCCTGTGATGCCATCCCAAACCCATGGCAGCATCAGCTCTCCCTCCTGCCACTCCTATTTTCAATGCCTTCCTCCTTATTGGTACTTGGAGCTTTTGCTGGCCAAGGTAAATTTATCTATGCATTTAAAAGAAAATTTTATTTAGTTTTTCTTGATCTTTACGGCGGAAGTGCTACCGTTCAGGGGTGCCTGGGTAGCCCAGTTGGTTAAGCATCTGACTTCAGCTCAGATCATGATCTCACAGTTCATGGGTTTGAGCCCTGTGTCGGGCTCTCAGCTGACAGCTCAGAGCCTGGAGCCTGCTTCAGATTCTGTGTGTGTCTCTCTCTCTCGGCCCTTCCCTTGCTCACGCTCTGTCTCTCTCTCAAAAATAAATAAACATAAAAAACTTTTTTTAAAGAAGCACTACAACTTCACTGGTCCTTCACACTGCCAATATTGAAAGTGGCCTCAGGCTCTCTTTTATGAAATGAGGACACTGGATATTTAATCTCTCTGGTTCCACTTAGTTCTGATATTCCATGACCTTTTCATATGCATGAAATGGACACTCTAATTTCTGAAACTGCTGGTCATTCCACTGCTTAAGAGAACTCACTCTGGGTAATTAGAGTTACTGCCCTAAGAGTGTTTCCCAAACCTAAAACGATAAGAGTTTGCAGATTCCTTTAGGAGAGAAAAGGAAGTAAGAGTCACTTACACTATCTGCAGAGATTTAACTACTCCTGATTATTTGGTGTTTCTTGTACCTCCTGAAAACCACCTCAGACAATGCAGTGCTGGTAGTCCTTCTTTGAGTCGTATGTGCTTAATCTCACTGTTGGTAGCAAATACGAAGAGGAAGGAATAGTAGTGAGTTCCACTTGTCTGAACCTTAGAAATGAGGATAGGGTTCCATGGACATCATTTTCGTGTCTCTCAAAACATGACAGGGAAACAGATATTCATCACATGTCAGACAGTGAAAGATTTGGGCTAATGCTTGGCAAGAACATACATGGCTGAGGTTTCATTTCTTTGCTCTCTAGTACATACTGTGGCCATGTGAAAGTTCAGGCTTCACATTCCTTTCTGCTGAAAAAAGGATTTAATGAATTTGTTACATGCTCCTCTAGTTGCTAAATGACATGCATCTTTCTCTCATTTTGGCTACCCTTTTTTTAATACCTTGGATATATTGTGCATGGGTATCTTTCCAACTGAAAAGTATTTACTGAGAAGGAAGAGGAATCATTGCTGTGGGACAAAAACATTTTCCCTCAAAAAAGAATGTACAAGCACACAAAAAAGATGTGGGATTTTTATGAATCATATCCTGTAATTTTTCACTTTTTTCCAGCTACCTCCTTCTTAGAACAGAATCCAAGAAAAACCAAAGAAAACTATTTGTACTGTGAGCAAAAATTTTGCCAAATTGAATTACATAATTCATCTAGCAGATTTGATGAGTTCCTGGATGCAATTTGCAAATTTGCATTTTGGGCACAAGGAAATAATGCATTTGTTATATATGAAAAAACACAGTGCTTATTACAAAACCGTATTTTGTAACTGCTCAGGAATGTCTCTGTATATATGTAGAGTATATATACTTAGGCATAAAACTTGGCTATTTATCATGTACATTTCAGAATATTTGACAGTGAACTTAGAGAACCAAGGAATCAAATTTATGGATTATTAGAAACAAAGCATTTTTACAAAATCATGATTAAAATATTAAATATATTAAGTATGAATGATCAACTGCCAAAACTTTTGAGTAAAGGAATATACTCACTTTTATGTATCATACTTGGATTCAGTGTACATTATCCCTTATTTCTCAATATTAACATTCTGAATTATGGAAAGGAGGGTTAGTGTTAGCAAGATATTGGTTTAGGAAGTTCCTAGGCTCCATTCTTTTACTAAATTATCAAATAAACATCCTCAGGCTGACTGATATAACTTTGTAGGTATTCTGGAAAACAGCTAAAGATTACAGAAACCACGCAAGAAAAAGCAGCAGAATGGTAGTAAATTGTCATGGTGTTTCATTCACCTTTGCCTCAGCTCCTTCATATTCTTGTACAATCTCTGCACCAAGGTCAGAGGAACTGACTTGTGTTCATCTGCTGAGACTACTACCACAAAATACTATGGACTGGTGGCTTAAAACAACAGACTTTTATTTCCCACAATTCTGGAAACTCATGTCTGAGACCAGGTCACCAGCATGGTTGGGTTTTGGTGAGGGCCTTCTTTCTGACTTGGTAGATGGCTGGCTGCATTCTTACCATATCCTCATATGATGGATATAAAAAGCTCTGGTGTCTCTTCTTTTTCTTATAAGAGCACCAGTTCTATCATGAATTCTTTACCTGTATGACCTATATAATCTAAATCTAATACCTGCCAAAGGCCTCAACTCCTGATACCATCGCATTGGGGGTTAGTGATTTGACATACGAATTCAGGAGAGGGGCAAATTCAGTCTATGACAGGGCCAACTCCTAGTAACCTCCCTTGGGCTGAAAAGAGCAGAGTGGAAATTATAAACTTCTGGCAGTGTAAAAGAATTAAACTCCCCAGTCACAAAATATCGATTGGTGGAATGGGTTTTAAAAAAACCCAACAAGATCCAAATATGAGCTGTCTGTAAGAGACACACTTTATTTTATTTAAAAACTTTGTTCTAATGTCTCCAGAGGCAAGGGAAATAAAAGCAAAAATGAACTATTGGGAACTCATCAAGATAAAAAAGCTTCTGCACAGCAAAGAAAACAATCAATAAAACTAAAAGTCAACCAATGGAATGGGAGAAGATATTTGCAAATGACATATCAGATAAACTATTAGTATCAAAAATCTGTAAAAACTTACCAAACTGAACACCTGAAAAACAAATAATCCAGTGAAAAAATGGGCAGATGACATGAATAGACAATTTTCCAAAGAAGATACCAGATGGCTAACAGACACATAAAAAAGATGCTTCAACGTTGCTCATCATCAGGAAAATACACATTAAAACCACATTGAGATACCACCTTACACCAGGCACGGTGGCTAAAATTAACAATGCAGGAAACAACAGATGTGGGCAAGGGTGTGGAGAAGAGGAACCCTCTTGCACAGGCATTGGGAATGCAAACTGGCACAGCCTCTCTGGAAAAGTGTGGAGATTCCTCAAGAAATTAAAAATAGAACTATCCTACGACCCAGCAATAGCACTACAAGGAATTTATACAGAAGATACATGAGTGCTGATTCATCGGGGCACACAACCCCAGTGTTTATAGCACTGCTATCACCATAGCCAAATTATGGAAAGAGCCCAAATGTCCATCAACTGATGACTGGATAAAGAAGATGTGATATATATATATAATGGGACACTACTCAGCAATGAAAAAGAATGAGATCTTGCCATTTGTAACAATGTGGATTGAACTGGAGGGTATTATACTAAGTGAAATAAGCCGGTCAGAAAAAGACAGATAATCATATGCTTTCACTCATATGTGGAATTTGAGAAACTTAACAGAATACCATAGGGGAAGGGAAGGAAAAATAAGTTACAGAGAGGGAGGTAAACCATAAGACACTCTTAAATACAGAGAACAAACTGAGGGTTAATGAAGGTGGGGGGTTCAGTGGGTGGGGAAAATGAGAGATGGGCATCAAGGAGGGCACTGAAAGAATGAGCACTGGGTGTAGAATGTAAGTAGTGAATCATGGGAAACTACTCCTGAAGCCAAGACTATACTGTATATACTGTATGTTGGCTACTGTAACAATAAATTATTTAAATAAGTAAATAAAATTAAAAATTTGTTCTAAGTGAAGTATAATTGATACCAATTTTAACATTAGTTTCACATGTACAGGATAGCGATTTGGTAAATCTATATATTATACTGTGCTCATCACCAGTGTAGCTACTGTCTGTCACCAGTAACACTATTATGATACCACTGACTAAATCCCGCATGCTGTACCTCTCATCCCCATGACTTATTCATTCCATAAATGGGAGTTTTTTCTCCCACCCCCTTTTACCCATTTTGCCTAATCTCTCAACCCCTTCTCCTATTGGAGTCACCAGTTTGTTTATGTATTGATGGGTGTGTTTCTAGTTTTTGTTTGTTTATTTTGTTTTTTTAGATTCTACATATAAGTGAATTCATATGGTATTTGTCTTTCTCTGTCTTTTTAGATTCTACATATAAGTGAAATCATATGGTATCTGTCTTTCAGATGGTATAAAACTCTTTAGGTCCATCCATGTTGTCACAAATGGCAATATCTCATCCTCTTTATGACTTAGTAATATTCCATTATATATGTCATATCTTTATTCATCTACCTATGAACATTTGGGTTGGTTTCATATCTTGGCTATTGTAAATAATGCTGCAGTAAACATAAGGATGAATATATCTTTTCATTAGTGTTTTTGTTTTTTGGGGAGGGTAAATACCCAATAGTGGAATTGCTGGAACATGTGGTATTTTCATTTTTAATTTGTTGAGGAACTGCCATACTGTTTTCCACTGCACTTGTACTAATTTTCATTCCCACCAAATATGCACAAGGGTTCTTTTTTCTCTACATCCTCACTAACAGTTGTTATTTCTTGTCTTTTTGATTCTAGCCATTCTGACAGGCATAAGGCCATATCTCTTGTGCCTTTGGTTTGCATTTCCCCACTGATTACTGGTGGTGAGCATCATGAAAAGATGCTCACCACCAGTAATGTTGTCTGGTGGCCATCCGTATGTCTTTTTTGGAAAAATGTCTAACCAGCTCCTCTGCCCATTTTTAATCAGATTATTTGAGTTTTATAGCATTTGGTTGTTATAGATTTTTTATATTTTTTTGGATATTAACCCTTTATCTGATATATCATTTTTGATATCTTCTCCCATACAATAGGTTGACTTTTCATTTTGTTGAAGTTGTATTTCCGTATGCAAAGGTTTTTATTTTAGTGTAGTCCCAATAGTGTCTTTTTCCTTTTGTTTCCCTTGCCTGAAGAGACATATTTAGAAAAAAATGTTGCTAAGATCATTGTCAAAGAAATTACTGCCCAAATTACTTCTAGTTTTATAGTTTCAAATCTCACATTTAGGTCTTTAATTCATTTTGAGTTAATTTTTGTGTATAGTCTAAGAAAGTGGTCCAGCTTCACTATTTTGCATATAGCTGTACAGTTTTCCCAGCACTATTTAATGAAATGTCTACCTTTTCCTTATTGGATATTCTTTCCTACTTTGTCATAGATTAATTGAGCATATAAGCATGGGTTTATTTCTGGAGTTCTGTTCCACTGGCCTATATGTCTGTTTTTGTGCCAGTACCATATTGTTTTGATTACTAAACAAAGCTTTAGTAGTATATATTGTATTTTGTAGTATGTACGGAAATCTGGGGTTGTGATACCTTTCAAGATTTCTTTGGCTATTCAGGGTATTTTGTGGTTCCATACAAATTTTAGTATTTGTTCTAGTTCTATGAAAAACACTGTTGATATTTTGGTAGAGATTGCATTGAATCTGTAAATTGCTTTGGGTTGTGTGACATTTTAACAATATTAATTCTTCCAAACCATGAATATGAAATATCTTTCCATTTTTTTATGTCATCTTCAACTCAAGAGACACATTTTAGATTTAAGGACACACATAGGTTGAAAGTGAAAAGATAGTAAAAGATATCTCATGCACATAGCGACCTAAAGAGGGCAGAGATGACAATACTTTTATCAGATAAAACAGATCCCAAGTCAAAAAAATATCACAAGACAAAGAACATTACATAATAATAAAATGGTCAATTCACCTGTAAGATATAACAATTATAAATATATATGCATGGAACATTAGAGCACCCAAATATATAAAGCAAAGATAACATGAAAACTTACAGGAGGCAGTTAAAGCAGAGCCAATAGGCAAATTTATAGCTTAAATACTTACATAAAGGTCTCAAATCAACAATTTACCTTTATACCTTCAGGAACAAAAAGCAAAAGAAGAACAAATTAAATCCAAAACTTGCAGAAGGAAGGAAATAATAAAGATAAGAGCATAGATAAGTAGAATAGAGAATAGGAAAATAGAGAAAATGAACATAACCAAGAATTGATTCTTTGAAAAAAATCAACAAAATTGATAAAGTTTTACATAGATTGACTAAGGAAAAAAGAGAGAAGACCCCCCAAACAATCCAAAATAGAAGAGAGGATATTACTACCAATTTTATAGATGTAAAAAGGATTATAACAGAGTATTGGGTACAATTGTACTCCAACTAACTGGATAACTTTTATGTAATGGACAAGATTCTAGAAATTCAAGGTATCAGGGCTGAATTATGAAGACATAGAAAATCTGAATAGCCAAGAACTAGTAAGGAGAGTGAATCAATAACCAAAACCCCTCTAAAAATAAGATTTTCTACCCAAGAACAAATGGCTACAGTGATGAATTATACTAAACATTTAAATAACACCTATCCAGAGACACCTGGGTGGCTCAGTCGGTTAAGTGTCTGACTTGAGCTCAGGTCATGATCTTGCAGTCAGTGAATTCAAGCTGTGCTAACAGCTCAGAGCTTGGAGCTGGCTTCAGATTTTGTGTCTCCTCCTCTCTCTGATCCTCCCCCACTCACACTCTGTCTCTCAAAAATTAATAAACATTAAAAAATGTTTTTAAATTGAAAAATTAAGAACACCTATCCTTCTCCATCTCTTCTCAGTAAATGAAGAGGAGAGAGTAATTTCTAGCTCATTTTTTCAGGATAGAATTATCCTGATACCAAAGCCAGACAAAGAGACTGAAAGAAAACTACAAGCAAATACTCCCTCTGAATACTGACATAAAAACTTCAACAACATACTAGCAAACAGAATTCAACAGAGCATTAAAAGGATCATGCATTGGGGCACCTGGGTTGCTCAGTTGGTTGAGCATCCAACTCTTGCTCTCTACCCAGGTCATGATCTTACCGTTCATGAGTTTAGCCCCTAATCAAGCTCTTAGCTGATGGTGTGGAGCCTGCTTGAGTTCTGTCTCTTCTTTTCTCTCTGCCTCTCACCTGCTTGTGCACACTTCTCTCTCTCAAAAAATAAATAAACTTAAAAAAGAGGATTATGTATTATGACCAAGTAGGATCTGTTTCTGGAATACAAGAAGAGTTTAACTTATAAGAGAATCGATGTAATATATCTCATTAACAGAATGAGAAGAAAAACCCACATGGTCATCTCTATTAATACAGAAAAAGCAGTTGACAAAATTCAACATCCGTTATAATAAAATTTTGCCAAACTAGGAATAGAAGTGAACTACTCCAACATAATTAAGAACATATATGAAAACCCACAGCCAACAATGTATTTGCATTAGTCAGGTTTCTTCAGAAAAACAGAACCAATAGAATATGTACATAAAAAATATTACAAAAAATTGACTGACAGGATTATAGAAGCTGACAAGTCCTAAGATCTGCACTTGGCAAGCTGGAGTCCCAAGTCAGACACTGATGCAGTTCCAGCTGAGAGGTGGCAGGTTCTAAACCCAGAAAAAGCCAGTGTTTCAGCTTGACTCTGAAGGCAGGAAAAAAACTGATGCTCCCCCTTGAAGGCAGTCAAGCAGAAGAAATACCCCTCACTGATGGGAGGTCAGCCTTTGTGTTCTATTAAGGCCTTCAGCTGATTTGGTGAAACCCACCCAAAGTAAGAAGTACAATCTGATTTTTTCAGTCTACTGACTCATGTATTAATTTCATCCAGAAATACCCTCATGAACACACCAGAACAATGATTGAAAAAATGTCTCAGTATCATGTAGCCCAGTCAAAATGACACATAGGATGTGAGGGCAATCTGGCTGCAACATCTGTCACCCCACTGATTGCCATGGTTGAGTTGGCTGGCTAGGTGGTGTCCCCTTCCTCCCTCACCACTCCATGTGCGTCTTTCCCTAAGCTGTGTGCTCCATCCATCGAGGAGGACAGCTTTCCCCGATAGAGGAGAACCATTCTCCGGTCAAGGGTATATGAGTAGCTGCACTCCCCTGCTAGAACCTCCAAACAAGAGCTCAAAATGACACATAAAATCAATCACCACATTTTTCAGTTGTTGAAGACTGAAAGCTTTTTTTTCCAAAATCGAGAACAGGGATGACCACTTTCACCACTTCAGTTCTACATATTACTGAAAATACTAGCCAGAGCAACTAAGCAAGAAAAAGAAATAAAGACACCCAGATTGGAAAGGAAGGTATTAAAATGATCACTGGTCACTGATCACATGATTTTATATGTAAAACCCCTAAAGGTTTCACACAATCTGTGAGACCTAATAAGCAAATTCTGTACAGTTGAAAGACACACAAAAATAGGTTGTGTTCTATACACTAACAATGAACAATTCAAAACAAAATTTCAAAAATAATTTTATTTACAAGAGTATCAAAAAGAATAAAATGCAAGAAAACTTACCCAAGAAAATGAAAGGTTTGTGCACACTGAAAACTCTCAAACATTTCTGAAAGGCATTAATGAATACACAAATGAATTGTTCTAGGAAAGGAAAGCCATCGGTGTTCATGGATTGGAAGACTTAATATTGTTAAGAGCTCAACAATACCTAGAGCAGTCTACACATTCAGTGTGATTCCTATCAAACCCTAGTGTGTGTGTGTGTGTGTGTGTGTGTGTGTGTGTGTGTGTGTTTGCAGAAAAGGAAAAATCCATCCTAAAATTTCTTTAGAATGTCAAGTGATCTTGAATAGACAGAAAAAATTTGGGAAAGAAAAGCATTGAAAGTTTAACTTTCCTTCCTTTTCTATTTTTTTTGGAACAATTTGAGAAGAATGGGTATTAACTCTGTTTTAAATGTCTGGTAGAATTCCCTGGGAAGCCATCAGGCCTAGGACTCTTATTTGCTGGGAATTTTTTGATAATCAATTCAATTTCTTTGCTGGTTATGGGTCTGTTCAAATTTTCTTATTCTTCGCATTTGAGTTTTGGTAGTGTGTAAGCGTCTAGGAATTTGTCCATTTCTTCAAGATTTTCCAATTTGTTGGCATACAATTTTTCATAGTATTCTCTTACAATTGTTTGTATTTTTGTGGTGTTGGTTGTGATCTTTCCTTTTCCATTCATGATTTTATCTAGTTGGGTCCTCTATTTTTTCTTTTTGGTAAGTCTGGCTAAAGGGTTATCAATTTTGCTTATTCTTTCAAAAAACCAGTTCTTCATTAATTGGTTCAACTGCATTTTTTTAAATTCTATATTGTTTATTTCTGCTCTAATACATATTATTTCCCTTCTCCTTCTAACTTTGGGCTTTATTTACTGCTCCTTTTCTAACTCTTTTAGGTGTAAGGTTAGACTGTGTATTTGGGATCTTTCTTGCTTCTTGAGAGAAGCCTGAATTGCCATGTATTTTCCTCTTAGGACTACCTTTGCTGCATCCCAAAGGGTTTGGACTGGAGTGTTTTCATTTTCATTTGCTTCCATGTATTTTGTAATTTTTTCTTTAATGTCTTGGTTAACTCATTCTTTCTTTAGTAGGATGTTCCTTAACCACCATGTATTTGGAGGCTTTCCAATTTTTTCCTTGTGGTTGATTACAAGTCATATAGCAATGTGATCTGAAAATATGCTTGGTATCATGTCAATATTTTTGTAAACTGTTGGCTTTTTCATGACCCAGTATGTGATCTATTTTGGAGAATGTGCCATGTGCACTTGAGAAGAATGTGTATTCTGCTGCCTTAATATGAAATGTTCTGAATATATCTATTAAGTCCATCTGGTCTAATGTGTCATCCAGAGCCACTGTTTCCTTATTGATTTTCTACCTGGATGATCTGTCCATTGTTGTAAATGGAGTATTCAAGTCTCCTATGATTATGGTATTATTATCAATAAGTTTGCTTATGTTTGTGATTGATTGATTTATATACTTGGGTACTTCCACATTGAGGACATAAATATTTACAATTGTTAGTTCCTCTTGATAGATACCTTAATTATGATATAATGCCCTTCTTCATCACTTGTTACAGTCTTTGTTTTAAAATCTAGTTTGTCTGATGTAAGTATGGCTATGCCAGCTTTCTCTTGATGTCTATTAGCCTGATAGATGATTCTTCATCTGCTCACTTTCAATCTGCAGGTGTCCTACAGTCTAAAATGAGTCTCCATTTTGATACCCTATGTCTTTTACTTGGAACATTTAGTCCATTTACATTCAGAGTGATTATTGATAGATATGAATTTAGTGCCACTGTGTTATCTGTACATTTCCTGTTTGTGGTTATATCTCTTGTCCTTTGTAGTCTTTGTTACTTTCCACTCACAGAGTCTCCCTTAGGATCTCTTGCAGGGCTGGTTTAGTGGCCATGAACTCCTTTGGTTTTTGTTTGTCTGGGAAAGTCTTTATATCTCCTTCTTTTCTGAATGACAGACTTGCTGGATAAATTATTCTTGGCTGCATATTTTTCCTGCCACTCCTTTCTGACCTGCCAACGCTCTGTGGAGATGTCTGCTACTGACCTTATGTGTCTCCCCTTGTAGTTTAAGGACCATTTGTCCCTAGCTGTTTTTAGAATTCTCTCTTTATCTTTGTATTTTGCCATTTTCACTTTGATACGTCATGGTGGTGACCTGTTTTTGTTGATTTTGAGGAGAGTTCTCTGTGCCTCTTGGACTTAGATGTCTGTTTCCTTCCCCAGATTAGGAAGTTCTCAGCTATCATTTGTTCAAATAAACTTTTTGCCCCTTTCTCTCGCTCTTCTTCTGGAGCTCCTATGACATGGAGCATTGTTTTGTTTCATGGATTCACTTAGTTCTCTAATTCTTACCTCATGATCTAGTAATTTCCTTTCCCTCTTTTTTTCAGCTTCATTATTTCCCATAATTTTATCTTCTAGTTCACCTATTCTCTACTCTATTCCTTCCATCCTTGCTGTCACTGTATCTAGTTTATTTTGCATCTCAGTTGTATCATTTTTTAAATTCATTGTATCTAATTCTGAGGTCTTTGATCTCTGCATCGACAGTTTCTCTGGTGTCTTCTAGTTTTTTTCAAGCCCAGCTCAGTCCGATAGGTATATTGTTATTCTATATCCTTGATAGGTATATTGTTTATACCTTTTTTTTTAGCAATTCTCTGGCTGTGGTTTCTTCCTGAATTTTCTTTTGGGGAGACTCCCTCTGTTTTTTCATTTTGGCTAAATTTCTGTCTTTTGTGTGTCTTAAAAAGCTTGTACATGTCTTGCACCTGAGAGTGCTACTATATTTAAAAAGGAGTCATATTCTGTCTTCAGGAAATCTTTTTGGTATATTTTGCATGCACTCTGTTGCTTTATTTTAATATATCACCAAATTTTAAACAATTTTGCTTTGCCCCAGAATTTCTCTGGACCCAATTTCCACACTGGAGGCTATGGTAAGAATCTGCTGGTCAAGTATGATAAACTCATATGTAGGACTCTGTGCCAAAGTCATTTCTAAATTATATCATCAGGGCTAATCAGCAAATTATCATCCTCCTGATCACACAGCAGACAGCGTATTTAAAATAAGGGAAGTCTTTAACTTCATAAGAAAAAATACAAATACCCTTTAAGGTATGCATTAAATTTAAACTCATCTATCCATAGGGGTAGTGTGTGCAAGCAGAATTTAGAAGGCAGAAATACTTATGAACACTTGAAAGAAAACACCAGGAGGGCAGAAGACTCTTTCAGCCTTCTTCCGAACGACTGGAAGAGCTAAGAACAAACCTGCTTTATACCATGACTGTAGAAAAATCTTAAAAAGGAAGAAATATTTATTACTCCTTGCTATGATCAATAACCTTTTGTCTAGTAGAAAATGGAATCTCTTTTCTTCCTGTTCATCTGCACTGAATCAAGAATTTTTAGTTAAAAAAACAAAAAAACAACAACAACCCCTCTTTATATTCATCTATTCACATAGTGGTAGGGGTTAGGGGTAGGGGGCAGTCTATGATCTACTGAATGATTTCATTTCAAGCCAACCACCCAAGAAGGAGCGGTCGTGCTTTCCAAGGCTCTAAGAAGTTGTGAAGCCTGTGCAGATTAATGTATGATAGATATAACACCACTGCATATTAGCTGGGGATTTCTCTACAAAGAGCTTCTGCCATTGACAGTTGCCACAGTGGAGTTTTTCTGCCTTTAGAAGGAAGTACTGTCCGGAATGTTAATTCGATAACTATGATTGTTCTGAGCCGAATCATATTAAGGGGTAGTCTAACTAGGCAGCTGCTTTGGAAGCCAGCTATAAAAGGTACTAAAATATTACTGGAAAAAATAGTAATACAATGCCAGCTAATGCAGATTTCCACATGAGATTTCTTACATAACTGGCAAGAGGTCAATTGGCCCTGATTTCCCTGAAATAGATAGCACCCCAGAGTAGAAATAAAACACAATAATTACCCTCACTAGCCTGTCTCTATTGAAAATTTTTGCCACAGATGCATGTAGCTTATGTCATGCCACTATAGGTCTTAATTCCCAGGACCAACAAAGCCAGTTTCCTGAAGTTACCAGGAACAGGTGACTTGTACTTTCATTTGAACATGAAAACCATTTTGTTTGTCTCAAAAAATATATCTAGTTCAGAAAATCATTAAAAAAAAATAGGACAGGGTACACCTTAGCTCTGTAGAAGCTGGGGGCAGGGCAGATGGTGGGAAAGAAAATTTGAACATTATCTCTACCTTTAGTGAGTATGAGTGACTGATGCTATATGATAATGAGTAAAGGCAAACTTGTGAAATGAAAACAATCTCAAATATTCTCAAATTTGAAATGTCATTTTGTTTTCTAAGTAATATATTCCTAATTATGAAGATAAAATATATTAATAGAAAATTGAGGAGTGCCTGGATGACTCAGTCAGTGGAACATCCAACTTCAGCTCAGGTCATGATCTCACAGTTCATGAGTCAGATCCCTGCAGTGGGCTCTGTTTTAACACAAGGCTAAGAGCCTGGAGCCTGCTTCGGGTTCTTTGTCTCCCTCTCTCCCACTCCTCTGCTCATTCTCTGCCTCTCTCTGTCTCTCAAAAATAAATAAATGTTTAAAAATATTAGAAAATTGATTTACCTCAAACTCTACTAAAGAAATGTTTTTAAATATTTAAATTAAAATATTAAATAAAAATGTTAAATTATGTAAAGCAAATAAAATACTAAATCATATACAATCTTGAAATGGTTTAAGTCTGCTCAAAGCAACCCTCAATAATTAGTATAGGACACCCCAATGTTGGTCTAATTATGGTTGTGATAAATAATGTTTAAAATATGTTTATTAAATGCATGTTAATTCAATAATAGTATTGCAAAGTAATTTGAACATGAGTAGGAAACAGGTAAATAATTCACATTCTTCTTAAATATTGACTTCACTATTTTGTTAGAGGTTTTGGAGGGGCCACCAGAAGATTACTTATTCCTACTGCCATTTCATAACTCATGGTCTTGTAAGCACCCAGAACATATTTCTTAATGATTATTCCCTGGGTTGGATGACAAGAGCAGAGAAATGGTTTCTATAGGACCCTGTAAATATCTTGTGTTACCTTAGACAAAAGAGACTATGCTGTGACGGGAAGCCTTCTCCAACAAGCTCTCATTAGACCTTCAGGTTCTCAGATGTATCAAATGTTATCATAAGAGATAGACATTTGAAGAATTGGTTGTTAACGTGAAAGAAATCCAATGTTGTGGTACCAGGATGGAAAGAAGAGGTGAGAAAGCATGATGGAGGACAGGCATGGCTGGCCAGAATGACTGGTTACTCAGGGTGCTTGGTGGGTAAAGCAGAACATTCTGGATATCGAAGGGGTTAGAAAACCAGTTTTTGACTAGAGTAAGCCCAAACTGTTGGCACTCTTTACCACAAACGGAGCTGCAAAGTGTTGGTTTAGAGAGGCCATCTTGGAAGAAAGTTGATGTCACAGAAAGGAGAGCAGGAAAAACTTATCTACACATAATGAATGCTAGTAAAATTATACCAAAGAGCTAGATTATGAACTAAGAACCCTTATCCAGAATGATGGAGGCAAGTTGAAAGATTTTCAACAGGGAACATAGAAATTATGTGAACACTGGGGAGAATAGGAAAGAAACATAAAGGCATGTATTTTTTCTAAGTAATGAACATAGGGAAACCCTGTCATATTATTCCCACATGTATTTTCCCACATGTAATAATTAGATTTTTCAAGTTCTAGAGAAAATCCAAGCAAGCTGTCTTCCACTCTTTGGAATGTTCCGTAACTTCAAATGTTTTCCTTTTTAACCCCTTGGAAATTTTATATAAAAAAGTATAACAAATTTTACATTTAGCATCAAAGAGAGAAGTCAATTACTTAACAGTTTTCAGCACTAACTTTAGTTAATACATTTCAATAAATGGTGAAATATAAGACTTACCCTCCACAAACTTTGCATAGTGTCTTATACATATATCTCCAATAAAGTTTGTTGAATGAATGGTCTCTTGCTTGTCTTAGGCTCTCCTCTTAATGATCTTTTGGTGGTATTGAGTGAAATCCCTGTGGCCCGGCATATTTAGTTGGGAGAGTTATTATTACCATATTTTAAAAACAGGCTAAGAGAAACCGACAGAGCTATGGGCAATGCTTGTACCAGCCCAATTACTCATACTGCAAGGCTCTCTGTGCTTCATATGTAGTTCCTTTTGCTCTTTGAAAACTTTTCCTTTTCTTTTTATCTTTCATCTGTGGTCAGTTCATGTGATTTGCTTTTATGATGGGTGAACAGTCCTAATTTCTACTACGCTAACTTAGAAGTGAAGCGATCAGGTGACTAATGGACCAGGGGTGGCATCTGCCCTATGTTTAATATATGAGTGCCTTAAAAATATCACTAAGAATAGACTCTTTCTTTATAGACAAGAGCTCAGGATTTTATTTATATGTATGAATTTATTTATTTATTGGTAGGAATTTGCTTTCACATTAAATTTTAAAATGCAGTTACATTCCAATTTCCTAAATAGATTATCCAGAAAAACAACAACAACAACAACAACAACAACAACTTTCCTCTAGTCTTTAAAACCTTGTGGAATATCCCTGATTCCTAATGAGGTCCCCATTTTGTTGAGAAGACGAATTTATTTGAGCTTAAGTTTTGTTAATTACATCATAAGTAAATAATAGGCTAATATCAAAAAAATAAGTTTAGTTACTAACTTAATTGAGGCCAGGATTTCTGAAATGGATATACTATGGCTTCTCCTCCCTCCCATTTTATATACTACGCAGTGAATGGTAAATTGAGGTCACTTTAATCATTCACTAAGTCCTGAACTTAATAAAGAGTGATCCTCACTGCCACAAACATTTACTGGTCACTTACAAAATCACAGACTCTGTGGCATTTTTGCAAGTAAAGATTTAAAAAAAATTTTTTTTAGTTTATTTATTTTTTTAAGACAGAGAGAGACAGAGCATGAGCAGGGCAGAGTCAGAGAGAGAGAGAGAGACACAGAATCTGAAACAAGCTCCAGGCTCCGAGCTGTCAGCACAGACCCGAAGTGGGGCTTGAACCCACGAACCACGAGATCATGAGCTGAGCCAAAGTCAGACACTTAAATGACTGAGCCACCCAGGCGCCTCTGCAATGAAAGATTTTATCCTTATAATCACACTATGGTATAGGTCTCCAAAATAAATAATATTTCTGTTTTGCAAATGAGATCATTAAGGTTTAGTTAATATGCCTCCAAGAGCCCAATAGCTAATAAACGTCAGAATCAAGAATCTATGCCAAGGTCTTGAATACTATTCCTCATTTATACAATAGAACTAAGGCATACTTAAAAATCAAGTTATGAATAAATATGAATGTCATTTAGAACCTTTTATCCCTCTCTCTCTGACCCTCCCCTGCTCAAGCTGTCTCTCTCTCTCTCAAAAATAAATAAAACATTTAAAAATTTTTAAAAAAGAACATTTTATACCTAAAACTTTGGTAGCAAATGAAAGTGGAGGCCAAAGGATGTTCTCAGCCAACCACTGCTGTACTTTGTGCTTTGGCTTTGTGTGTTACTTGCTAATGCTAGTGATTCAATTTGATGAGGACTAAGACAGAACTGTGGGTATGAAGGCATCTGTCCATTGTCTATACAATATCCAATTGTATTTTGTCTACTGACAGAGAACAAGATTGTTCAGGTGATACCTGTGGTACCTTGATCTCGGAGACACTTAGCTCTTACCCTTAGCCAGGAAGCAAATCTCCTTTGGTCTAAACTATTGTAGTTGTCTGATTCTCTTTGGCTACTTATTGATCTGGACATAATCATGCAACATGCTTCTATCCAACAAAACATAAGGATGAATTTGCTGGACTGAGCTTCTGGAAAGGCTTTTCCTTCCTTAGTAAAAAGGAACAGACATGACTGGCATAGATGTTTGTCCCTCTTCATTTCTTCTTGTATGGAATGTGGACATAATGCTTGCTGGTGTGTCAATGGTGTTGTGACCAAGAAATGACAAGCATGAGGATGAAAACATGCTAAGCATAGTCATGCACAAAGGATGCAGAGAGAGCCTGTGTCCCCAACACTTGCTGTTCAGCATCTGCATTAGCCTTGGACAGTCTACTATTGACTTTCATGTTATGAAGGGGGGAAAAATGTGTGTAAGTTTTTATGCTTTTGTAGGTAGATTTTCACTTTTCTGCAGCAGAATATGTTGCTAATTGGTAAAATGTCTCAAAACATGGCCCACACAATAATAATTGGCAGATAATTTTGTTGATATATTTATCAAACTAAAAATCATAAGCCCTCAAGCCTTTGCTGATCTGACCACTGGGTACCAGCAAGCTCCTTGTCATTTCAGCTTGTGTTCTGAAGTAGAATTTGTACCTTTGGATTCAGAGGAAAGAGAGGCCATAATAATGATTTGCAGCAACTCTAGGGTATTTGCTTAAGTCATGAAATACCATGACTAGCAGGTTGATTTAAGATTTTATGGTACACTTTAGAACAATAAATACCTATAATTTTGAAAAGAGTCCATAATAATGTTGGCAGAAATGACTGTGAGTCATCTGAAAAAGAACTTGGAATGGCGGAATTCTGGAAGCATGAGACTCATTGAACAAAGGTCCCCTTCTGGTTATAAATTGCTAATGTTAAAATTGTTAGTATCTTCATCACAAAGCATTTAGAATCTTGTTTATAATATGCAATCTGATTTGCATGAATCCCTTCCCGCTCCAGGCTTCACTTTATTAATCTGTAATATTTCCCCACAGACATTGTAATAAGCCAAAGAAATAACAATTTAGGGAGTGTCTCTGTATTTAAAAAAAGAGAAAATAAAATAATAATCTGAGAAGCATACGCAAGATTAATTGAATTTCAAAGTGCCTGGAAATAAGGGTAAGTTACCTTTATAGACATTTATCTTTTTAAAAAAGTTTCTTCCCACTTGGTTTGATATAATTTTGTGTAAAACTTCCAGTTTACATAAACTATTATTTTCCAAAAGAAAAATTATGAAAATAATGCTTAATATTTCTAAAATATTGTTTGTTTTTCTGACCTTGGAGAACACAAGCAAAGTACATGAACTTGATCTGTTTGTATTATCATGTGTAGCTAGAGTAATAGAGTTATTTAAGTGGGTATAATTTAATGCTTTGGCATCCCAAATCACAATATGAAAATGACAGTAATGTATACCTTAGCTAGATAGTACACGAGAGACCAGTAAAGGAACATTTAAAAACATACTGCATATGGGGTGCTTGCGTGGCTCAGTTGGTTAAGCATCCAACTTTGGCTCAGGTTGTGAGTTTGAGCCCTGCATTGGGCTCTGTGATGACAGCTCAGAGCCTTGAGCCTGTCTTCGGATTCTGTGTCTCCCTCTCTCTCTCTATCCCTTCTCTACTCTTACTGTCTGTCTCTCTCTCAAAAATAAACATTAAAGAAATTTTAAGTACACTGCAAAGTAAAGTGACTTTCACTAGCATAACAAGGTATCTCAATGACATGATATCTATCTAGAAAACGGTTGTATAAGTATATTATTTCTCAGGTGCTTCCTTTTTTGAATTTTGCCATCTCTTTACTTTTTCATATACTCTTTATCCAGTCAACATTCTTTACGAATTTGGAAGGGCCAAAGCCAAGGCAGCTGCTTTCAAGCAATTTGAAATATCACTGCCCTCACTTTATCATTTACTCACATTAAAATTTTTGATGTAAAAACATTGAGAATTACTTATAATTTTTACTTATGCCTGTCCCACAGTAAGAGAAAGCACTTATCTTTTCTTTCATTCATTCAATAGACAAATATTTATTTACTTCCTGCTATGTGTCAGATATTGGATCTTGGACTATATCAGTAAACTGATCAAATATCATTGCCCTAGTATACCTTATATTCTAGCTTGCAGAGGTAGTCGACAAATAATAAAGGTAATAAATAAATATATTAAATGGTAAGCTGTTAGGTGGCAGTGCTATAGAAAAAAGAAAAAGTAAAGCAAGATTAGGAGAATCAGGAGTTAAGGAAGAAGAGTATGAAAGTTGCAGTTTTAAATAGGTTCATTAAGATAGATTTTACTTCCATGGTAAAGTACTACCACTATGGTTAATTTCAAGCTAACAAAGATTTGAAAAATGGCTTGCAAAATTTCTGAATATTTAATAACTGGCTCTCACGCACTGGCAAAAAAAAATAGAGAGAAAGGTCCGGTGTAGGAGAATACAATTTGGAGTCACCAAATACGGGTTCTAGTTAATGTCATGCATTTGGAGGAAAATACCATGAAAGTAAGTATAATGAAAACCAAAAAGTTAATCGTGGTTCACTTCAACTAGTTCTCTTAGGTTGGAAAGAACAGAAGAGATTAAAAAGGGAAGTTGAAAAGGAATAACAAAATGGACAAAAGTTAAGGGAGTGTAGTGTCATAATGAAGAAAGGGTATCAAATATGGATTCAGTTATCTCTTCTATTTGAGGTACTTTTTTTCAGAATGATTTTTTTCTCATCCTAAATATGTGGCATCAGGGATTTAAAATTATAGAATCATGTTCTAATAAAATGACGGGCAGTACACACTTACCATAACAATAAACAAAAAAATAACATCTATTTTAGTAATTTTAGTTATTTTATTTAAATTATTTTAGTAATTTCAATTTGATTTGCATTAAATTCAAAAAAGGAATCTGAGATCTTTTATTAGGGATTCTACTATGAAATCAGAATTTTATTTTTAACTTTTAGATGTTTGGAGCATGTAAAATTGAATTAAACCATAATCCTTCATTTGTAACATACTCTTAGCATTGCATCGTCTTTTATTTATTTATTTTATTAAATATTTATATATTTATATTTATGATGCATAATACCTTACCTAAAATCTAATGCCCAAAAACCAAGATCTTAAAAATTACTTAATTTAATGATATAATTTGCCTACCATTTCATTCTTATGGCTTCTTCTATCCAAGGTAATCATCTTCCTGAAGCTTATGCTTCTCATTCTTCCCATGCTTTACTTTTTTATAGATTTAGTGTATCCATAAATATCCCTTCCAAGTATATTTTATTTTATTTTTAATTTTTTAATTTTTAAAAAGCACAGAATGTTTGTATTTTTGATACTTTTTCAAATAATGTTACATTGATGACATTACACATTGTTTTATGTTTCAAATACTCCTTCATTTCATTGTTATATAATACTGCATTGTGTGAATATATGTTGTTCATCCATTATCAAATTGATGTACTCTATCATTGTTTCCATATATTTGCTAGGGTGAACAATAATGTCATGAACATTCTTATACATTTCTTCTGTTGTATATGTATCTGTTCTATTGTTTTTTCCTAATCCTCATACAACTATCACATTATCTTAGTTACTATGGCCTTATACTAACTTTTAATATCAAATTGTACCAACTTGCCCTTTTTCAGTTTTATCTTAGCATTTCTGGGTCATTTTCTGTCATACAAATTTTAGTATTAAGTTGTCAAGTTCTACAAAAAGTCTGTTGACATTTTTATTAAAATTAAATTGAAACTGTATCTTAATTTGGAATAAGAATTGGCTCGTGTACTTAAGGAGACTGGAAAGTCCAAAATTTGCAGTCAATGCCCCAGTTCAAGTCTGAGTCTGAAAGGTACTGCTGTAAGAACAGGAAGAGTCCCCATCTGCTCAGTAGTGGGCAGGAGGAGCTGTTATCCCCGTATGAAGGCTACCAGGCAGGGTTAACCTTTTGCTCTATTGAGGTCTTCAACAGATTGAAGGAGTCCCACTGACGTTGTGAAGGGCAATCTGCTTTCCTCAGTCTACTGATTAAGTGTTAATCTCATTCAAAAACAACCTCACAGAAACACTCAGAAAACCTCTTGGCCAAATATCTGGACACCCCATAGCCCAGTCAAATTAACAGGTGAAATGAACTATTGCATTCATCTACTGTGATGATCATATGACTTTCTCTTGTCCTGTGTTAATGTGATGACTGGTAATTGATTTTCTAGTGATAAATCTTACTTTATATATTTTTTTAATTTTTTAATATAATATAACTTGAGGGAGTTTTTTGTCTTGATAGCCTATCAAGATTTTGTGTTTATCATTCAGTTTTTTCAAGAAAGAAAAAAGCAGATTTAAGTAGGAAAGATCCATGGTAAAATAGGAATTAAGCCCACTTTAATAGTCATATTTAATTTTTTTTGCATTGATCTTTCTAAGTGAGATTTGCCTGTAATTTTCCTTTCTTGTACCTTCATCTACGTTTGGGAATATCCACTTACGATGGGTTGGGGAGTGTTTTCTATTTCTCTCTACTCTGAAATAATTTATATAATATCAGCTTTTTTGTTTCTTCAATGTCTTAAGAACTTGCCTTTGAAAACCATCTGAACCTAATGTTTTCTATCGGGGAAAATTTTGAACTACTAACACAGTTTATTTTCATGATTATCAAGACCATTCATATGTCTTATATTTTAGTAGTTTTAGTTAGTTACACCTTCATAGGAATTTGTCATTGCTGCTGTTTTCACATTTAATGACAAATTTATAATTTCCTTACTATATGTTATTTATGTCCCCGTTATCATTTCTAATAATGTTCGTTTATGTCTTCTCTCATTTTCTTATCAGACCCAATAAAAGTTTCTCAATTTATATGTCTTTTCAGAGATTCAAACTTTATGTTTTTTATTTCTCTGAATCATAGTTATTTTCTATTTCTGTAAAGGTCAGATACTAAATATTTTCAACTGTGTGGGCCATATGGTCTCTATAACAACTATTCAACCCTAGCATTGTGGTATGAAACCAACTATGTTCAATTCTAAATGAACTAGTGTGGCTATGTTCCAATAAAACTTTATTACAAAAATAGCTACCTGGCCCACAGGCTACGGTTGCTGACCTCTGTTTTATTTCAGTAATTTTTGCTCTTACTTATTTTAATTATTTATACTTTCTTTGGGAGTTTTCTGTTATTTCCCTGGGCTCTCTAGATGGATGTTTAATTCATTAATTTCTGGTTCTTTTGAGCCAAATTTTGAAATAACATCTTATTATTTCTAATAACAAATCTAGCTCTACTAGAATTCCAGAAGTTCTGATACATAAAGTTTATCCCTTAACATGCAGTGTCATCCATCTCTTTAAAAAATGACTTAAGTGACTATGAGGATAATTATTTTATAAGTGCCAATAGGCACAGATCCTACTTAGTGTAGTTCAGATAATAATGGCACTCTAGAATTAAAAATGTCTAGCCTGAGAACACAGGATTTGCTACATGCTTCAAAGGAAAGAGCAGTTATCTCCTGGCAAAACAGTTCCTAAGAATTGAGGTGGACAGAAGCCATTAACCACAAAACAAACAATTAAAGAAAAGTAACAAATAGAGATATGGAAACCCAGAAATGCAACACATTTGTATTGCACTAGTCACAGGTTAGATTCTCCGGAAGTAGAGGTGTTTTAGGAGACTAATACCTCTGGAAGTGTGAGGAAGATGGCAAACAGGCCAGAGGGGAAGGCAAACTGGGATGAAGGCTCTACAAAACCTCAGCCAACCCTACAAGAATATCTGAAATTAGAGTAGCCCTCAGAATTACCCAGCACTGAGCTGAAATGGTCAAGCTTTTATAATCACACCTTGACAAGTCCTTGGTTGTGGGCTGCCTCAGGAAAGCGTGGCTATGACCCAGAGTCCTCTGTAGCTGAGGAAAACCCCGAAGGGGCTGACAGCTGGAGGCTGCTTGCTGACAGACACGGTAATGCATTCTCCCACAAAATGAGGTCCGGGCAGCACCACAGGGCTCCAACAAGCTCCTGATACCAGGTTAGGCTCCATGCCATTGGGCAGGTTTTTTAGAATGTCATTCTAAGAAGATGGGGACAAATGTTTTGGTTTAATTTTTACATCCCCAAGGCTTCCTATTAAGCTTCCACTAAAATACTTCAAGTTGATTGCCAAGATTCTGCCTGATCTAGAGATTGGAATTCCCAGTTCCCCAGGATGTTGGACCTGTCTTATCAACAGAACAGTGTTCCTCTTGATTTTGGTTCTCCTTATGAAGTGTGCATATATGTATATTCTGACAAAGAAACAAAATGCCAATAAAGAATCACTATCACATAGGGAATCCAAAAAGATTAAATTTGCCGAATGAATAAACAAATATTTTGTCATATTCCTTAACTCTGAAAAATGACATTTGCTTTTTGAGAAAATTACATAGAATATATGAAGCTTTATTACAAGCGTATTAAGGGTGCATGTAAATAAGACCAAGGAGTAGACTGAGTTACTGAGACGTAACTAGGAGAATAGTGGGAAATCCCATTGTCTCATGTAATGTGTGTACATTCCTTTTTATAATGTAACACTTAATTTTATGAATTTATGTTCAATAAATCACTATTTTTTAAATTTTTGGTACTATTTTCTACTCTCAGCTGTTGTGCTGACATCTTAAGGATGCAAATATCCTGTGACTTTTTAGAATATTTGGCAAGATTACATTATATTCTTGGGAAATGTTCTCCCCTTTATCTTCTTGAGTGTGCACTGAAGGAACAAGGTTATATCCACGGAGGGGAGAAAGCTTATCTTCTCAAGCCTTTCTCATCAATCTTGGTCTTTGAAATTTTTTTCGTCTTAGCCAAAGAAATGGAAGGCTATACGTAGCACAGCTCAGGAGGAGCAAGATATGTTTGCCTTAAGTGGCTTCTTCCCAAACTATAAACAGCTTAGGTAGTGTAAGTCATCTCTTAGATGCACCCAAAACATTTAGCCTAGACATTGGTAATCTATAAATTTTGTACACCAAATTTCTGACTTAAGGATCACCAGTATCTACAGACCTTGGTGACAGTAATGGGAATCAAAGAATATTTAATGCTATTTCATGGCCATAAAAAAATTTCCAGTGTCTTTATATTTAAAGCCAGAGTGCAAAGTGCTTTGCACTGTAAATAATGTGACTATTTGTGAACTCACTATTCTTCTGTGAAGTGTTCTTTCTCACCTCTAGAATTCATCACCTCAGAGTTTGCCTTTTGCTTCATCTTGTGTAAATTTTTTAAAAATCACAAATTATTTTATGATTTGTATCAAACCTGAATAAGAATAATATGGTGAAATATTCCAACAATTACCAGATTTTGGCTCTCTTAAAGAGTATTGTTTATCTCCCTATGCATTATTTGGCCCCTAGTGTATACCATACTGTAACTCAGAATGTAGTTTCTTGATTGATTTGCAGCCCGACTGACAAAAACCACAGCAGTCATGGCCAATTTTGCCAGTTCCATTTTATGGAGTGTTAACTGAGAAGCATAATTTTGACCTTTTAATGATTGGACCTTAGGTATTTTTCCCAAACAGCCCTATTCAAGGGAGAGGAAGTGATTCCTATTAGCCTCTAGGACACATTTAATTGGGAGGACTGTCTAATTGAGACATCTTCCAGATACTCTCACTTAAACATAATGATGTGTAATGGCAGTAACTGCCACTTAATTGGGAGACTAATTCTGATACATCGGAAAGCAAGCAACCAAAGACACTGAAGGTTGTTGCTTTCCCAATAAAAGAATAAATTCCTTATAGGTTCACATATTGCATTTTTTACTTTTCTAAACTCAATTCTTGTGATATTTGGGGTACTCCTTAGCATTTTAGCTCCATTGTTAACCTGGAATTCCAATTAATAAAAGCTGACCAATTTAATTAAGACAGTTTTTACTTGGAATATTATCTTGAAAAATGTAAGGGGACACAGTGAATATTACCAAATGTCTATGCTGTGTCAGGGGCTATATTAAACATATGATATTTCCTTTGATGTTCACAAGCTATTATTACTCATATTTTAAAAATGAAGAACCTGAAGTTCAAAGAGGTTAAATAACTTGCTTGAGATTACATAACAAATACAATTCCAGGGGAATTGCAAGCCTTAATCTATTTGATTCTCCTCTGTAGCTATCGGTTCTTGGGCTTTAACAAGCATCAGTATGGTATTAACATGATCCACGTCTTTTGAACACCCATGATGAATAAAGAGTAAAAACAAGTTTGGATACTATTTCTACACTTTTTCTCTTAATAGTACCCAGTCTATTTGGTGATTCATTTATTTGTAGAAACAGTTCACATTTTCCAGCATTTAACTCAGTTTAGTAGGTGAAACTGAAATTAGAAGAAAGAATATGACAATTAGGTTGAGAATTATACTGTTGCCAACACTAAAAGTGTATTTTTAAGAAAGCTATAAGAGGGTCGGAAATATTATTTACCTAAGATCTGAAGGCACAATCCTAACCTAGAATATATTTTTAGACTTTTCTAACACCAGCAAGCTTTCTCCCAGCCTAGATTTCTTGACACAAGAAATGATACCCAAATTGTATCTACCAATCTTTGAGGCTAATGGAAGTCTTTATGTTGGCTTCCAGGGAATGAATACACACACACACACACACACACACACACACACACGTGCGCACACACACACACAACTCTTCACTCCAGTTATACCAAAGCAATAGCTATTATTTAGACATTGTGATTTGTCCTTATACCAGAATTAAGTTAAAAAAAAGTGGAGGCAATTTTCCAAATTGGTCCTCCGAGTATTCTGTGAAGAGGAAAAAAAAATGAGTTTGCCTGTCTGCATTGGTCAAATGCCCCTGTAAAGTGGTTAGTTCTCCATTTTGCTTTATTTGCATCGAGAGAAATAAAATAAAGCCAAAATTATTCATGCTCACTATAATCTCTACAAAGGTTCTGAAACTAAGTCGATGAAATTCTTTGAAACTCTTCTATGAATTAAATAAAAGAAATGAAACAAGTTGTCTTTAATTGTTATATTTATCAATTATCTCAACTCATATGTAATGGACTAATTTAGTGTCTCATTATACCAGTGATTACTTCTTCTGATATTTTCTTTCTGATTTAAAAATATTAAATAAACCTCAAGATTTTGCTGAAAGATTTTGCTTGAGGTTTTGTGGTATTTAAATAATAGGAAGCAAACTTTTCTGTAATGCTAACCATAAATATTTATATCAGGGTCATGCTTGAGATTTATTTTATTTATTTGTTTGTTTTAACAATGGAAAGCTTTCAATATAGTATCAATTATTATTATTATAATGATCTTAAATATCTTTACCCAAAATAAGAAAATATTCAAATAGAAGGCACCAAAATTCCTAATTAGGTTTCTCTAGTTCATTCCTAGCTTTATTTTTTTTATTGAGTATACTTGACATATAACATTCTGTAAATTTAAGGTATACAGCATGCTAATTTGAAACTTATGTATTGTAATATGATTGTCATTAGAGTGATATTTAGCACCTCTATCATATTACATAGTTATTTTTTCTTTTTAGAGATGAAATAACTAAGTTTTTGTCTGTTAGCAAAATTTGAGGTATATTTAGACTTAATCAAACAAAGATTCTTACAGGAAAACCATTTTTCTGAACAATTTGACTCCTTTAAATAAAGGTTGCCTAAAAGCAATTATGTGTATGTATATCTATAACTATATCTATCGATCTATATAGATAGGCAGATATATAGATAGGTATATAGATAGATATATGTATATAGAGAGAAAGATATATAGATACACATATTTTATATCTATTATCATATTATCACAATACTATGCAGTATTTATTCAGAAGCATATATTGAACATGTGGTCCATTGAGGATAATGGGTGTAAAAACAAAGCATCCTTCTTGCTGATGATGCTGATGAGTCTATGGAGCAAGAGAAGAGATAGGAAAAGATAAGATGGAGTCTTTTGTTTACTTAAAAGAATGACTGCCAGACAAACAGGTTCTTTAGACATGAGTTGGAGTATTTTGCAAACATTTTCTCCAAAATTACCAAAATGATCCTGTTGCCCCCAAACAACTGAAAATATTTCTTGCTAATGATAAAATTTAATCTGTCAAAAACCATTCTGAATTTTGAAAAACTTGTATTAGACACCCTGAGTTTGACAGCTTCCTAATACTTAAGACTTTTTGGGTGATAATAATGAATGCATGCTTTTGATATTGTGTAATAAAATGTGTCAACATTTGGAAGTTCTGCATAACTTGGTTAACCAATATTTTTCAGATGATCAAAGCATAATGTTATAAAATCATACACTGGAAAAAGATCTATTCCAAGTACAAGGCAGACTAATAAATTTTAACATAACATAAAGGGAAAAGTACATTGACATGCTTTCAAATTCCACACTGAAACTAGTCTTTTGGAAACTACAATTGCTGAGTTTTGATATAGTATCAAAGAAGAATGTTAGCAATCATCTAAAAAGGGTAATAAAACACAGTTGACCCTTGAACTTGAACATGGGTTTGAAAGGTGTGTATCCACTCGTACATGGATTTTTTCCATAAATACATTACTGTACTTTAACATATTTTTCTTCCTCATAATCTTCTTAATAACATTTTTCTTTTTTAATAGCTTACTTTATTATAAAAATATAATATATAATACATATAATGTAAAAAATGTGCATTAATCAACTATCTCATTAGCCAGGCATCCTGTCAACAGTTGGCTACTAGTAGTTAAGTTCTTGGGAAGTTCAAAGTTATATGTGAATTTTCAACTGTGTGGGAGTTGGTACCCCAAGCCCCACATTGCTCAAGGGTCACCTATACTCCTTCTTTGCTCAACACATCTTTGAGAAGCCATATTTTTGCCATATATGCCCATTGAAAGAACATATTGCAAAGACTGAATGCAGAAGCAGACTCTAGCTGTCTTGTTTCAAACCAGTCACTGATAGATTTGCAAAACTAACACCATGTCACTTTTTTCACTACATTTCTTAGTCTTAGAAAGTGAAGTTCTTCTTTAGGAAAATCTTTCTAAGTTTTAATTTCTAATAAAGTAAATACATATAACCCAGATAAGCAAAAGGTTTTTGGGATGCTCAGTAATTTCTAAGAGTATAAAACCTACCTAAGATTAGACGGTTTGAGAACCTTGATTCTCAAGAGAAACTCTGGCTATCCCAGAAATGCCATTGAGGGATTCAGATTTACCACTGAGGAATTTAAAAAAGAAAGGTTGGAAATCAGTGAGGACCATTCATTAAATCATTGCCTTTTGAATTGTTAAGATTTGGTTTTCGTTTTTTTTCACATCCCAGTGTTTCAGGGGACAGAGATGGTGGAGGATGAATCTGTTAGCTTTGTGTTGTTCCCGGGAGAGAAGCAAAGTAGTCACGTAATGAATTGCTGTGATAAAGTAGAGTAAGAGTGGAGGATAGAAGACAGGAGGGAGCTCTGAGAGAAAGAGAGTAAGAGGTCTATTGCTCCAAATGAAGCCTCAATAAGCATTGACAATAAAGCTGAAACTAGGGGTGAAGTGAACTCAAAAGATGTGAGGAGGAAATAGATTCACTCGAAAGAGTATAAGAGAGGAATCTAGAATTTCTGGCTTAACATCTTGGTGTATTGTGCAAGAATTACAGAGATAAAAAAAAAAACAAAACCTATAGTATTACTACTGAACTCTAGCTCTGCCTTCATGTGATTCTCAAGATTTCTACCTATAAACCACAACCCAGAAAGTTCTTGGTGTTCTGCAATTAAAACATAGGACAGCATGAGTATCAGAAAGCATCTGTTTGAATTAACTAATTATTAACTAATTTTACAGATGAAGAGACTAAAATCTTGAGTGGTGAGATGACTTGTCCATATCATGACAGAACTCATACTAGAATCTGGGCTTTCTGACACTTGAATCTGCAGTTTTTAAAGAATATAAATAAAAAGGACACCTTAAAATTTTTATCCCAGGGAGACCAAGACATTAATTTTATCCTAAATCATCAGGATAATTTTGACCAATGTAAATATTCTGCAATCTAGATTTCAATTCACTGGATATGTCAGAGTTAGATTAACACACTGGCTCTTCCCTATGAGATGTTTTAAAGAGGAATGTCAAATATCATCGGCAAGTGCAACTTAAATACTATTTCAGTAATTCAATGTGCAGCCACTTTTGCTTTTACCGATATTGTGTAAGTCACTTCCCCCTGCCTTAAATGTATTGAATACACTCTTTTTTTTTTATGATGTAGCAGTACTATCTCTCTCAAGTATCATTACAACAGTCCATTTCCATGCTCCAATGAATAGGTCACAACAATGGTATAACATGCAATCCAGAAAAACACTTGATTCTCCACATTAAAAGAAAGAAACAGGGTGTGGATAATTCAAAATTGTGACTAATCCAAGAAACATTTAAATTTGTAATGTGTTTTGTGCTAACGTTAAACATGGACATAATTATATTTTGAAAATTCTCCTCAAACAAATGAAGTCACTCTCTAAATATCTCCCTTTTCCTTGTTTTTGCTGCTTAATTATCCATACCCCATCTCATAACCCCCTTTAGTATACTTCATAATAGTTATGTCTAAAATCTTCAAGAGAACACTTATTTTGGAACTATAAATAACTTAATAAGTTAAATAATTGAGATAGAGCAAATATTTACTTCAAAAGTAGCTATTTTCTATCCTTCATGCTTAGCAGACATCTCTTGTTGATTATGATACTTTTTTAAATTTATAATAGTTTATCGTCAAATTGGTTTCCATATAACACCCATGCCTCTCCCGACAAGCGCCCCCTCCCTGACTATCACCTCCTTCCCCCCTCCCCCTCCAGTCCTCAGTTCCTTTTCAGTATTCAGTAGTCTCTCATGATTTGTGTCCCTCACTCTCCCCAACTCTCTTTCCCTCTTCCCCTTCCCATGGTCCCCTGTTAGGTTTCTCGTGTTAGACCTATGAGTGCAAACATATGGTATCCGTCCTTCTCCACCTGATTTATTTCACTTAGCATGACACCCTCGAGGTCCATTTGCTACAAATGGCCATATTTCATTCTCTCTCATTGCCACGTAGTACTCCATTGTGTATATATACCACATCTTCTTGATCCACTCATCAGGTGATGGACATTTAGGCTCTTTCCATGATTTGGCTATTGTAGAAAGTGCCGCTATGAACATTGGGGTACATGTGTCCCTATGCATCAGCACTTCTGTATCCCTTGGGTAAATCCCTAGCAGTGCTATTGCTGGGTCATAGGGGAGTTCTATCGATAGTTTTTTGAGGAACCTCCACACTGTTTTCCAGAGCGGCTGCACCAGTTTACCAATGGGCCTAAATTCTGCTTCAGAATCCTCAACACAGCACTTCCAGACAGCTGTTTTGGACTAACACAAGAATTAAAACCCATTTGACTTTGCATATCTAGTCAAAAACACTTTTCCCAGTGATGCTCAATCCTTATTTGATAACACATAGTTGACTAGCTACACTGCTAAGTCTAGAATGGAAAACTCATTATTCCAAATCTGTAATGCCTTTTGTAACATCTTTTAGTATCAAAAGACTGACCTCTTTAGATTTTATATGAGTTCATTGAGTTAACTCATATAACCTGAGTTATATGAGTATATGTAACATAATTTTTACCTGTTAAAATGACATTAAGATTTGATTCCAAAAATTTACAGTGCAGGGGAACCTGGGTGGCTTAATTGGTTAATCATCCAGCTTTGGCTCAGAGCATTCATGATCTCGCAGTTTATGAGGTTGAGCCCTGGAACAGGTCTGCGCTGTGCAAAGCCTGCTTGGTATTCTCTCTCTCCGACTCTCTCTGCCCCTCCCTCATTTGCATGCTCTTGCTTTCTCTCTCTCTCTCTCTCTCTCTCTCTCTCTCTCTCTCTCACTCTCTCTTTTCTCCCTCTTTCAAAAGAAAAAAAATTTTAATTTACACTTTAAACAATTACAGTGAATCTATATTATTTATCTTATGTCATTCTTCATTTTCTCATGCTTTCACTTTTTTGAGCTAAGAAATGTGGCTGATTTTTTTCCAGTTTTATTGAGAATTAATTGACATACATCACTATAAAAGTTTAAGGTTTATAGCATGATGCTTTAATGCACATATGCTGTGAAATGATTGCCACCATAAGTTCAGCTAACATACATCTTTCCACAAAGAGACAATAAAAAGAGAGAAAAGAAAAAATATTTCTCCTTGTGACGAGAATTCATAGAAAGAACTTACTCTCTTCGCAACTTTCCCATATGTACTATAACAGAGCTAGCTAGAGCAGTCAGGCAAGTAAAAGAAGTAAAAGGTGTCAGAATTAGAGGGGAATAAGTAAAACTGTCTCATTTGCAGATGACATCATTTCATATAGGGAAAATCCCAGAGACCCAACCACAAAACTGAGATCTAATCAATGAATTCAGTAAAGCTGTTGAATACAAAATCAACATGCAAAAATCAGTATCATTTCTATATACTAACAACAAATTTTCTGAAAAGTTAAATAAAGAAATAAATCCCATGTACAATAACATAAAACACAATAAAATATTTGGGAATAAATGTATCTAAGGAAGTGAAAGTTCTGTACTCTGAAAACTATAAGACATTGATGAAAGAAATTGAAGAAGATGCAAATAAATGAAAGGTAGCCTTTGTTCATGGATTGGAAGAATTAATATTGTTAAAATGTCAATACTTCCAACAGCCATCTATAGATTCAATACACAATCCCTATAATGTTCCAGTGGCATTTTTTATAAAGGCAAAAAAAACCTGCTAAAATTTATATGGAATCACAAAACAAACTTAAATAGCCCAAGAATTCATGAGAAAGAAGAACAAAACAGAAGGCATCACACCTCTTGAGTTCAAACTATACTATAAAGCTATATTCATCAAAACAGTATGGTATGGGTATAAAATAGACAAATCGACTTCAGAACCCAAAAATAAAACCAAACATATACAGTCTACTATTATTTGACAAAGAAACCAGGAATATCTAATAGAGAAAAAATACTTTTAATAAATGGTGCAGAGATAATGGGATATTCACATTAAAAGAAGGAAAATAAACACCTACCCTACACTACTTACAAAAAATAACAAAATGCATGAAAAACTTAAGTGTGGGACCTGAAATCATGAAACTCCTAGAAGAAAACCTAGGAATAAAGCTCCTCATCCTGGGCCGGGGTAATGATTTTTTTTGATATGCCACAAGCAACAAAATCAAAAATAAACAAATGAGAACACATTAAACTCCAAAGCTTCTGTACAGCAAATAAAGTGAAAAGACAGCCAATGGTTTGGAAAAATGTTTGCAAATAAATATATATTTACATATGCTATTATATATATTAACATATATCTGATAAGGGATTAATATCCAAAATATATAAAGAACTCATACAACTCAACAACAAAAAAATAAGTGAGCAAAGGACCTAAATAAACATTTCTCCAAAGAAGACAAATGAAAAGCTAGATACATGAAAGATACTCAACATGCTTTCATATTTTCAAAGAACATTATTATAATTTCTTGAAGATTATTTTAAATTTAATTAACATATTTTAATATTAAAATACCTTAAAGATATTTAAAACCCAGACCAAACCATTGCTCCCACAAATATACCTATCTAAATTATTTAGTTGGATGTAGCAGAGACAGGCTAGTTGGGTACCAAATCAGTTTCCTCTTTCTCTTGGGCACACAGCTAATTAAGCTAGTGCTACTCAAAGTGCCAATCCACTACTAGAAGCTTGCACCAGGAAGTAAATCAACAAACTGCTTCCCTCATCAAGAAAGTTGTAACTATACTCAACAGTATCTTTAATGACAGTTGATTTTCATGCAGAACAAGGTCCTTATCTTATCAAATATCAGTAACAAATAGTTTATAGATGGGTAGCCAGTCCATGAACCACAATTTGGATACCATTTACTTAGACTACAGTCTGCCTTGTAGTAAGATCTAACCACTGGAATGTGGTTGGAAAGGAAGTCTACCACTTCCAGGACTGCAGATATAAATCCCCCATGTGCTTCCCCACGTGCAGTGACCTTGGAAGCCACGCGGTTGAAGATGATGTAGTTGGGCCAAGAATCTAGGTCGTAATTTGCCTATATAAATTTCTATATTAAATCACTGAAATTAGGAGGATCATCTATTATAAGTGTAACCTTAATTATTGAATTGCATAATACAGTATGTTTATATGTCAAGATCTTTAGTCAGAAATAATACACTTCACAAATCAGCTGGCTTTATTTTTTAATGGTTATCTCATTTTCAAAAAAGTCAGGGTTTAATAAATTGAGTTTAAATTTTAAACATTTTCTTATTTATGGAAATTATATTTTATTTTATTGTTTTTTAAATGCTTTAGTAAGCCTTTCATTTTTCTTAAACAGGTCTTGCCTGTCAGTTTGCAGTTGGAACAAACCAATTACAAATGGCCTGATTTGGGTATATGCTCATATTACTTTTCTTTGGTGAGCACTCTAACTGGTAGGCCAAATGTGTAAAGAATTTGAGTGAATATTTCTATCACCTAGACTAAACTAGACTCTGGATAATCTGTTGAAGAATGATGAAATGAATGCTGTCACTTTTCATATACACATTATCAGCACACCCTTCCCTACTGAGAAAATTGTTCATTTTAGGATATGGATCATCACACAGAACCCTCGTCATTCTGTAAATTGTATGTATTTATTACCTATTAGGACACACATTATTAATCGTCAAAATTTGTAATGTGTCAGATGCCAAGCTAGGTTCTTTTAAATTAATGTCACTAATCCTGGTAATAACTCCCCCAACAGGCAGTATGAGGCCATGTTGTTCTGAAAAATTAGGGATTGTTGAGGGTACCTGTCCAAACCACAGTGTGAGTTGTGAATAGCTATGACTTGTATTCTATCGGCCATAATATTTCTACTATCTCATTCTACCATGCATATTAACGAATATAACTTGTACATTTCTGCATGTCTTCAATGTGATTTTTACTGCACACATTATTTGTAATCAACACATTTAATTCCGCTATTCAACAGCCTATGAGACAGGCTAATTTCAAGTGTCTTCTATATGATGACTACTTCCTCCTCAGCATGAAACTAGGTGTATTCTAAGACTTCACTATAGGGATTCTGTTTATTGGTTGGGATATGATACTAATACATTTCTTGTATGAACAAATGATTCTTTTGTGATAGGTCCAACCTTTCTGGCAAAAGGAAGAGCAACTAAATGAGTAGTTTCTAGACTTTCAGCTTGCTTCCCAGTCTCTTAACATAGTTTAGTGATTAAGAGGCTGGGCTCGGAAACCAGGCAGAAAGAATCAGGTTCCAGGCTCAGATATTCCATTTACCGACCACATTGACCTTGGACTAGTTTCATAATCTCTATAATTATCAGTTTCCTCAACTTTCTATTTCTTGGAATTGATTTGATGATTAAATAAATGAAGGCATATGAAACAGTTAACAGAGTGACAAGCAAGTGCTAAATGCTAAATAAATAGAAAGTATTAATGTCTAGATTTCTTGTTTTCAATTTCTAGGTTTGCATCTTTGAATCTTTCACTGGAAACTGCCCCGTTGCATAGGGAAAAGACTGTGGTAGTATATTTCATCAGGGGCATTTCCTCTTTGGGTAAATACATGGAAAATAGGACTACAATAAAATAAGCATAAAATGGGAAGTAACTGAGACAGAGAAAAATATTGAGAAATATGATAGGAATCCTTTAGAGTGATTTAAGTGGCATATAAATTGGTATGCTTATCATAAACATCTACTGTCCCTAGTGAATATAAAAAGTATGTAAATAATAATTTTATTACAGTTTTATATGTGAACAATAATGACTATGGGCCTCTCGCACAAGAATGGTTCAAAGGAAGTAGGATCCACCATTTTGAAACTCTAACATGGTATCTTTCAAACTTCTTATTTTCCATGTTTTAATTTTTTTGCCTTTCTTTTATAATAATATCTAAAATTATGTTATAAGATTTTGGTGTTTTAAGTCCTTTTTAAGTTACCCTAAATGTTTTATTTAATCAGTAAGAAGATTTAACATTATTTAAAATCACTCATGCTGAGAACATTTTGGAGAACTCTCTAAATATGCTGCAAATCCATGTTACAACATAAAAAAATAAATAGAAACTGCTGTCCAAACCGACTATACAATGACAAAACAAGCATAAAAAGACAAGAAATAAAGCAATGTCAAAAAGTGACAGTTGGCAAGGTATTAGCATTTAAACAGTATCCACCCAACGAAATATTTTATTAAAAATATTTTTTAAACATTAAAAAAATTTAAACAACAGAGGCCGGCGCCTGGGTGGCTCAGTCAGTCAAGCATACTGCTTCAGCTCAGGTCATGACCTCACGTGGATTCGTGGGTTGGAGCCCTCCCTCGTCGGGCTCTGTGCTGACAGTTAGTTCAGAGCCTGGAGCCTGTCTTCAGATTCTGTATCTCCCTATCTATCTGACCCTCCCCTGCTCATGCTCGCTCTCTCTCTCTCTCTCTCTCTCTCTCTCTCTCTCTCAAAAAGAAATAAAACATTAAAAATTATTTTTTAAACAATAAATTCTGTCATCTTGAAAAGATAATTCTAGAGTTTCCTGTTTTCTCCACATTGTAGAGCTTGGTGTTCTTTAGTGTAGGTGGAAAGAAACAAACAAGACTTTGTTTTTTAATGTTAAGCACATCTAAATACAAACCAAATTTTTAAAAAGTAGCATGAAAAATCCAAATTATTGGATTTATTCATCCAACCAGGTATTTTACTATCTTAATGAAATTAATCCTTTCATGAGCTCCAAACAAAACAACTTGTGCAAATCATCTAAAATGTTTTTATGATATATCAACTCAAATTTGGTAGTCATAACAAAATAATTTTATATTACATATATTTTGCATTGCTATAAACATAACTCTTATTGGAATGCAAAGTAATACAATTGAAATTACACAAAAACTATGAAAAAATAATACTCATAGTTATATCTGTATTTTAAAGTCTTTTTTCTACAAATACTTTAAATTCAGAATTAAGGGGCACCTGGGTGTCTCAGTCATCTGAGCGTCTGACTTTAGCTCAGGTGATAATCAGTTCATGAGTTCAAGCCCCATGCTTGACTCGCTGCTGTCACTCTGTCAGCGCAGAGCCACTTTAGATCCTCTGCCCCCCTCTCTCTTTATGCCCCTCCCTCACTCATGCTCTCTTTTAAAAAATAAATAAAACATTAAAAAATTCATAGTTGAGATTAAATATACTAATAATTTTGCATTTTACTTTTTTCACTAATATCGTAACTACTTTCAGTATTAAAAATTCTTTCTAAAAATAATTTAATTGTTACATGTATTCCAACATATGAATGAGTGCTTTAATTTATCTTCTAATATAGTATATGAAAGATAATTCTAGTCTTGATATTACAATTAATTCTATTTCAAATATATATGTGTGACTTCTTATTCATATCTTCACACACACACACACACACACACACACACACACTCACACACAAAAGCCCAGTAACTATTATTATTGGTCCTAAAGGGTCAATCCTTTAGACTCAACATCACTGATATGTCCTTCAACACTGTTTAGCAATCAGGATATATTTGTTAATCTCAGATACAAGAGTTGGAAATTTTTTAAATTTGCATTCCTTTGATTATAAGTGGGTTTAAATTTTTTAGTTGTATTTATTTTATTTACTATCTATTGCTTATGACCTTTATTCCTGTTTTCTTAATTTATGTCCATTTAAAAATACTTAGATTCCCAGAGTAAGAAATTTATAAACTATTGTATGATTCTCTATTTAGAAGCTATGCTATTCAAGTCAAAGATATGTTTAGATTTTCTTCAGTTAAAAAGCATGGATGTTATATATAAAACACACATAAGAAGATGGAGAAAAGAAGGCAGACCAGCTAGTGACCTTAGAATACAAGGAATGGACAGAGTGGTATAAGTAGAGGCCTAATGGGTAATCCTGGCCCCTTATCCCCTGGTGTCAGTAGAGGCCACGTGAAGAATCTGGACTTCCATGACATCTGGCAGTAGTAATGTGGCAGCCTCCTTCACCAATGAAGTGGGGTCAGAGAAGGCTTGCTAAGACCTAATAATTAAAATCCAAAGTATTCTAACATGGTATGCAAATTGTCCAGATTTCAATTAAAACTCATATGACATGCAAAAAAGTGGGAGCATCTCAAACTGAATGATAAAAGACAAGCTGTCAAAAAGAAAAGATGCAGGGCATCTGGTGGCTCAGTCAGTTAAGAGACTGACTTTGTATCAGGTTGTGATCTCACGGTTTGTGGGTTCAAGCCCCACATCGAGCTCTGGGCTGACAGCTCAGAGCCTGGAGCTTGCTTCCCTCTGTCTCTGCCCCTTCCCTGATCACACTGTCTCCCTGTCTCTCAAAAAATAAATAAATGTTAAAAATTTTTTTAAAAAAGATGCCAACACCAAGATGGCCCAGATGTTGGAAATATCTCACAAAAATTTTCAAGCAGCCATAATTGAAATGCTTCAGTGAACAATTACAAATACAGTATAAACAAAATACAGAAAGTCTCAACAATGAAATAGAATATATGAATAAGAACTAAATGGAAATTTTAGAAATAAAAATGACAATAACCAAAATTAAAAATCTCAATGATTAAGGTTTGGACTTATCTCAAAAGGAGAGCACTTGTTGGGATGAGCACTGGATGTTGTATGTAAGCAAATCTGAAAATCAATTATATTCATAAACAGATAAAAATAAAAGGACAAAAACAGTTGTAATAAAAAGAAACAAAAATGTAAAGATATTGGAAGTCATCACTCTCATCCTTAAAACAAGAAAGTAAACTAAGCAAACTAAAAAATCAATGACTTTTGTGGAACCATTGTGGAGCTGAAGTCTAAGAGCACATCACCACCCTGAATCTGGAAAGACAGGGAAATCCAGAACATCACAGCTAAGACCTACTCACCAGGAGCAGAGCTGGGGGAACCATAAACTGCTAGGAACACTTAACTATGTTAATGAATTGTTGGAGACTGAGTGTGCGCTAGTGTGAGGGTGAGAGACTTCTGGGGGCTGCAGTCTGGGCAGGGTCTCTCCATTTGTGAGCTTACCTCCCAGAATTCCATCAAGGTCTCATGTTGAAAAGCACGGAAAGATCCCTTTGTGCCTCTGGTAGGGAAGGTAAATGGTAATCATTGTGAAATATAGTCTCATTATTCTCTATAACAAAGACCTAGTGCTCCAGCTCTCCCCTGGAAAAGACTACCAGAGCCTGATCCAACTCAAGGAAAGGGCATTTTTCCCACTCCAGTCCCCTCTAGACGTTTTGTCCTAAAGGAGAAAGGGAACAGCTAAGAAACACTTGTAAGGATCACAGCTCAGGGTCACAGGCCCACTAAGAGAGTGACTTAATCACAAAATTATTGAGTGCTTTCTCTCCCCCACTACACCTTAGCACCATGTAACGGGGTTCCAGTCTAACAGTAGATTACACCTAAACAAGCTGCAAGACAGAAACTCTCTGAAGAGGAGTACTTTGGGAAGGCCAAAGTCAACAGGGAAGAAAAGGGACAACTCCTAGTTGGGATGTGTTTAGTATTTAGCGTTTAATGTTAATGTAAAACTTCACACTAAAGACCTGTTTACCTCAGTTCCTATTACTGAATACATCATATCCAGGTTTCAATGACAAAATCACAAGGCATGCTAAAAGTCTAAAAATCCACCATCCAAAGAAACAAAGCAAGCAGTAGAATCCAACTCAGATATGACATGGATTTTGAATTATCAAAAAGAAGAGAAATTTTTAAATAACTATAATTAATATACAAGGGTTCTACTGGAAAAAGCAGACAACATGCAAGAACAGATGGGTAATGCAAGCAAAGAGAAGGAAACTCTAAGAAAGAATGAAAGAAACCACTAAGTCAAACCCACTGTATATTTTTTGATTCATTGATCTCTATACTGTTGATACTTATTCTTTTCTAGTTTCTTGCTTCTAGTTTATTTGGAGTTGGCTTTCTTTTCTTTTTCTTGTCTTCTTTAGGTAGATGCTTGAATCATGGCATTTAGATCTTTCTTCTTTACAAAAAGAATCATTTAAAAATAAAAAGTCTCCTCTAAACACTGCTTTAATGGCATCTCACAAATTCTTATATTTTGTGTTTTCATTCTTATTTAAATCACAGTATTTTCTAATTTCTCTTGTGATTTGTTCTTTAATGTATGAGATTATTTATAAGAGGTTTGCTTAATTTTCTAATATTTGGTTATTGTAAAGTAACTTTTGTTACTCTATCTCAAATTTCAGCATGGTAAGAATTAAGTATACAATCTATGTGATTTCAATTCTTTTCCATTGTTGAGAACTCTTATGGTTGACAATAAGGACTATCTTGGTGAATGTTCCATGTACTCTTGAAAAGAAGTTTTGGTTACTATGTTTTATTAATCATCACTTGGTAGTGTTTTTCAAGACTTCTATATCCTTACTGATTTCCTATGAAACTTTTCTGTAAACTATTGACTTTTTCTGCTACAACTGTGGATTGGTTTATTTCTCCTTTTAGTTCTGTCAGTAGTAGAAATGGGTATGTTGAAGCTTTTTTATTGGGTGCAAACACTTTGAGTTTTTAGGTCCTCTTGATGGAATTAACTCCATTATTATGAAATGGCCCTCTTTATCCCTCATAATATTCTTTGTCATGATGTCTTCTTTATTAGATAGTACTATAATCACTATAGTGCTTAAATGCATGCATGGAATTTTTTTCCAACCTTTTACTTTAATATCCACATATAGTATATACAATACTACATATATTTTATTGTTATATCTTCATATAATATAATGCATTTCTTCTAAATTACTTTGTAGTTGGATGTATGTATTAAATTCATTCTTACAATTTCTGCCTTTTAATTTGAATGTTTAGACTATAATTAATATAACTACCAGTATGACTGGGTTTAAGTCTGTCACCTTTTATATTTTTCCTATCTTTTATTTATTCGTGTATTCATTTTTTTCTCTTTTCTGGCCTTATTTTAAATTAAATATCTCCTAGTTTAGCTTAATAGGTATACATCATTTGTTTTTGTTTTTTTGTTTATTTTTTCTTTTTTTAGCTTAAATTTGATGCCAAGATTTTTGTTTTGATTTGGTTTTTTAAAAAGTTGCTCAAAAATTTACATATGCATCTTTAACATATTGGAGTTTATCATCAAGTAGTATTATACCATAAATGTAGAAAAGTAAAAGCTTTACAGTTTATGCTTCTATTTTCTGTTCCCATTATACATATTATGTGGTTGATTGAATTTTTTTGCCTTCCTTTAAAGAGAGTTGAACTTTGTTTTGTTTGGCATTTAAGTTACTCTCAGATCAGCTTGATTATGTCAAACCTTACTTTTCATAATAATAGAGATTAGAGTGGAAATTATGGGATAGAGAACAAACAAATCAACAAAATATAAAGCAGCCCTTTGAAACAATCAACAAGATTGGCAAAACTTAAATTATACTTATCAAGATAAATTTTGAAAACTCAGATTAATAGAATCAGGAATTAAAGAGAGGACATCACAGCTGGTATTACAAAAAGATTAAAATAATTTAAAAAGAATACTATGCAAAACTATGATGCCAATACATTAGAAAACATAGATGAAATGGACAAATTCCTAGAAAGACACAAACTGCCAGAATAAACTCAAGAATACACAACCCGAATAGAACTATAATAAGAGATTGGATTAGGAATTAAAACTTTATGCACAATATAAAGTCCAGACTCAGATGGCTTCATTGATTAATTCTACTGCACATTTAAAGAAGAATTAATATCAGTTTTTCACAAAATCTTCCAAAAATATTGGAAAGGAGAAAATACTCTTCAATTCAGTCTGTGAAGCCAGTATGATCCTGCTACCAAAACCAAACAATCACAAGAAAACTATAGACCAATATCTCTGATGCATATGTATACAAAAGTCCTCAGCAAAATACTAATCATCTAGGAACATATAAAAATAATTACACACCATGAAAAAGTGAGATTTATTCCAGAAATGCCAGGTTGGTTTAGTATCTGAAAATCAATTAATGTAATACACCATTTCAGTAAAATAAAAACAAACCACATCATCATCTGAATAAACTCAGAAAAAGCATTTAATAAATCTAACATCTTCCATGATAAAAACATTCAACAGACTAGGAATAGAAGGGAACCTTCTCAACTGGATAAAGGGAATGTACTTAAAATCCACAGTTTAACATAATGCCTAATGTTAAAAGACATAATACTTCTCCTTACTAAAATCAATAACAAGACAAGGATGTCCACTCTTGCCACTTCTATTCAAAATAATGCTGGAGGGTCCAGGAATTAGATACTACAAAGAAATAAAAGACATGCAGATATTGTCTATAGAAAATTTTAAGAAATTTACTAAAACAAGCAAACAAACAACTAATAGAATTAATAAATGAGTTCAGTAAGGGTGCAGCATCATTACAAAAATAAAGTGTTTCCATAATTTGCAATGAACAATCTGAAATTTAAATTAAGAAAAATTCAATTTATACTAGCATCAAAAATAATAAAGTTTTTGGGAATAAATTTAACAAAATAGCTATAAAACTAATTCTGAAAAATACAAAATATCATTGAAAGAAATTTAAAATATCTACATAAATGGGAAAAAATCCCATGTTCAAGGATTGGCAAATGTGCTATTGTTAAGGTGGCAATATTCCCCAAATTAATGTAGAGACTCATGCACTCCCAATTAGAATCCCAGCTAACTTCTTTGTAGAAACTGACATGTTAATTCTAAAGTTTACATGGGAATTCAGGAGATTCAGAATAGACAAAACAATCTTGAAAAAACAAATCAAAGTAGGAGGATTCACATTTCTCAATTTCAAAACTTCTTACAAAGTAACATTAATCAAGGCAGTATGATGGTGCCTTATGGATAGACATATAAATCTAATGAATAAAACTGAGAGACCAGAAATAACCCCATGTGTCTGAGGTCAACTGATTTTCAGCAAGAGTTCTAAGACCATACAGCGGGGAAATAGCAGTTCTTTCAACAAATGGACAACTTGATAGCCACATGTAAATTAATGAAATTGAGCCCTTACCTCATAATATATACAAATATTAGCATACATGTAAGAACTAAAAGAGTAAAGCTCTTACAAGGAAACACAGTGATAATATTTATGACCTGGAATTTGGCAATGAATTATCAGATATAACTAAAAGAATGAGCAACAAAAGAAAAAATAGGTAAATTGAACTTCAGCAGAATTCAAAACTTTTTGTGCTTCAAGGACACTATTAAGAAAGGAAAAGATAATCCACAGAATGGGAGAAAACATCTGCACATCACATATGTGATGAGGGGCTTGTGTCTACAATAGTAAAAAGAACTCATACAATTCAATAACACAAAGACCACTCAATTTTAAAAAATGGGCAAAGGGTTTGAATACACAACTTTCCAAAGAAGATATACCACTAACGGCCAGTAAGTACATGAAAACATGCTTCACATCATTAGCCAACAAGGAAATGCAAATCAAAATCACAATGAGATACTACTTCATACACACTAGAATGGCTACAATCACAAAGTCAGATTATAACAAGTGATGGCAAGAAAGTGGAAAAAATGGAACCCTCGGGCACTGCTGGGGGAATGTAAAATGGTGCAGCTACTTTGGGAAGCACTCTGGAAGTTCTTCAAATCATTAAACATAGAGTTATTACATAATACTCAATGATCCCACACCTAGCTATATTCCCAAGGAAATGAAAACCTATATCCAAACTAAGACTTGTACATAAATATTTACAGCAGTATTACTTACAATAGCTAAAAAAATGGAAAGAACTCCATTTTCCATCAGTTGATGAATGGATAAGCAAAATATGGTATATCCATGATAGGCTATTACTTGGCCACAGAAATGAGTGAAATACTAATACATGCTACAACATTGAGGAACCCTGAAAACATTACACTAAATAAAAGAAGCCAGTCCCAAAAGACTACATATTAGATAATATCATCTATATGAAATGTCTAGAGTAAGCAAATCAGTAAAGATGAACATAGATTGCTGGTTGCTTAGGGTTGGTGAACATAGGGGCAATGGAAGATGATTGTTAAATGATAAACGTTTTCTTCGTGAGGTGGTGAGACTATTCTAAAATTGACTGTGGTAGCCCTTGCATATATTTATGAGTGTACTAAAAGTCACTGACTTGTATACTTTACAATTTTTTGTAATGTTAACTTATTTTTGAGAGAGAGAGAGAGAGAGACACGGAGTGTGAGCAGGGGAGGGGCAGAGAGGGAGGAAGACACAGAATCCAAAGCATGCTCCAGGTTCTCAGCTGTCAGCACAGAGCCCAACACAGAGCTTGGACACACAAACCATGAGATGATGGCCTGAGCTGAAGTCAGATGCTTACCCCACTGAGCCACCCAGGCGCCCCAACTTGTACACTTTAAATGGATAAGCTGTATGATATGTGAACTATAGCTCAACAATGCTGCAAAAAATCTACTTTTTGATGTATCAATTGTAGAAATGAACAATACTTAGAAAATTTGAAAGAATATGTGGCCAAATATTTTTCCCTTTGAAGACTTGTGTTAATAATACCTTTGTTTCTGATTCACTTACATGTAATTCATTAACATCATTTCTAAGGAGGCATTTAATGACTACGGGAACTGGTAAACCTTTTACTTGGTGAACCCTAGTTGGATGTTTTTCTTTTTTCCCTCTGAACCGTGATGCTATGCTTGACAACATTAGTTTTAACTTAGTTCTGGAAAGGTTCATTTCCAGTTCCAAACTCAGATCTCAGGAATTGTTAGGGAGTCCCACATTTTGTAAAAATGCGGAACATATTATTTCCTCTGATTTCAATGATGAAGTAGATTACGTGTGACACCGATGAACAAGATAATAAGTTCAAACGCTTGAAGTTCTTAGTCATATGTCAAGTAACGCATAGCACCCAAAATGTGCTTTGCACTAGTTCTCTTTCTTGTGGCTGAGGCATTGGTGGGCAGCAAGAATGGTTACCAGAAGAGTCCTTCCTTGAAGAGGCAGGAGGAATAGTGTAGTCAGTAATCAAGAAAACAGGGGGTTTTATTTTGTTACCCTTAACATTTTGAGTAGTCAGAAATTTTTTGAAAAAATATTTGTAAATAATCAATCACATAAAGATTCGTAGACTAATGCTTGGTCTTAGATGTCAAGTGACCCGGCCTACCTACCTCCTCCTCTGACCCGATAGACATCTTCCTATTATTGTTAAGTTGGGAGCAGTTTTACAACCTTTCCATTGCTGGGGAAGATTCATCCTTAGCTCAACTGTTCCTGAGTTACTGCAAGTAAATTAGATTTACCAAAGGAAAGGGAAGAGATGAAGGGGAAAACCATTTGTTCCAGTAAACTAATGTTATTTAGGAATGAAAGTCCAACCTTCCAAGCAGCCACCCTCACTATACATACACACTTTCGCATATGTGAGTGTGGCTGGGACAGAATTCAAAGTGTGGCAAAGCTAACAACAAATTCGGACTTGGGGTAGCAAGTTGGTATGTTAACTGTGCTGCATCCCTGTTGGCATTAGAAGGCTGAGGGATTCTCAGCTCCAAACAGGCACAGAACTACAAGAAAATGAGTTCAGAGATAGTTTTCCTTCCTTTCCTCAAAAACTAAGAGTAATATTTTTCACATCTTCTGTGATGATAATAGTAACCACAGTAATAACAAAACTGAATAGTTGTTAGGGAGTACGATGTGACAGACACCGGTCTATCCTTTTCATGGATAGGTAATTGTGTTTAATTTGCACACCCTCTTGAGACACATACCATTACATAACAAACAGGGAAACCGAGTGTAGAGATATTGAATGTCATATTGCTGGGCAGCCACAAGGGAGATGTGAATCAAAGAAGCAGACTTTGGAGGCCACAGGCCTCAATAATAAGAGACAGTGAAGGAGGGATCTGGGGCAGGTGAAGGAGCCACATGGCCAGCATATTGGTTCAACTCATCGACCATTTACTGAGAGTCTCCTCCATCCAGGGAGTATACACATGGGCCCAAAACATGTTTTCTCTACCACGTATTAAAATCCAACCACTAGAATTAAATAAGGATGGAAAAGAAAATTTAATTTATTTTTAGAACTTATTTTGCTTATGTCTGGAAAGAAAGACTTTCAGTTGTGTGCACAACATTTAATTTATAAAGCATTTTAAAAAACAGATGAGACTCTGGGACTTCAGATTGCTAGAGATTATATAAAAATGACTAAAGGGTCCTATATAAAGTACCATAAAGTTCAAAGAAAACAAGTCTCCCTGCTGAAGAGCCATAGCAGAGTTGCTGCCTAAATTAGATCAATCATATGATTTAAACAATTTCTCTAGAGGATGGGAAAGGGACATGAAGAAATAGGAATATTTAAAATATTTTTTTAAAGCCCTTCTGGAGACTTGAGAACAAACGCAGCTTGAACAATGTGGGCACCAAGCCCAAAACTGCCAAGTTGCCTTTGGGAATGAAGACACTTAACTGTGTTCCTGGATGGATAACAAAACAGACTGCTTTCCTCTTCTCCTACCTCCCCTGTAATAAATAGTCAAAGATGCATCATGTGAAAATACTGTGTCTGGGCTTTGAGGCCATATGCTGACGCGAAGAATCTGAAATGGGCTGACTCATGGGTCTTGTGAATTTTTTCTTCATTGTCCTGATTAATAAGGTTAGTTGAAGTCAAGCTATGAGAAAATTAGTTGAGAAAGGATGGATGATCTTCCTTTCTTTTCAGAAAATACCACCCAGCATTTAATTGCACATGCCGTATTTATAACAACAGGCCAATATTTTTGTTTGACTTTACTGAGAAGAGTAGTATTTTGACAATTCTTTTATCTTTCTAAAAAAGCAGGATATTTAAAAATATTATCAGGCTCTAACTAGCTATGTATCCCCAACCCCACTAGAGTGGCCATTTTGACAAAAAAAAAGGTTGGGTAAGGGATAAGGTCATGGGACCTTGAACCTGACAAACCTAAATTGAAATCCTGACTCTGTCTGTTAATGACTGTGAAATCTTGGGAAAGTTACTCAACCTCTCTGAACTTTATTACCGTACTTGTAAAATGAGGATTATATACACATCACTCTGTAGGGTTCTTTAAGAATTATAGGTAATGTATATATGGATAAGATATATGCTAACTTATAAACAACTGATGTTTTTATCTGATGAACTGATTGGATCACAGGTATATCTACTAATCAAGCGGTTTCTTAATCTGATTGAGACAGCAACCAGACTTTTTTTCCAAGTCTTCATAAAGATCTGCTTTAGATAAACACTTTGGACTTAAAGGAGACTCGGATACTTTTGGTTGCTCCTGCAATACACAAAGTACAAGATGCAATAGAGAGTATCTTGGAGCTCCAAACTCCTAGCCCATAATGTTTAGCTACAATCTTGCTACTTATTCAAGATATATTTACTTAGCTTCCATTGTATGGCTAACACTGGGATTACAGAGGTGACTAAAACAGACAATATCTTAACCCCATAAAATTTACATATGCAAAATGGGGTGGGAATGACAGCAACAGAGCTGCCATGTTGGAGAGGCAAGAAACAAAGGCCGCAGGGGAAATATAAGCCAGGGTTACAGATAGCGCTGTGGACTATTTGTGTGGACTGGTCTAAAAAAGAACAGATGTTTGAAGGAGCTCTTCCTTTTTACAACGAAAAGAATGTTTCTTAGATGATTTGAATTTTTATCATAATAGATTTGCCACTTCTGATTTTAATTTCGATTTTGATTAATTACTCCAGCTAGGTTTTTTTGTTGTTTGTCTTTTGTTTGTGTTTTTGTCTTTTGGATTTTTTGTTTTATCCCAAAGTCTTGTCACTGTATCTCCTAGGAATCCCACCTGTAATTGTCAGGATTGTAAACAGAATGCATTTCATGTTTTCCGCAATGTCAGAAGGAATTGAGGGAAGATATTTCTTTTCAAGATATTTTAAGCAAAATTTTTCAGTCCTCTTTAGATAAAAAGGGGCTCTGGTGTGGGCTGAATTGTATCCTCCCAAAATTTACATGTTGAAGTCTTAGCCTTCTAGTACCTCAGAATATGACTGTATTTTGAAATAGAATTTTCAAAGAGATAAGATTAAAGGAAGTCATTAGGGTGGACTTACTTCAAAATGATTAGTGCCCTTACAGGATAAGGACATGGCCCGTAGGAACACACAGAAGAGAGGCCATGTGATGACACAGGGAGAAGAAGGCCACCTGCAAGCCAAGGAGAGAGGCCTCCAAAGAAACCAACCCTGCCACACCTGGATCGTGCGTCTCTAGTCTCCAGAGTTGTGAGAAAATAACTGTTTGTCATTTATGGGCACCAATCCTCCTTATGGGAGCCCGAGCTGCCTGACAGACTCTCCACAGTGATGTGGAAGCCATTTAGCCCGTTTGCCTTCTCAGTCATTTGTTTTTCAGGTTATTTGACTTCAGCTCATAATAAGGATGTAGAATTATAAACATTTTTTAGCAGTAATGAAAGAACTCTAGTCTTCACCCTCTAGGACCAAAGGTATGCTTCCCTTGTTCAGTTCTCTTGTTTTTTTAATTCTCTTTTGGCAGAGAGGTAAGGTATCAGACGAGGACCAAACCTTTCTTCTCTATAAAAGAGGAGAAACATTCTGACAAAAATGGCATTCCCATTTGATTTCTGAGGTCTCACTGGAATGCAACACAAAAGTTATATCCTATTCTTGGGGGAAGAGATAAATCTGAACCACCAATCTATCTTAGAAGAGATTGAAATAATTTTATGTTTATTAATTACTTCCTTGATTTTTCATTTCTCCCTCTTTCATTTCTCTCTCCTATCAACCATCAAAAAAAAAAAGGCAGAAAGGGTTACAGGTTAATAAAGAGTATCTGTCAGCAGGAAATGATTTGGGATTGTATAGACTAGTTCTTGCTCATTGATATCTTAGAATTTAACAGAAGATCGGAATGCTGGACCAGCAGAGCAGGAAATTCCTTCCAAGCCCCTACTTCCACATCTGCTGCCTGTTTTTAAATCCATTGACTGAAGTTCAACAGTGTCCCCAAGTTTCCTCAACTAATCTGTCAGTTAGAAATTCCCTACTAGTGTCTTTTCATCTTTGATAGATGAAAGATCCCTAAGTCCTTTTTTCCAGAAACATTAATACTGTACTAATGTTTGCAAAGCGGTAATGAGACTAGGACACCATTCATTTACAGTCTGTGCTGCACACATCCATACAGTTATCAGAATAGTACATTTGTAAAGTCCTTTGTATTTCTAAAGTTCTTCTTTAAAATTTTTTAATGTTATTTTATTTATTTTTGAGAGACAGAGAGAGAGACAGCGTGAGCAGGGGAGGGTCAGAGAGAGAGGGAGACACCGAATCCAAAGCAGGCTCCAGGCTCTGAGCTAGCTGTCAGCACAGAGCCCGATGCAAGGCTCGAACCCACGAACTGATCATGACCTGAGCCGAAGTCAGACGCTCAACCAACTGAGCCACCCAGGTGCCCCTCTAATGGTTTTCTTAACAATTCTCTCTGGTAATACTCGAGACAGCTGTTTCAGTAAGTAGGCAATTACTGTCCCTGTCTTAATAATTTCTGAGAGGGTATGACAGGGGAGGAGACCAGCAGCAGGGATGTCAACTAACTCGGGCAGCAAATAGGTAGACCTAGAACCCAGGTGTCCTGCTCCCCACCTATACGTTCCATTACATAGAAATAGATAAATGCTGTGTTTATGTGCACACATTTGACTTTTTTTTGACAATTTGAATATATCAGAAATTGTTTTTTAATCTGGTAGTTTGAAATTACCGATCAATCAGTGAAAGGAGTTACTCTGGTCATACATGTAATCACTGCCTTAGGGACAGGAGTATCTGGGACGCAGGTGTGCTTTGTTATATCAGTAGGATTCAGGGCAATTAATATTTTCTTTCTCCTGTTGCCTATTTAGCACACAGCAAGGCCGGCCTGCTCGAGAATCCTCATGTGATCCTTGATTGCATTACAGAATATGATCAAAAGACTCTACCTCAATGGGCATGATTGTATTGCTTGCTCAACTCAATGGCAATTTATTTAAATATGATACTCTGCAGGAGAACTCCTTCAAAGAAAAAGCACAACAGGCAGTTTATCATTTCCATGCGAGGCATTTGGAGTTATTGCCTCTTGAAAGCATTGGGGAAACAAGGATAATGCTGGGGGAAGAGTTAAAATGTGATATGATCATAAGCCCCACGCTCTATGAACAATGCCAGTTATGTCCTAGAGTTAATAGCTTGGTGGTCCCTTCTTAACACAAATCAGCCTTCCAAACAGAGGAAAAAGATGGGTGTGGGTGGTAAGGAAATTAGGAGCATGGATTCTAGACAATAACACATCTGAGATAATCGAGTGATGCAAGCACATTACTATTCAGTGTGTGGCAGAGTGCCGCTAATTCACTAAAAAGCTAACTCAGGGAAATATAAATTAAAGCATGTGCAGGACAGGATTGTAAAAAATAAGAGCAATTAGCACTGCAGTATGTGCACATCTGCAATAATCCTGTTTGATGCATCTTCTATTAATTAACTTTATTGGAAGAAAAAAATCAGGTCAACAGAAGGAAATGCACAGCTTTTGGCCACTACAAAGCATTTCCAAACATTGACTAAGTTTGTCATGTAAATGTGTCAAATGTCTTCCTTTAAGCCCAGAATAGAAAGGCAAAATGATTCTTATTTGTAAAGCTCTGATTTAAGCTCACAAAGTTTAATCTTTAGAAGTGCATTATGACAACTTTTGTTCATGTGCTAATTTTTCTCCCTGGGAACATGTTTCCTGTGTTTTATGGGGGATGTTATGTTAAAAATTAGGTTGAAAAATTTCACTTATTTACACATGAACTGCAACCCAATCGAATCTATGATTTGGAATATGTAATATGTAATGTGAAAAATTATTATTGGGCTCCTGAATCTGGAAAGACTTCATTATATACTCTTCATTCAGTAATATGTTTTAAAATCTCGATGTTCAAGTAAGTACAGAAAGCAAGATTTTAGATCTAAACTAATACATAAAAAAAATCAGTGTGGAAAGTAGTTTTAGACTGCAATTATTAGGCCTTTTCACAGTATAAAAGCAATTTAACTCCTACTTAATAGGTTGTTAAATGTTTCTCATTAAATGTTTGTTATTTTACCAGTAATTTCTGAAATCACTAGCATAGATGGGCAAATTATCAGGTTTCAATAAATAAAATATATATTGAGACATGAATATTTATTAAATACATCTTCCATTATGTCTCATTCTTATAGTCTATTAGCTTTTAAAACAGAACTCTAAAATGAAAAAAAAACTATATTTGGTGAGGTAATGTTCATATCAGAAAAAAATTTTTCTTAATTAAAATTGGAAGCAGTTTATGCTTTCTGATTCATGTAAATTCTTTATCTTTCTGATTCCAAATGTGCTAACTTTAAGTAACTGATACATTTGGTTTTCACCTTTCTTTTTCATTTACAAAGAAGGCAAATAATATGATGGTAAATGAAGCAATACATTAATTCATTACTTAATTATCATTGTCTATTTTGATAAATAGCTCAACAGAAATACTTTTAAAGGTATATGATTATTATGATATGACAATTCATTTTTAATAATACATCAAGGGCATCCCTACAAAACAAGCACTAGAAGTTTTTCTCTATTTGTAGATTTTAAAAATTTAAAGCACTGGACTCAATCCAATGATATGTTTTGCTATGAATTAGGCTTAATTGTGATAATAAAATATATATTTAATTTTTTAAATAAAATCAATTTTGATATATATGTTTTCATTCAAAATACATTTTGTGCACTAAATAATAATTAAATATTAAAATGGAAACAACAGGCAAGTATAAGTTCTTGAGGAAAAGTATTACATTGTTTAAATCAATTCAATACAATACAATGTAATTATAAACTGGATCAAATGCTTTCATCAATAAAACTTCCCTCTCGTGACTGACATGAATTTTAGTTTCTATATGATTACATATAAGGTAATGTTTGAAAAACAGCACTTAAAAAAAAAATACATCCACTGCAACCGTGAACTTTTGCCTTCTGTGTTATGTACATCAGGTGACTTTATTTCCTGAGACCTAATCGTAAGTGAAGTCAGTAAAATAGATACCCTTGAAAGTGCTGTTTCTCCATACACCACACACAAAGATTGTACAAGTGATATAACTTCTAAAACTTCATTTGAGAATATCCTTTTTGTTAAGTTCAGACAATGAAATACATCCAAACCACAGATCAAAACCTGCACTGTCATTTTAGAAGTGTGTTGAATTTGTGATTTTTGACTATATGTTAAGGTTAGGTAAGAATTGGTGTTTATGAAAAATATTATTTTATAGTAAGTCAGTGGGACTATTAGTGTCTCACAGAAATTGCACTGATCATGTGTGCCCTCTGCCACATCATCCTGCCAATACCGTTTGGTTTTTTTTTTAAATATTTGCATGTATGTGGGCTTGGCTCTACCTGTCATTCTTCAGAGGTCTAAAGTCCCTTGGACATAGAGCCGGATCAGAGCTTCTGCATTAACTCTCAATTTCCTGGCTTTTTGAGGGCTTCAGCAGACCCATGTTTCTTTAACATTGGGGTTTTTTTTGTGGTTTAATATTTCTAAAAGCAGTAAATTATTTCCAGCATATGTAAAAAAGACAAATTTCTCTGTGGTTAGTGACCACAAAACAAAACAAGAAACAGAAATACTTCAGAGAATGAGTCCTAAGAAAAGTTTCAAGTTTTAAATCCTTACTTTGATGTCATATGTGAAAAAGAAAATTTTGATGAAAAATTGTGAACTAATACTTTAAAGAATCCTCGAAGCCAATATACATTCCGGTATCTATCATTTTCATTATCAGTAATAAGCAGGCTAATTGTACATAAACACATATACTAATTGTCTCTCATGTCTTATAACATAGCTATGAACTGTTGAATAAGATTAATATTGACTAGTAAAGATACCTTATGAATAATTTAAGATAGAATTAATCTTTGATTTAAGGGATAAGTAACAAATACTCTCCTTTAACATGAAAATGGTAAAGTTAAACTATTAGCAAATGACTTTTAAAAGCAATGAGATGTTACTGATTTATCACTACTTTTGCATTTGCTCCCAGATTTCAAGTTTTGATTTTTGTTTTTTAACTATAGGAATTTGAAGTTCACAAAGAGTTTTCAGATTTATAAATAATGCTTTATTTCACAATTTTTAAGTTACAATTTTTTTTGGAAAATACCTGATCTTATAGATGTAAAATTTGGCACCTGACAGAAAAATGTCTCGATGAGTTAGTTGGCAATGGTAATTTACTGCATTTTATTGAAGCATCGTCAGAGATATTAGGTTGTAGTATGACAGAATGATAATGCTTGTGATATAATCTACCACTAACCCCAATTTAGAGAACGTGATACCCAGATAAATTCAGTTAATTGTCAAATAACACAGCTCATAGGTGGTGGAGCTTAGACAAGACTTGTTCTTCTATTTTTCACTCATACCCTAACCCAACTCAAGTATACATCAGAAGTGGAACTTTCATTTAGGGCAAAATCAGTAATGCAAGAAGACCTCATAACCTCCGCAAAGAAACATGTCCCAATGAAAAGGCCAGCATTAAGGGTTTGATTACTCTGTGTAAGAAAAAGAAGAGCAAAACCCATACTCAGATTATCTAATAAAGCAGGGAAAAATCTTAAGCATCTTTCACTGTTTCACTTTGCTAAATCTTCACCTTCTTTCTCAAATGTGGCTTCATTTGTAGAGAGAGCACAAAGCAATGGAGATTTCATGGAAGAGAGAGACCGACAATGATGAGATGGAGTACAGATTCTGGACTCTCAAATTCAGGCAAAGTAAGATCACTGAGTTTTTAACTTTTTCATCATTTCTCCTGCTTGTTTATGCATATTCCTTCTGGAGCAGATCAAAACTCAGCTGAGAACCTAGATGGTATGTACAGATAAAGAAAATGGGCATAATCGCTGAGATTTCTACCCCTGATATGGTAACACCAACACTATATATGGAACAGCTTTTCCCAAACTTTCTAAGTTATATATCTTCGATCTGAGAATTTCTAAACTTAGAAAAATAGGAAGACACACACCCACAGTTCTTTTTCTTTTTATCTATAACTGTCAGTAAAATGGACTAATGACAGCTTCAGAATATATGATATAAAAATCACTCCAGAACATTTTCTTTTTACTTTTTGTAAAAATCTTTCACTTTGAAAGACAGGTTCCATGTTTGAAACTCAAATGGAATATAAGATAAAGGAAAGAAAAACAAAACAAGTTTTTGTTTCATAAATTATTTTGTTTCAAATGTATTATTATTCTCAGATGAAAACTACAGTCACTTTTATTATGAAGTACTCCCTATTAAAAAAATATATACATACTCCTTCTGTTAGTTCTTCTTACTGGAATAAAATACAGAAGTGACCTTACTTACAAAAGCAGAGTTGGGATCCCTGCCCCTGTGAATTTTAAAATTAAAAGTAAATCATCATATAATATCCCAAATGGACATTAAAACATAAACGTTAAGTGTAACATCCCAGTCAGAACTGTCAAATATGGAGTTACCAGTGAAGCATATAAAATGATACCAAGGAATAATTCAGATTCAGGACTTTCAGATTAATAACTACGATGTGAAGCCAGTGACAATGCTTGAAACGATGAGCAAAACAAAATTCCAGGAAAGAAAAAGATAATAACAAGTAAGGTAAATACCTGTAAGTTTCACAATGTGCAAATAGCTTCAGGAATTTACATATATAGCTATACATAAATATATATCACATTACCGCTAGGCTTCTTGGCTGAGACCAACACGTGCTCTCTTACTTATAAGGAATGGAATTCAAAGATCATACTTCCACTTTCTATGTGCAAGGGATATTTCTTTTATACTTTAGATTCACTAATTTGAATAGAAGCTGTGATTTTTCTGAAGAAGTAAGGCCCACACATTCCATCTTAAACATTTCCAAAGTTGCTACTCTAGTCTCCTTTTTTTATATGCACAAGGGTGCCATTTCTTGGAGATTTTCATTCTTAAAGGGCATGGAGCAGATAGGTGGCACGTCAAAGAAACACAGCCATGCTAGCGGTCTGGTAGATGTTACTACCGTTTCCAGCAGTAACAAAGACTCCACTGTGTGCCCTCAGGTGAGTCACTTAACCTGCTGTGTCATGACTGCTCCATCTGCAAATTAGATAATCACCTTTGCCACCCATCTTCCTCTCAGGGTTGTTTTGAGAATGTCATAACTGGTCATTTGTTTGATCTATTCAAGAAACACTCAGTGCCCTTGGACCCCTGAACGTGCATACTCAAGTGCAAGATCAGTTATGAAACTACATCCAGCAGGCATGTTTCCTTACTGAAAGAGACAAAGGGCAGCCAATTGAAGAATGCCAGACCCAAACGACATCTTGAAGGCCTTTGAGATTCTCAGATGAAAGGCTTTATATAAAAATAAAATATTGTTATTACCCAGGCAAAGAAAAATGCGTGCATTTTCTGTCAGCATTCAAGAGCCCTATATAGCGGCACCCTCTGCCCCCCTTTGATATTTCGTTTGCATCCAGTTTGATGACAACATAGATAAATTCTCTATTTGGTGCCATTGGACCTGGGTTGCATTTCAGTATGTGGAAAATGACGAAATGAAAAAGAGAGGCCTTTGAAAGAAAGTGAAAATAAATGTAATAGCCAAAAGCCAAATAATAGTCATAGTATATTTAAAGTCTATTAAAGAGCAGCAGTCAGGGTATCAAATGCACACACTCTCATCCTCTGTGGTCAGCCTACTATGTGGACCACCTGCCTTAAATTACACAAGCTCACCGCATCCCTGGAGTGAGGGGGGAAGGCAGAAGAATGGGGGTGGAGAAGCAGCTTTCTCCATTCATACTAATCATACCAAACTTAAAATAGCTTTAGAATACCTCTTTCCAATTCACAATCAATTATATTTAAATCTCTAAACCACCACTCGGGTTTGGAATAATGTATGCATATATATGCAATAAATAAGTATCTTGGAGTTTCGGTTTTTCAGTAGATACTGATTGACATATAATGTTTAGTTACCGATGTTCATACTGTTTTAGGAGGTGACGAGGCAATGTAGAGTTTTTATAGCACAGGAGTATGGGAAAATGGAACTCTAATTGGCTGGATCAGGAGAAGAGACCCTTCTGGATAAACTGCCCCAGTTTGGTTTAGAAGCAGCACATGTGGAGACTCTCTATTTGGGTCTTTGACAGAAATCAAGTGGAATCAATTTCATAGACTTGAAAACATACTGATAACAAGCTACCCAGATTTCTTATTAAATTTGACAATTATTGCTTTTGAGGTGCCAAGGCTGCTACCCATGGTTGTGAGGGATGTTTACTGAACAAAGGCATTTGGTCCATGGGGTAACGGGCCTGATGTCAGCCCTGCTCTGACAGACAAACCATAAGCCCTCAGAAAAGGGGATCCCTTTACTTATTCACACAAAGAAATCATATAGGCAAATGGCAGCTATGGGCCCCATATAGAAAGCACTCTAAAACACTTAAGTTAAAATTAATGTCTGAATCTCAAAGTTTTAATACTTATTTTCTTTTGTGCTTATTTGGGTTTTCATTGTAAACCTAAGAGGCAAGTATATGAACTTCCCCGCCATCACACTATAGAACTGTCATATTGTCTTTTTTTCTTTTTTTTTTTTTTGGTTCTCTTAGATGTGGTTTCTGCCTCTCTGCCTCGGTTTCCCTACTAGTATAGCAGTGGGGTTCAAATCAACAAAGATGCCATGACACAGGTGCTAAGCAAGATGCTGAGATTATAGTAATGAGCTGGAGAGGCACAAAAATCTTAGTCTAATAAGCAACTATATAGGATGTTGCTACAGATTGGTAAGTGTGCCTTGAAAAGAAAGACAAGTAGCAAAAGCCAAAAGAAAATGGTCTTAGAGTCACTTTTATTCGCTGTTCTAAAGTTTCCTCTCAGGGGTGCCTGGGTGGCTCAGTCAGCTGAGCGTCCGACTTCGGCTGTGGTCATGATCTCGTGGTTCTTGGGTTCGAGCCCTGTGTTGGGCTCTGTGCTGACAGCTAGCTCAGAACCTGGAGGCTGCTTCAGATTCTGTGTCTCCTTCTCTCTCTGACCCTCCCCTGCTCACACACACACACACTCTCTCTCTGTCAAAAATAAATAAAAAACATACAAAAAATATTTCCAGTCAGAATTCTAAATGCAGACTGAACCACTTTTGCCTCTCATTCCTATTCTTCCACAGGTAGGGGAGGCCCTAATTTTCTGCACTGCCCAGAATGTCAAAGAAAAGCACGTGGTGGAGCCTTCAGCACACATGCAACAAATATCCACAGGTGAGACCAACATCGTGTGATCAGAGGTTCGTTTGTTTGTTATGATGAACATGACACACTCACTTCTACATAGCCTTTAGGCTTCACAGAGACCCCCAAGAAATGTTTGTTGATTGAATAATCATGTATTTGTTTAACTGAAGGCAGTGTCACAGTGGCCACCCACACAGCCTGTCACTTGGGGAAAAGTGGTTGAAGAAGAATGAACATTTCAAAACTGCCTCTGCAGCTCTACAATGATATTTAACTCTAGCTGTACAATCAGACAACTGGGTAGATCTTTCACAGGAGTAAATGAGAGTCACTGTGGCTATACATTTGAATAATTTCACACGCTCTTTACCTGGGGTGTGACTTTTCTTAATTCTGCTAACAACTTTATTTCAAATTGTTCTTTACATCAATAACTCATGAAAACAAACCCCACTAGGAAAGCATGTCAGACATAAGAATAGCATCACAGATCACAAACTGAAAAGGCCTCTGGGATCAGTTGCACAGAGTAGGAAAACCCCTGTATGATCACTCGCCTTTGGTTCTGCCTCATTCCATAATTACTCTATGGGGCAAACTACACTCCTGGTTTTTCTGCCCAGAAACAGTTTCTGCACATGCTAGTTAAATTATCTTTCTTTTTCCATCAGTCTTAAATTTGTAAGAATATTCTTAGGGGTAATTATCCTTATAAAAGGCAAAAATAATGGTCTTGGGGCATTTTTCCACATACAAGGCTTTGTACCAGTGACTGTAAAAATCAAAATAAAGCAAAAAGTACTCTGATAGGTACACATATAAATAATATTACTATTAGAATTTTTAGTATAAATAAAGCCCTACTCATTTTCATTCTTAGGAAATGAAAAGATAAATAACTAAATAGGATCCTGGCCAGGTGTTACATCCATACACAGAGTGGTGTCCAGCCTCACTTGTTAACAGACAATCATGGTCTTGTTATCTGCTTTGTTTATACAAAAGTGTAGTAAAAGAGAAAACCAGTGAGTCTCGGGGAAAAGTTGATCAGCTGGAAGAAAATGGGTAGTTTTCATATCAGGCCAATTCTGGAGTTTACAAACGTGTTAAAATTTTGAAATCATGCTTCTAAGTAGAGAAAAGGGCACCAGACTAGGCCCAGTTAGTCTTGGGCAAATAACTTAAACACTGGACTCCAGAGTCCTTCACTGTCAATTAAATGGGTTATCAATTGAGGACGGTATGTAAATCACCATCAGGCTAATATTGACACTGAGAACCTCTTGTCTAGGGAAGCAGCAAACGAGGTACCAAAGAAACTCTTGAAGGCATTGTGAAGTGAACCACAGTGAAACCTGGAAATGATGACAATGAAATCAAACCCGATTGGAGGACTGGTCCAAAAGTAGCAGCTGACCATCAAATTAACCTACAATTCAAGAGGTAAGGTTTGATGTCGTTTTTTAGAAAGCAAAAGTCCCGTGGAAGCTGCAAGTGGAAACAAGCTAATGCTTCTAAGTGGAGAAAAGTCGTTACCTACGAGACCCTAATTTCATTTTGGAGCTTGCGCCAAGTTGCACACCAATCTAGCTCCTCACAGCCAACTACAGAACTAACACCTCCAGTGTCACCTTCCGGCATAAAAGGCTATCTCTCAACATGGCAGAATTATAGGATTCAAGAATTTTTGTAGGTAACATTTCAAAAATAAAGCAGTCCGTGTTAGCTATTAAAAATCAAAAATGGCCACACCAATGTACACCTTCCCTCCATCCTCTACTGAAATGTAATTTGCTATCAAAGACATCACAGTTTTCTCCAGAAAACAAATGCCAAACACATATGAGTTCAACACTAATTTTTCCTTACACAGAATACAGATGACCCCTTTGACCACCAACCTGTCTTTCATGCTAGTTTTAGAAACCCTGTCGGGAAGAATAAAAATTTCTGCGGCTTGTGGAACTTTTTTCAGGGTATAAGGTCTTGACCAGCAAATATGAAAGTATATTGTTTGGTTTCCTCTCAATATCAATACTTAGTATCACATTTTGGGTCTTGTAAGTGCTCCCATATGTTTCAGAAATAATTAAATTTTTATTGACATTTTGGCCTGCCTCCTAAAGATGAATATCCCTCAGCTGTTAAACATTTGATAGGTTTGAAGTTGGGAAAGTTTTTTATTCAATATTTTTATGCTTTTGAATATATACACACAGAAAAGACAAGAGGTGACCTGAGTCTTTTGATGTAGTGACCAGAATGCTAGGGAAAAGGCAGTGACTTTCAAAAATTCTCAGGCCGCCCTTGGAGAGGAGGGGGATAATCAGAATGTCTTTTGTCATATGATTAAGCTTATCACATCAGGATCGTTTCTGCATAAACCAATAAACTCTGATCTGGTGCTTTGTTTTGTAATGTTATAAAGAATGAAGAAAGCTGTACATTGGAAAATACGTGGGTTTTCTCCCTCTTCAGATTCTTGAGTTAATCCATTCTCCTTCACCCGGGAAATCAGGCTTACTTCTCAATCGGGAAAGCAAACCTTTGACCTGCCAGTTACTACCTCAAAGGGACTTGGGAGAAGGGAGTGTGGAGACTCATCAGAGAAAGACTGAAATAGTCAGACCCTCTTTCCCAAATATCGCAGATTCTGAGCCTTGTGGGATTCTAAGCAAATAACCAGAATATCACTCAGGGCTAAACCTTCCTCTGTAAGCAGACATTTTCTAGCAGTGCCCTGGCCTCGACCCTCCTCACCGCTGGTCTTGGAGCCTGCTCGGCTAATTCCTTCCTTAATTTGCCTTCACCTTGGGAAGGAAGAAGGAAAACAAAGCCCTCGTTCCCAGTCCCTAGTCAGCTACATTTCGGGGAAGAAATGGCTAGAAACCATCGTATCCTCGGGGTGGGGGGAAAAGCTTCTGCTAGAGGCTACTGAGGGTCGGGCCCACCTTTAGCTTCGGGTTGACAAATGTCTTCAGCGCATTCTCTGCTCTGTGGGCCCTAGGGGTCCCCTAAAATCTCACTAGCCTCCGCCCTGTCTGACCTGCCCCCTGCAGCGGCGCACATTCAGCTTTTCAGCTTCACGGTGGAGCTCGCAATCATTGAGTCGGGAGGGTTATTTTTCCTGGCCTCGCCTCACCGTCCTACGACTGCAGGGAGCTTGCGGAAAGACATCGCTTCCACCCCCAATCCTGCCCCGATTCCCTAGCTGCTTCTGAGCTCTGTGCCGGCCTCCGCCCCGCCGGAACCAGGATCGCGAACCACGCGGCCTCGGCCAGAGACCGAGGCCGGCGGGTGAAACCACCAGGGGTCCCAGCGGAGGGCTTATTCCCTCCCCTCTTTACATTGGTGGGTCAAATCGCATTAACACCAAACCACCAACGGGGCGGGAGCAGGTGGTTAATTGCATAAAACAGAGTTAACTGCTAGAGACTAACTTTACAGCGGTGACTTGGTTCCTCTCCCGAGGTAGGTCATCAAAAAAGGTCTCTCCCTCCTCCTTAAGTTGGAAGGCGGAGACGGGTTCTCAGCTGCTCAAGTCGGCTGGTGGTGTCTACTGTCAATTTAAGGTGACCCGCAGGGTGGCGTGGTAGGCGCGCTGGCTCCCATCATCGCGGCTATTGGAAGCAGGTTTCCCTCACCCCTTCCAAGAAGGTAAGAGCTTTGGCATCTGGAAGTGTCAGAAAAGAGCCTTTTGCCATAAATCATCCTGAAAAGCATTCAAATCAGACAAGCGTCTAGAGACCCCTTAGACACTCCACCCCCAAAATCCTAGATCAAAGTGCAATTCCTGGAACCATAAACACCTATTATAAGCAAAATCCTACTTATCTGGAGGATGCTAAAACAGAGAAAGGGAGTAAGAGGCATTTGTCGCTGGAAATCCCTCGCACAAATTCACAAGCTCTATCTTTTCTTAGATTTGTCAACTGGTTTCTTGGGGATGGCCAACCACAGCATTTCTAAACTCGCCCAATGCGCGTTTCGAGGGTCCTCCGGACAGCTGGCTGGAGAGTTTAGAACACGGACTGGACATTCGCTTTCGCTTGTTTTTTCAATCAAGAGAAGCAGGTGCGAGAGAGTCCGGAGCTTGGGAGATGGGAGGCTGAGAAAGGGAATTCACCCGGTCTGAGTTTAGAGGCAGCAAGTGCTCCTTACAGATTACACTGGTGCGGCAACCCTCAGTGCAAAGCACTGTTCCTCCGAAACTTAGAAAACTCGGAACAGAAAACACCCGCCCAGGCGATTTGTGCTTTCCCGAACTCCCTCTCTGGGCTCGAAGTTGGATGATCCAGAGGGATCACCAGAGGGACGAGGACACTAAGAGGGGATCTAGAGGGGGAGACGTCTACGATTCCGGAAGAGCAACTTTCTGGCTTCATAAATGAAAAGACTCCAATTTTTATCACGACTTCCTTGGTCAATCTAGAGTCAACCGATTGTATTGAAATCTCAAGTCTGGAGCCGGGATGGCCCAGCCGGGCGTCTACGGCGGAAGCTGGGGGGCGGCGAGGTTGAGGGTAGGAGGTTGGCGGGGGCCGGGGTGGGAGGTTACTTGCACGGAGAGACCTCCCCCCACATACATTCCCTGCGGGAAGACGCGCTCTCAGCGCGGGGACCGCGAGAGGGGGCGTTCGGAACGGCCAGGCAGCTAGCGGACTCCGGGGTTGAGATTATTCGACACGTGTCTTTTACTCCTCACAATCCATTTCTTTCGGGTGATTTATGAACGAACCTCTTTGATCTGGGATGGTTTTTATCTGTCCACTGTTACAGATGACAGACACGGCTGCTAAAATGCCTCGTTCCCGCTGCCTAAAAGGTTGCTCCCCCTCTTCCCAAATGCTGTTGCTTTTTCTCTTGGTGATCCCCACCCCCCTGCTCTTCGTTCTCCTCCTCTACCCCCAGCCCCGTCAGCTATATTAGTTGCAGTCCCTCCGGATGTTTTAAGTCAACAAAAAAGAACTGGGCAGGGTCAGCTGGGAGCCAAGGCGGGCAGATTTGGGGCACGCCATCCCCTTGGTGTCACATGTGTTGGGGTCCTAAGAAGACCTCGAGCCAGGGACCCAAAAGCGCGGGTGCCCACGTTCAGAAGCGAGAAGGCAAAGCCCCAGCAGTCAAGTTCCCGGGGCGGGGGTGGGGGTGGGGAGGCTTTGCTCAGAGAAGGGATGGGTAGCTGAGAGCTGTGTCACTGCGGTTAGGTGCGGGGACTCCTCTGAACAATCCCTTTGGCTTAATTGGAGAGGGAATGCGGGGGCAGAAAAGGGGGAGAGGGGATCACGTTGCGCAGCCTGCTAGTCCCTAATAGGTAAAGGAAAAGCTGAGTCTCAGAAGCCGTTATTAATAGTAGATCTTTTTTGTTTCTTTTTCTTTTCGTGCGTGTTAGTAGTATTTCATTAAAACCATATCCTGGAACAAAGAGTTGTTCTTTCATGTTTCTTTGCTTTGTTGTTACTCCGAAAGGACTTCTAAAAACAGGATTTTCCAAATCAAAGGATCCCTGGAGTCCGTGCTCCCTCCCAGCCCCCTCTTTCCTTTACCAAAGTGTCCTTGGTATCATTATCCTACTACGGATTCTTATACTCTTGATTTAGCCGGAGGACATTTAATAGCTGACTGGATTAAATATTGCAGACTCCAGCCTGGGCTATTTGAAAATCTGGGTCGTGGACTGTGCCTAACTTCAGAGAAGGAAAACTGATCTATGAGATGTGTTTTAAGTTTCACTCAGTCGAGGCCTGGAGAAAAGGAAGAGGAAGAAGGATTCTCTGCTCCAAGTCTTTTTTTTTTACTTTACAAAGTTAAAAGTTTTAAAAGGTGTGTATTGATGGGGGGGGGGGGGCGGTAGCAAGAGAAGTGAAGGGTTGAATGGAGTGATAGGCACCCTTAGCAAGATGCTAACAGAAGTTTCCTTCTGTCATAATGAAAGAGGGATTTATAAGAACATTTTAAAGAAGGCTGCTCTGGAAGGTAGGGTTCTGCCCAGGAGTGGAGCACACGGTTGTAGGGGGGCCATGAACAGACCTCACCGGTAAACTTTCAGTCCTGGCATGGTCTCTTCTTGCTGCATGTTGGCTCTCAACAATAGTAACAATTCTTTGATTGGTGTTACGTTTCATAAACAAAAGAAAAACTGTTGTGTCCAGTACTCTGGTTAGAAATGGAAGTCTGGAAGGCCCTAAGGCAGGAGTCCCATATGAGAGGCAGGCTGTGGGGGGCTGATCCAGGCTGGGCGAACCCAGAGGGGCGGGATCTGGGGTCTTCCTCCGGGATGCTTCCGGGGCCATAACCAGATATGATATGTATCCAAAAGTAATAAATCAAGGTTAAGTTCCTCCAGGGACAGCTGGATTAAATGCCATAGAGAAAAAAGATATGTCTGTTTATCTGCTCTAGTCGTTTTAAAAACTGTCACCCTTAAAGCTGATCATTTTGAATTTATTTCAATTCTTTGGAAATCCAAAGAAGATTAATATAAACTGACAGTAAATTTAGACTTAATATTGTGGAAGAAAATATCCCAACTTTAAAAAAAAGTTTTAAATACAGAGCTGTATGGGCAGCACATAATAACTATAAGCCAGGTGCCATGACAATTTTACAGAGGCTGGGAATAATGTGGCATTTAAATGAAGAGCCACGGAACAGTTCGTTCATTTAATGTATAGTCTGAAAGGTATTGTCAACAAATATTTAGAAGCTTAATTGCACAGAAATCCTGGCTGAGCCATGCATTAATATTCACAATAGCTTCTATTAACATCTCTCTTAAGAACAGAGAAAGGAATTGAGCTTTCACAACTGGGTAACTACTAATTCATTTTAGTTTTGTTTATGAACTGAGCTTCTTTCTTTCGTGGAATGAGAAAAAAGTCTCTTATTGATACAAGTGATTTTTAAAAATCCTTCTCAATCAAACCAATAATTTGACTTCCTAAAAGCCCTACCCCATGGGTAGCAAGGATCCCCAGAGCCTGGGTCCCAGCCCCAGGAGTGAGGGATCGCCAGCTCATCTGCTCATCTTTCAGCCCATCCAACCAGCTTGGAAGTTTAGGGTCTGTCAGGCCTGGCATTCCTTCTCTCTTCTTATCACTCTCTACCCCTTCAAAAAGGGAATTGATTAGTTTCAGCTTTTCCCAACCGAGATCCGATCTGTCTCTCAGGATCAAAAGTCTCTGAGAGGCCAGGGCAGAAACGTGGGGGGATGGGGAACGTGAAGAAGGAAAACGCAAGGGGGGAAAAGTTTGCAGCCACCCCAACCCTCTGCACCCAAGACACCTAGGGGATGAGGGTGCTGGGAGGGGATAGGCTTGCGACTTCTCCTGAAGACGCATTTAAGGATTTAGGATGTGTCTTCCCTTTCCGGTGGCAAATATTTACAGGAGAGAATAGATATGTAGAAAAGGAGGTTGATGATTTATGCCTGGATTTTCCTCCAAGCATTTGCCTCCCTTGTATTTACAGGCGTGGCCCCATTTGCAAATTGTACATCTGTTCTCCTCACGTGACATTTCATAAAAGCCCTAACATCTGGGCAAGATAAACTTCCTTCAGGTACCTGCTTAACTTTTCACTTGTCACACTCGTGCCTCCCTCCCCCCCCCCTCATGCGTCCTTTTAGCCCTCCCGCCTGCTTCGGTGGCGGGTCTGTGGTGCGCTTTGTTCCAACCCCCGAGCTCTGGTCCCCAACCTGAAATGACCCCACGCCATCCCCCTCCTAACCCCAACCTTTGCCAGGACCAACTTCTTTGGCAGACCCCATCCTTACTTCTCCCGCCTGTGGCTCCATTGTGCAGGTAAGTGAGGGCACCATCTTGAACCCAAGGATAAAAGTCATATTGCCTTCGATTCCAGCTTCAAACCAAAAACAAAACAAAACAAAACAAAACAAAACAAAACTGCCTGCTCAACAATATTCAAACTGGAGCTTGGATTCCACAGTCTCATATACAGGTACATATTCCTCAGTGAAATGGGAAAAGAGTGCTGCTGATCCTGGTGGTTGTCTTTTCATTGAATATTCGCTCATTTCTAGTCAATGTTTAAACTGCTTGCTTTACAGAAGCTTTATTTCACTTGCTCATAATCTTTAATCTGCCCTCCCCCAAGAAGGCTGCCTTTGGGAATGAATGTTTTTCGACACGTTTTTTTTTTTTTCTTTTCCTAATCTGGAATTTTATTCACGAATAAGCATGAAGACACATCCACAAACTTAGTGGGGAGGGGAGGGCGGAATGGAAGGAAAAGAAAACAGTCCACGTAAACAAGAAAGACAGCCGTTGGAGGCCTTCGCTGAAGCAAACCCCAAACGATCTCATTGCAGGGCGCCCACGAAATCCCGGCTATAATTGAGTGTTTTCTTTGAGGTTTTCTGACCATGTGCTTTTTACCATGGTTACTATGACTCTGATAGGAGAAGCTGGATATTCATTATGACCCAGCCCCATCCTTTCCCCAAGGTTTACCTCCCCAGCCCTTATAAAGAAGTCGAATATAAAGGGGGGGGGGCTTTTGTGCCAGTGATTTTAACCTGCCCCACCTTCCAGTGACCTGCCACATGCTCCTTCTTACTTTATAGACATCTGGGAATTCCACACATGCCTTAAACTCCAATTACACACCTTCTTCAAAGGACACGTGCTTTGATTTGCTAAGAACATTAAGTAGGCTCACGTCCCGGGACCTTGGGACAAAAGCAAATGGCAAATGTATCCCATGTCCAGTTTACTAGGTCAATCTTTTGCTGTTCAGTAAATCGGATAATTAATAATCTTGTTGGCATTTTTGAGGTCTCGGTTTGGAGAGTGGGGTTGCTGGCTTTGAAAAATTAGGAGGAAACCGATTTCTCCTTCCACTTTGCCGGTGCACTTTTCTTCCACTTTCGCTGGTGCTGGGGGTGGGGCACGCCTTCCGACGCAACAGGCAGAAAATTCTGGAAAAGTGGCCCCCGGGGATCCCCCGCTCGACCCTTGTTTGTCGCTAATACAGGCCTGTCTCTGGAAATTTGAGGTTGGGCCTTTGCCTGACTCTCTTGCTGCTGCCGCCTTTGCTACCGCTGACACTTGGAACGGCCGCCTCGCGCAGCGGCCAGACGCGAGCCCGGAGTGGTCCACGCAGTCGGAGGAGGGCACGGACACTGTCACCCTCCCCACCGTGTGGCACCGGACCGCCACCCACGCAGGGGAGTCTGGGCCTGCGCCCCCCTCCCGCGCCCGCCGCAGGTGAGACTCCCGCTCCCCACGGAGTTCTGTTTGGGTTTCCGTGGCGTTTGTTCCCCGCAGGTTGGTTTGTTTTTCTTCAAATTACAGATGCAGGGAAAACCGCCTGACATCATGAGAGCGGGACAAACGCTCACTTTGAAGGATTCCTGGGCAGGACTTCAAGTGAAATCATATGCCTGAGAAGAACTTGATACCGGTCTAGAGAAAATAACCAGTTCGGAGTTTGCCAAACCGTGGAATGTGCAAAATGCTCGACTTTTTTGCAAGAGGCCAAGTGTCCCTTAAAAAGCTCCATTATGAATATGAGCCTGAAGACTGCAGGAGTAAGAAGCTTGTGCCATTGTTGAGTGTGGGGAAAAAAGTACACACAGTATGTGAGTTTTTGCTATTTAACGGTATTTTATTTTATTAATAATTTGTACCACTTTAGGGAGGATGCCTGCAACTGTGCGTGAATTATCATGTGTGCATGTGCTCGGCAAGTGCGTGCACGAAGAAGGGAAATAAATATGTGTGAGAGAACGGATTTACTGCTTTCTTATGACTGAAGGCTATCAATCCAAAAATTAAAAGCAAGGTTTAAAAAAATTTGTGTGCACAGTAAAGGAACCGTTTTTACTCAGTTGTTTAGAATTAACTCAAGGCAATTTTACATAGCATTTTTTTCTCCAGTGAATGCATTTTAGCTAAAGGGTAGAGTCCCCGGTCCAGCCATCACATTAAATTCTCACTTCTGAAGCAAGTGTCCTTTAAATAAGACTAGGTAGCAAAAAGTATGAAAATGGGGGAAAATGGTAGAGCAAAAGAAACACAGGTGGCTTTATTTGTATTCTAAAAAAGAATCAGCATTGTTACGTGCACAGGGGAGGAGATTGGGAATGCAAACAGTCTGCAACCTGAAAATTGTATTCTAAGAGTTAATATTTTCCACCGGGAATTATTCCCATGCAAAGTAAAGCTATTCATCACCTTTCTTTCATTCATTCATTTCTCTGAAAATCTAGGGGGAAAATATTACCTTCAGTTTAGCAACATAAATAAGGTACTTGCTTTTCTCCAAAGGGTTCTCTTATAAGAAAAGTAAAGAGAACAAAATACCCCCCCAAATTTTTTTTTTATTTAAAAAGGCAAATGAAAACCTACGTTTTGTCAAACCTCTAGGTTTTATAGCGGCAGAGATAAGATAGAGATTACCTTCTCAGCAATGACAGTCAGCTCCATCCTGATGTACGTCAAGAAATCTGAAATATCAAATAGGCAGACCAAGCTAGTGAACAAGGAAATTCCTCCGTGAAGTTTAGAAAATGGAGGTGTAGGATGATCCACACAACAGAGAGATTTACCATCCTGATGGATGTGCTCTCCGTCATCCTTCTAGGGTTCCCTCCTTAGATTTCTACCCTATACACACATGCGCACGCTCACACATGCTCGCGCTCTCTCTCTCTCTCTCTCTCTCTCTCTCTCTCTCGCTCTCTCTCTCTCTCGCTCTCTCTCTCTCTCTCTCTCGCTCTCTCTCTCACTCTGCAAATATACCCACACCCTACAAATGCAGGAACACGTAATCACTTTCCAGCTCATGTAGTTATTTGGTAAAGGACTATCAAAATCCAAAATTTAATTCCCCAAGCCTTCACTAACCTTTAGGGGTAAGTAAATGCCATAGGCTCTTTATCCTAAAATATGGTCTCAAATATTCAGAATAGTAAATTTACAATATTGTTATGTCAGCATTCTCTGATGTTGTGTGGGAGGGAAAGAAAAACCTTCAGGCAATAATAACCTCAATCTGAGTTGAACAAACACGACCTGTTTAGATTCATCTACACTTATTTGCCACAGCCATTGTTTGAAACAGACAGCAAAATTATATTCCAGTTTGAAAGGTTCCCAGATTACACCTGAATGCAGTAAACTAGATGTGAAAGTTAAGAACTAAGTGTACAAACTTTCTGCTTTTACTGATATTAGTGATAAGAGCCAATATTTTCCTGGCTCAGAAATAATGAAATAAACATCAAGCCCCATTTGCCCCATTTAAGTTAACGTCCTCATATTTTGTAAACCTATAAGTAACCAACGAAAAATTCCGTGTAATTTTGGATAAAATATACTTGCTAATGAACTGACTAGAAAATGAATAGCTATAGCATTTAAAATTGTACTTGCTCCAATAGTTACTGAAGATCCTGGAAGTTCAGGTTCTTTGTTTATGGTATTTTATGCCATAGTTATAAGTTCTTTATAAAGAAGGAGCATGCTTCTATCCAAATGGATAACATTAACATGAAAAAGTATTAACTTGGGCTTTTAAGCAAATATGACATTAAATTTCATTTTCATTCCTGAAAGAGGTAAATTACTTTACAACTGGAATGATCTTTCCTGCTGAATTAAACCTTATTATTTTCAAAGCATTTGTATTGATTTATACGGTCATTTTAAAGAACACTTTCTACACCCTTTCACTGAAATGAACCTCCTATTTAAAAATCCTCACCAACAGTGGAGGGCATGACAAAAATAGAGAGTCAACAAGAGAAAATACTGCTGGCTTCATATTGCTTATATGCATTGAACTGTTTTATAGCTGCCTCCTCAAAATATAAGCAAGAGAGGTGAATATCAAATTTGTTAAGTTTTTGCTGTTTGGCGACCTGATAAGAGATGAAGGACAGATGCCACAAAGCCCACTGACCACCAAACTGGAATAATAATAAAGCTGTCTTTCTAAATAACATGCCAGTGCCTGTCAGTAGCTAGTTTATTTGCGTTTTTCACTGCTTTGTTTATATTAGTGCCCCCTCCCTCCTGGGTGCCTCCAGAGTTAAACAAGCAAGTATTTACCGCCAACTTAATCCTGAGCTTTAAAAATATAGACCAAACTCTGAGGTTCTTAAAATTTTCAATCATATTTATTTATTGCAGAAAAATAATATACAAAGATATTTACAAAACAATCATAAAAATATGAATGCATTTAGACACCGGATCTATTTGCATTTTACCATGGGTCATCAATAAATAAATAGAATGTTGCTTTTTGTATTTTAAGGTTTTTTTTTTCCCTCAGAGGAAGAATGTAAAAAGGAATGAACTGACTGTGATTTTGCAAGTCAGTTTGATCCCCGTATTTTTATGTCTAAAGATGTTCTTAAAAAATTCCTCTGGTTACCATTTGAAAATGGAGAAAGTCCATAATGATGCCTTTCCTTTCAGTGGCTGATTGGCACGACCTCTTGAGAATGCATACATGAAAAAATAAAAATAAAAACATTCTTCGTCCAAAAAAAAAAAAAAGGAACACAAACAACTGTTCAGACTTCTATCAGAATGTAGAGGTGTGAGGATGGTGCCGCTGCCCGTCTGGGAATCACTGTCCACGGGCCTGTCTCGCTTTCTCTTTAAAAAGTGCGCCCCACGCCCTGTTTCTTTGAATTTGGGTTCTGCTCTTCTAATTTCCAAGAAAATCTTTGGCATATATATTTATTTTTAGTTATCCAGCTCCAGAGTCTCTAGACTGTCCATTTTCTCCTTCTCTGGAAACAATGACATCTGCAAAAACCCAGAGGGGGGGGAAGTTGGTTATTGTTTAGGTCTTCGTGGCTGTTTTCTAAGACTAGGGAGCACTGTTCTTATCACCGCTACTGAGACTTCGCGCTGAACAACCTGGAAGGATTTCAGCGCAAGGGCAAGAGGAAGTGGGTGGGCGGAAAGGAGGAGGAGGTGGAATTTGGAAACATTTGTTTTAAGGAGAACGAAAACTTAAAGCCAAAAGAAAGGGAGGCGCTGGCAAGAAAACTGTCCTTACCCATGACCCTGGAGTCTTTCTCGGTCTTCCCTCCTGCCTGGCACGCACACTCACGCACACTCCTCACCAGGGCGCATCCCCCCTCTCCCTAGCGGGGACCCACCAGCCTTTCGGGGACGCTCAGGGCATACGGTGGCGCAAGCTCCGAGGGGGGTGGGAATGGGGGCTGAAGGAGGGTCGGGAAGCCGCGGCCCGGCCGTCAGTCGGTCCGCCACCTGAGCGGCGAAGGGGCGCCGGGGCGCCGGTCCTTACCTAGGTCTCCGGCCCAGCCGAGGGGGTGGGGGGCTCCGCCTGCTAGTGGGACGCGGACATGGACCAGGCCCCCTCCATCCTCCAGACCGAGAAGGCGTAGCTGAGCCGCTCGTGGGCCACATAGCTGCAGCTTGCCATCTTGGAGTCCAGCTCGTCGCTCTGGAGAACCTGGTAGAGGAAGTCGATGTACCTGGCCGCCAACTTGAGGGTCTGGATCTTGCTCAGCTTGTCCGAGGGCAGCGTGGGGATGATCTTCCGCAGCGCGGCGAACGCCTCGTTCAGCGACTGCGTGCGCTGGCGCTCCCGCACGTTGGCCATGACCCGCTGCGTCTGCAGCTCCTCGTACGACTGCGGGCTCCCGCCGCCGCTGCTGCTGCCGCCGCCGCCGCCGGCGCCGCCGCCCGCAGACTTCTTGCCGCGCTTGC
>NC_043701.1:93837826-93875958 GCF_006229205.1 Suricata suricatta
CGCCGCTTTCGGCCCCCGCGCTTGCCGCTCGGCGGCTGCTGCCGGTCCGGCTCTTCCTCGCTGTTGCTCAGGCTGTCGTCGGCCGGCGAGACTGGCGAGCTGGACACGTCCTGCATCATCTCTCAGGTGGCAGCGCGCGGCCTCGCAGGCCCGGGGCAGAGGGGCGGCCCGGGAGAAGGAGGAGAGCGGGGCGCCTCAGCCCGCCAGCTTCCCCCGCGCTCGGCGCCGGCCGGGGCGGTGCGGCCCGCCGAGGAGGGAGCGGGAGGAGGGACGGGGTGGATCTCCGCGGGGAGGGCGCGCGGGGGAGGCGGGGAGGGAGGCGGGAGGGGGAGGGGACGGTGTGGATGGCCCCGAGGTCCAAAAAGAAGGCGCCCAACGGCCGCACGCACACCCTGCTCAGCCTCCTGGAAACGCTGCCGGTGCCGGCGAGCCCGCGAGGTGTCTGGGAGTTGGACGAAAGCTGCAGACTTGGAGGCTCTTATACCTCCGTGCAGGCGGAAAGTTTGGGGGCAGCGGTGTCATTGGCCTGACGTGGGGAGGAGGGACTTTTCGAAGTTTTATAGGAAAGTTTCCGCTTTCCAGCCCCCCTTCCTCGTCCCCACCCCCCCTTCCTCAGGGTCTAACAATTCGTTCTCCCAAACCATTCAAAAACGACCTGGCTCCGGCGGCCGGCCCCTCTGCCCGCCTCCTTGCTGCCCTCCCTCCTCCCTCCTCCCTCCCCGCCGCCCTCCGCAGGCGGGCGCGGGGCGATTTCCTTCCGCGCCGCGGCGCGCGGGCCGCGCCCCCGCACCCGAGCGCAGCCCCGGAAGGCGGCCGGAGGGGACCTCTCGGCCGCGGTGTCAGTCCCTCCGGAGTGGCTGTGACAGCAGCGGCAGCAAGAGCTTCTACGCAGTGCGTGATGCCTTATCTCGCCCCAGTACCCTCTAGGTCCGTGGGGTCGGCTCTAGGATTGCTGGGGCGGGGGCAATGGCAAGGAAACTGGCAGCCGCGGAGCTCCCCCCATAGTCAGGTAGACGGTCCCCTAGAGCCCCAAAGGCCAAACCGCTGCGGCTGGCCCTGAGGCCGTGGGCGTTTCTGAAGACGTGGCCGCGACCCGGGGAGTGTGGATCTGCGCCCCGGCCTGCTCTGACCCTCCCTGAGAAGCATCGGGCCTTCCTTTTCCCTCCACAGTGACCCAACCTAATGCTTCCTACCACTCGGAAGGTGACACCTCCGACGGTGCTAGAGACATAAACTCATTGTTTCTCCGAAGTCAGTCTTGTCCTTGGAGAAGGCAGCGGGGCCAGAGAGGGACAGCGCAGCGTTTCCGCTTCGGCCCTGATCTCCCGAGCTGCCATCCCAAGGTTGGAGGACCGTGTGGCCATTTCATCCCTACCCTACCCTACAAATAAGGCCCTGCATTGTGACCTCTAAAGGTAGGCTCGTGAGAGAGTGAGACAGGGTTCAAAGCCTCTGACCACAACGCAGCTTGCCGGTTGTGAGAGACACCTTCTCCACCCTTCGTCCCTAGGAGGTGGAGTGGGCAGTTGTGCTTCGTGCTACCCAAACGCGGTCCAGTTACTTGGACGCTTTTGTGTTTTAAGCAATTCTGTCTCATACATTAACAACAAAGAGCCCCAAGGAGGGTGTTAATGTAGATTCTGGAAAGTCGAACGCAACAAAAGTTGGTGGGCTGGAAGGAAAGCCGCGTGGAAGAGAAACTCATCTTTGCAATGCCAGACTTGCTTCTCTTTATTGGAATGAGTTGAAATAGAATAACCATTTCGTGTTCATCCCTCAAGTTGCAAAGCAAACCAGAAGTCAAAAGCAGTAGTCGATATTCAGGGGGTAGATTTGGGGGGTGCTGAGCTTGTGTGCCCTGCACAGGCCAAGGTCCCCTCACTCTATCCTCAGACGGGACTGTCAGGGGAGAATTAACTTAGCGAAGGACCCCATCCTGGGCCTGATGGAGGGTCATTGCCCCGGGTGTCGGCAGGAGGAGGAGGAGGGAGCCCAGGCAACACGAGGGCAGGCCAAGTGGCTGTGCCCCGCTGAGGCTCACAGTTTCAGTCCGGAAACCCTGGGGTCCGGAGCGCCGGGAGCTGGCAGAAGGGTTCAGACTTCTGGGGGAAGTGAGGGCAAGAGGCATCCCTCCCGTGGGGGCGAACAAGGCAGTGCTTTCATGGAAGGGGTGACTTGCAGGGTTTGTCTATCACCATTTTTTACAAATATTCAGAAACAATGTCCACAGCGTGCCAACTGGCCTGCTTGGAGAGTCCTGCTGCATTTTAAAATGAGAGCCTGTCTGAAAATTAGATTCTTCTTGATCCCCAGTTAATAGTATGCAGACAGGTATCCTTAAAACAAAACTCATTGTACGTCAGCCATCCTTTTGTTTACGTCTTCTGCCTGTAGGAGTTTATCTCTTGGAAGCAGAGGATAAGGCAGAAATTCTGCCCCACTCCCCAGTGTTATCTCTTATAAATCCGAATTGCAGATTATTCCGCAATTCTTACTTGAAGGTGGCGGCTACAGAAATCTTGAAAATTCTCCACCTTTAGCTTTCTCTCTTTTTTAAAGATCAATCTCAAATCTTAATTTTGTTTTTCTTTTCCCTTTAGTTGAATTCTTAAAAACTAAAGAGGTTGAATAATTGGACCTTTTCCTCTGTGGCTATGGATAAACAAGTCAGGAAAGTGTGGGCAAAGTGTAAGGGGAAACCTTACCTGACCAAGGGGAATTGGGGTTGGGGGATGGAAATGAGGGCAGAGAAGCTGGAGGAGAAACCGAGTCCTCAGCAGCATAGCAGCCAGGGATCCTTAGCCAGCCAGACTTGCAAAGTCATCAGTCTCCACGACCAGTTCTTAAACAAGTTAACCCAACCCTGTTCTGAGCAACTGGACTTCTAGGGAATGCAGAGCTCCTGGCTGCTGGGCACCAGGGACCCCGGGGCTGAGGCTGGGCTCTGGATGCCAGAATGCTTACAAGAGGGTTGAAAATGAATGACCTAACTAGAACCATCCCGGTGTGGAATCTTCCTGACAGAGTCACAATGAATGACTTTAGTTGCGAGAAGAAATTTCTCTTGAACTCTTTGAAGGAATGGATGATGAGAATGAGAGGGGTTTTCAGTGCCTACATGTTACTTTTTGAGCAGAAGGCTGTGGCTTGCCAAATGAATTACCTCTCAAAATGTCTGGAGCTCGATACTCCTGCTCTACAAACTAATATTTCCTGGTCCCACCCTGATCCTCTGTAGCTATAGCCTACATAATATTTTATCTAACAATGTTCTTGTCTGCACTTGCTGGGGAAAGCATCCTTAGTTCTAAAATCCTAATTTTAGGCTCTTAAAAAACGGTTTTAGAAATTTCCCTTTGGGGCTGAACTCAGCCTGACTTGAAGGACGTTAGTGGACAACTGTCTTCTTTGGGAATACTGGATTAATTGAAATTAAGTCATTTTGTCTGCTTCTAAAACAAAGTCCCTGAAAAAAAATGAACTGAAAACAAAAAAGTTTTTCTTTTGCACTCGGATAATTCAAAACGAGCTTTGTTTTCAAAACTGCAAACTTGGCATGTTCGCAGTCCTTCCTGAGGAATGTGCGCTGTGTTAAAAAAAAAAATACTGTTAGGAGAAACAGAGTTAGGAATCTCCTACTGAGCCAATGCAGTAAGTATGTATGTATCAGTAGTTTTACGGTCTGAATATATACGCACTGGCATTCTCTTAGTAACATTCATTTATAAATATGTTTAGAGAAGGAAAAGAAACATCCATATACTATAGAATCGTTAGCTAGATGGTAAATTTGGGAGTTGGGTTTGCACAAAAGGTGAGTGCTCCAGTCTCTTATTCTTTCTCCTTGTTCTTTGGATGACCTACCACCTGTAGGCTGGTTTAGACTTTTATGAAATAATTTCTCTGGGTTGCATGAATGTGGCACAGGAGTATTCACACAGAAGGGGGCGCAAATTGGAAAAGGCTGCAGTTGAATGGACATCTTAGATTTCATCCCGTTTTAAATACTCCACAGGGATTGCCTAGTTCGGTAGTTAAGTAAGAGAATTCTGTCAAAGTGGAATATGAAGTGTGTGTCAGCACAGGTGACTCGGATGACTCTGTGAGAGCAGATGCTTCCTCGGTGACAGGGGCGGCCTTAATGTTTGAACACCTTACTTGAAATAAGAGATCATCCTCTTTCTCTTTTCATGGTTGTTTTAATTCATGAATTTAACTGATTCTGTATTTCTCTTTCTGAACTTCTTTAAGGATAAGCAGTAAAAATTATCAAATGTGAAGCTTTCAATCTGGAAGTAAAATGAAAAAAGAGAAAGCATAAGAAATTGAGTTGCCAAGAGCACCTTAAACAAGCAAGTCACATCTTCAAGTAAATCTTTAAAATATCTGACATTCTGCATTCGCAATGAAGGTAAGGTAAAGAAACAGGTTATGCTGAATTTGTACATAAAGAGGAATCAGAGTGTGGAAAAGTGTGGTGTCTTGAAGAGCCTCCTGCCCACCCAGCCTTTCCTGGCTTCCTGGGTGTGCAGGCGACACGGGCTGTGTCCCTCGTTTCCACCAGTTATCCTTGGTGAAATAGACACTCTCTTATTTCAGAGAGCTGCTGGAATAACTGAAGAAGTAATGTAAGAAATATGTACATATTCATAGAGGCTTTTATTCTGGCTTCCCATTAAGTCTTCCTACTTAGTATTTTTGTCTTTTCTTTCTAGTCATCAAGCAATTTAAATATAAATCTAATGGCTTATATTCTGTGTTTTTCCAGATAAAGTTCCTACTCTGATTACTCACAACTTTCATTCTCTACACTTCAGGAGGTTTCCTTTTTTCATAAATGGCTTTTCCTGAAACCTTAAATTCTATTTCCATTGTTTTGATTGATTCTTCCTGCACAAAACATGTTGTTTTTGCCAGTGACCACAAGAGGACACAATTTCCTAGAGAACTTTGTTTAAAAAGACACTTGTGGAAGGAGGCTTACAGAATAGCAAAAATATTGCACAGTGAATGTCATTTTGCGGATGCCTATTTGATTTATGTCACTTTTCTTAATTAAAAATATACATGTGAGTTGGCATTGAAGCCTCAGATGTTTTGGAAGATTTAATATTTTCTTTTTATTGTAGAATATAAAAGAAAAATATTTATGAAAATATACTAAAATACTACCATTTTAAGGGAGCACATTAATTTTACGTTAGTAGAATTTTGTGATCTGGGATTTTACTTGCTTAATTTTAGAGCCATGTTTGGCAATGAAAAACAGTTATTTAAAAAAAATATGTCACTATTCCAAAATGCCTTTGAAAGTATGAAGTTCTAGTTTCAGCATTTGGGATGTCTTTATGTGAACAAGTGCATGGAAATTATGTTTTATGCTTTGGCAGTTCTATTTTAACATATATCATAATTAAGAACTAAATTATTTTTCAAAAATATGGAAAAATAGGATATGATGATACAGATTCCCAACACTTTCCCCAAATTATACACACTCTTTAAGATCACTTTTCTCTTTCCTATTACTTCTCAAAAAAGATTTCAGAGCACCTGACTTATTTGTAAATTAAATTAAAATGAATTATGTCTTGGTATTGTTTTGGCAGAAGTTTATAGTTCTGGTAGAGTGAGGGGCAACAGTCAAGCTGGGGAGTCGCTGCTTCATTTGGAAATCAAGGCTTTTGTTTTGCTTTTGTGTCTTCTTGCAGATACATTCCTAATCAGGTTTTCTGAGACCCTGCTGGGGGAACTGAGCAGTGGAGCAGAGGAGCTGGAAAGAGAAAAAGAGAAACAGACAAGGAAAAACAGAGGAAAGATGAAGAGAACAAGAGAGAGAAGAATGTGAAGAGAGCGTAAGAGGGCGCTGGTACCTCTGACTGGAGACGGAAAGAGAAAGAGAATGAGGCTCAATGCGGAGGGTCAGTGCCAGAGAAAAGGCTTAAATCAGAAGAGAAAGAAGGAAATGCGTTTAATGGGAAATAGGAAAGCACCAGGATTATTTACCTCAGTTTCTGCTCAAAGAGATTGTTGTAAGTAGCTACCTGCCCCTTGGTGGAGGCGTTCAGTTTTAGAAATCCCTGTCATTCTCACGGAAGTCCTAACAAAAAATAAGGAACTTGGTGGAGGAACGGGATACTTTTAATTGAAGGTCATGTTCATCTAATAGATATGGCCTATCCATAATTAAAGGAAAGATGTTACATGTTGTTCCTGCCTCTCAAGAGGGTGGAGGGGAAGACATCTGGGAGGGACACTTGATGCCATGACTGTGTGAAAAATGCTTTGAAATATGATAAGATTTTAGAAATCCTAGCTCATTTATTGTTTTCTACGTGACCTCCACATGGAAATCAAACTTGGTGTTTTTTCCCTGTGATTAGCAGCATCAATGCCTTTGTCTTCCCCACCTCAGATACCACAGGGAAGACGGAGCCCTAAGTGATACATTTTATTCTTACGCACCCCTACTCAAGACCTTGAGAGAGTCTGAGGTTCTGGTTCTGCCTGATGGTGTATTCAGGAGACCCGCATGCTGGTTTCAGTTGGCACTAATTAGTTATAACATGTCTGTTGATTCTTTTGTAACTTAACAAAAATGTGTCAGTCTCTAATTCTCTAATTATGTTAGGTACTTGGGGTAAGAAGCTTTAGCGCCTGACGTCAAGGACGTCACAGTCTAATAAATAAAAATTTGTAGCATGGAGAGCTAACTACTGTGATAAATATTTTTGAAGAGTCCCAAGGACACTGGACCTGGTCTGAGGTGACAGGATGCCTTTGTGCATTGGAAAATTATCTCTCTGCCATGATAGCCTCCAAGTACACTTCCAGAGAGAAACACGCAGAAAGGCCCACAGACCAAATGAAGATGTATGTATCACCTGGATTATTGTTATTAGAAACCTACAGCAAGAAAGGGAATTACAGTAGGTTAATATATTAGAATAGGTTGCAAACAGGCAGGAAGGGCCATGCTACTCAAAGCCTGGAGGATACAGGTTTACAGTGTTCTCTCTCTGCCTGCCAGCAGCCTTCCTTGCTTATGGTATGGTTAAGAGGTCTAAAGTGAGGGTTAGAAATGATATACGGTTCCTGGAGCTAAATTAATGTTCTCTATTAGAGAAGACAAATACTGTTGTCCATAGTGGGTGCCTGACAGTAGCCTCTGAGTGGCTCTGGATTTTATCTTTCAGTCTTGGCCAGAGCACAAGTGGGCCAAGTTGGGTGTTACGGACAGAGCCGAATGAATGTGTGATTCCCTGAGAGCTTCGTGACTATCTGATGGGTACCTGACCTTTCTGTCCGTTCCTACTTACTCTAGTGATGTCTAAGATGGCTTTCAGGTTACTTACTTCCATTCTTAATGTCATCTATTTTCTTTGTTTCTCTTATTCTCTTCCTCAGAATTGGATGTTCATGAATGTAACAGGAAGCATACATTGCAGTCTTCCTGAAGTACCCTTTATCTCAGGTTTAGTCTTGATGGACGTTATGGGGTGAGTCAGATGACAAGTAGAAGGAGTAGGAGGAAGGAGAGACTCTGGGAGTGGCCTGAGCAAGGCAGGCATGACCTGCGCAGGGCCCTGTAAGGAGTCTTGTATGGCTGGAGATGATACAAAGTTTAGATCCCTAACTGTGTGCGTCCTAGGGAATTCAGGGCTTATCCTAAAAGGAATTGGGGAAACTGAAGAATGTTAAGCAGGGAAAGAACACGATCAGATTTCTAATTTAGACATATGAGCCTTTGGACAGTGCAGGGGATGCGTTAGACGGTTATGTGATTATATTTGGAAAGTTCTTTTGTCAGCCCACGATATATGTCCTGTAAATGAATCAGTTTGCTTACGAGAACTTATTCCACTGTGGTAGGTATGGGGCATGTGGACAGAACAAGATAAAGCTGAGAGAAAAGGGATTCAGGGAGACTTGGAGGCATCACTTTTCCTCATCTGTAAAATGAGGTAATTTAATAGATGATATGAAAAAGTTCAAAAATGTGTAAACCTGAAGGATTTTAGAAATTATATAGTCTCATATAGTTTTGTAGGTGAAAAAGTCTTCTCCATGACTGCTTCTAACCGTACGGTTTGGCCCTATCTGGAACCTGAAAGCATTTTCCTAAGTAATGAGAATGAGTTTCCTTCTAGTTCTGGAAACTGCCTGTGGCCAACGATGGGCCTAAACGTTTTTGCCAAAAATGAGTAAAATAGGCAGTGAAAGTGATTTGAAGGGCCTTCTTCCAAAACCACTTAATACTTCCATTAGCCATGCTTTAAATCTATCACTGATAACTCCTTAAGTTGGGGCGTGCCATTGTCCTCCCCAGGCTCCTCTTTTAGATGTCAAAGTCCCCAAGGTGAGGTAACACATTATTAGCTCACTGACACCATTGAGTGAGTTTGATTGAGTGACATTTTTCTCAGGAAAGGAGGGGCCCAGGCTAGCCCAAGGATACTGGGACAATTGGAGAGCCTGGACCGAAAGTCAAGGGAAGTTGTGAAGAAAGAAATGGTTGTGGTACTAGGGCCTTTGCAGTTTTTTCCAAGTGGGTGTTGGGCTAATAACCTGGACTGTCTGAGCCTTTCATGCCTTCAGTGTGGCTGATGTTGTCCAGTTCTGTCTTTTGGGTTCAATTCTAGGGAGAGCACGATGAGGGAGTGAGGAAACAGGAACTCACTGCCCTTTTCTCCCACCTCCATTCCTGCCAAGGTCTTGGAACCTCGAAAAGTGTCTGTCAGGTAGGGCATACTCTTCTGTCTCACTATCAGATGTGTGCTAAGAACAAATAATCACAGTCTCTTAGCTTCAATTATAACTGACCTACTTAGAAGTAATTATGTTCATGAGTAGACCTATTTCCAGTGAGCACAAAGTATATATAATGACTGAGAAAAGCAAAAATAGCCACTGGTGGTCATAAAGCAACTTTAACGGCAATTTTAATTTCACCCAAGTTTGGGGACTGGGGATAAATAATTGTTAAAAAAAATACTCTAAAGAATATGACAAAGATGTTAAATTTGAAGCATATGGGCAGGCTTGAAACATGTGAAGAGTCAATACTGCAAATTATATTTCTTTTTTAACAGAGTATTCTCCAAGATAGACTACAGTCTGATACAGTTATTAGGAAAAATCAACTATCAACTCCACTTCTAGGTTTAGGTAACACTTATTCACTATTATGTTCCTTATATTGATCCTTACATAAAAAACTAGGCACCCCGATATTTTATAGAGGTTCATCAAAACATTTTACAGTACTTTGTTTAGTATACATTTTAAATGGGAGAGAGAATTTCATGGCAAACTTTGGTTAAGACTGAAAGACTACTGTATTTCATTTGTGAATCTATCAGCAATGGAAGCTGTAGTCACAAAGTGCTGTGGCTTTTGTCATTTCCTTGAGGTAATAGGTATGGCGGAAGTTCACATTGTGGGAGAACAGACTAGACTAGAGACTAGAATAGAATGAAAAAAGAATGAAAGCAGATTAAAAATAGCAATCTGCATTATTTCCCTAGTTAAATTAAATTAGATGATCATTTTAGTTTAGTGTATTGTAAAATTCTTAAAACATTACAATTGCAGAACTGGAGAAACTGCTTATAAAAGACAGCACTTTGGTAAAATCATACATTGCTAGAGCAAGGAGACATCTTGGAAGTCCAGGGTCGTTCTTCCTTTTCTCACAACATAGAATGGCCGTAGAGACAGTGTAGGAACGACAACCCAGATTCTGGAGCCGGTCAACGTAGGTTCAGGTGTCACTCAACTTCTCACTACCTGTGTGTAATGTTGACAGGTTACGTGCTCCTCCATGCTTCCTGGGAAAAAGAGGGAATAATGTACATCATTAGCTGTCATGATGAAACAAGAGTCATAAGTGCTTAAAATGGTGCCTGGCACTTGCTGTGTGTTTGATACTATTTTAAATGAGGACTGAGTTAGGCAGTGCCTTGTAGACTGAGATGTCGCATTTGCATTCAATTCTAAGTATGAAGGATGGGCTTAAAGGGTAAATGAGGAAATTAATTGATGATCCAGTTCTGTTTGAAGAGCATCAGTTCCAATATCCTTATTTCAGTTCCTGAGGACTCGAAGTTTAGGATGAGGACACTAATTGGAGGAGGTTCAATAATTTATCCATGCCCTAGCTACCAAGAAATGGTAACAGGAGGCATATGACCTCCTGTCATTTGTGTTAGTATTTTTTTCCAACAAGCCCAATTGCTATAGGAAACCACACTTTTCATATTCCTCATGGAATATGGAACTCATATTCCTCATGGGCTCCATAGTGTGCAAAATGGGTACTCCATAAGTATTTGTTTGTTGATTATTACTGTCTCTAGAAATGTACAAAAAGTGCAAGTACAATCACAAATTAAATATACCTTAATTTACCTCAGTGTTATCTTAAAGTTATATTTTAGCCAATATAGTGAAACAATAAAATAGTCATATCTAATCCTCAAAAGTCAGAAGCTGCAAACCCTTGCTTTAAAAATACTAATATGGAAGCACACCTGGGTTGCTCAGTGAGTTGTGTCTTGACTCTTGATTTCAGCTCAGGTCATGATCTCACAGTTCCTAGGATCAAGCCCTGCATTTGACTCTGTACTGACAGCCGATTCTCTATCCCCCTCTCTCTCTGCCCCTCCCCCACTTGAGGAATTGGAGTTGGGAAGAAGTGACTAGATTCTAGATATATTTTGAAGATAGAATCAATATGATTCACTAAAGATAAGATATGAAGTGTGTGGGAGAGGCATCAACAATGATGTTAGGGCTTTTTATTTGAGAAAAAATGAGGGAGGGGTATTGGCAACCACTGAGATGGAGAGGTCTGTGATGGAACATACTTCAGGAGAAAGTTCCATTTCAAACATGTTGAGTTTGAGATGTCAGTTAGAAATCCAAGTGGAATCACTTGAGAGCAGCTGGACTTGTGAGTCTGGAGTTTCTGAGAGGAGTCTTGACTGAGGGTAAAACTGGGACTGTATCAGCAGAGCAATGGCTTTTGGAGCTGTTTAACTGGAGGAGAGCACTGTGTGAACGAGTAAGTCTGAGGAAGTGTTAAAACAAACAAAAGATGATTATCACTCTGTAGAGAAAAAATACAACAGAGAAGGGGTATAGGGATTAATGAGGAGAGAACAATTTTAAGTAAGGGGATATTTGTGAAATTAGAGATAATTAATTTTCCCAAGAAGAACCTGAGAAGAAGTAATAATAGTTAATAAAAGACAAAATAATTCTTCAGAGTAGGAAGAAAATTAACACAGTTCATAAAATAGAATGGCACATTGTTTTCTAAGTGAATGAAAACAGATCCATACCCATTAATATTGCCAGAAAAATGTTCAATGTTGAAGATGAACCATCCAATAGGCATCCAGATAGAGAACATAGATTATTTATTAACAACAACAACAAAAGACCGTCTGACTACTTAGGTCTTTTCTAAAAGGATATTGCAGTCCATGAAGTTCATATAAAAATCAAAGTGACATCAACACATATGAACTAGTGTGGAAGACTCAGAAAATACCATTTTGTCCTCTTAACAACAATAAAAGGTCAAGTGTACTCTTAGCTTACTGAGAAGGACACAAGAATGAGGTGAGCAATGATACAAGGAAATACAAAGTCTGAGTCTAATCAATTGTTATAAAAATGACAAGAGTAGGTATAAAACTAAACAAAAAAATTCTTAAGGGAGAACACCTTACAAAAATATTCATGTATTAATAAATATTACTTGATTCCAGAGGAAGATTTGAGGTAGATGACATGAATAGAAAAAATTCAGCAGGAAGACAGATGTTAAAAATAAGGGAGATGCATGAATAATAATAAAAAATAAACTAAGTATATAAAGTAAAACTCAAGTTAGCAGAAGAATGTCCTATGTATTTTTTGAGCATTTAAAGCCTATATTTAAGATGCCAGAGATTCTAGTAAACGAGTTGTCTTTCTTGTTCTATGTAGTTTTTAATGACCAGAAGCTTGGCGCTAACAAACAATTTGTAAGATCCATAGGGTCTGTGAAGGAAACACACACACACACACACACACAATCAAGGAGAAGCACAACTGTTTCTGATATTGTGACCTGCCTGAAAGATTTTTTTTTTAGTTAATTGGAAAAAGAAGCATTAAGTTTCAAAAAGGACAGTATTAATGACAATATCTACATATTAAAATCCAATAAATTTCACAGGACTATTCCTTTTTTTTTTAATGTTTTTAAATTTATTTTTGAGAGACAGAGAGAGATAGCATGAGCAGGGGAGGGTCAGAGAGAGAGAGAGACACAGAAACTGAAGCAGGCTCCAGGCTCTGAGCTGTCAGCACAGAGCCCAACAGGGGGCTCAAACCCACAAACCCTGAGATCATGACCAGAGTGGAAGCCTGCTGCTTAAATGACTGAGCCACCCAGGCACCCCAGGGCTATTCGTTTTCTAAAAATAATGTTATTTAATATAGGTTTATGATGTTTAAGTAAGTTCCTTCTATCCTGACTTTCTCAAGGGTCTTTATTAAGAGAGGATGCTGTATTTTGTCAAATGCTTTTTCTGCATCTATCCACAGGATCATAGGGTTTTTATCTTTTCTTTTGTTAATGTGACCATGAGGGAGGGGAAGGGGGAAAATAGTTGGGGAGAGGGAGGGAGGCAAACCATGAGAGACTCTTGAATACTGAGAACAAACTGAGGGCTGATGGGGGTAGGATAGAGGGGAAGGGGGTAATGGGCATGGAGGAGGGCACTTGTTAGGATGAGCACTGGGTGTTACTTGACAATAAACTATAAAAGAAAAAATATATAGGTTTCTGACAGTATGGTGGCAAAAATGATTTAATAAAAGTAACTTTGCCAAAGACTAATTTATTTCTGCTTATGTGGTTTAATCCTGTCACATAATTTTTAAAAATGTATTTTAAGTTTATTTATTTTGAGAGGGAGAGAACATGAGCAAGGGAGGGACAAAGAGAGAGGGAGAGAGAGAGAGAAAGAGAATCCCAAACAGGCTCTGACTGTCAGTGTGGTGCCCAACACAGGGCTTGAACTCACAACCATTGAGATCATGACCTGAGCCAAAACCAAGAGTCAGACTTTTAACCAACTGAACCACCCAGGTGCCCCTAATTCTAACATAGATATTTGAGTATCTTGAATAATATATTTCTGGCTATCTTCAGTAAATATTTTCTTTCTTAGTAGAGATATTGAAAGTTACTGAGAGGCGATTTTGAGATCATGCTCCCTGAAATTGGATAGTAAAATGCAGTAGTCTAGGTTGAGAAAACCCTGGAGTCCAACAATATCTGGAATGGAAGACATGTTTAATTCAAAGGCTCTGTCACCTCTAGTTGGAGGCAAAGGTATAACAGTTAACAATTATCATTTTCTATAATTTAGTACTATTAGCCCAAATCTGCATTGTCAAGGTGAAAGTCAAAACAAAAGACAGATAAACTAAAAGTATGCTGAATTTCCTATAATTTAAAATTTTGATTTAGATATTTAACTTTTTTGAAAAACTTTATCACATTCAAATACATATTGTTTATATTCTCATGGAATGACAGTAGCATTCAGTTGTGGTTTTTAAGGCATAGAAGCTGATTTTCCTCTGTCACATTTCATGCTCTCTTCCGTTTTGTAGAGCTCAACTGTTTTTCCCATCTGAGACATCAGAATGGCACCTTGCGAGGGGAGGCTAGGGTAGGAGAAGCTGAGTTGTGTTGCAGAGTGGGGTAGGGAAAAGACATAGCGTGTAGTTCTTCCTCTCTCGTATCAGCTTAACATCTTCAGAACAATTGCAATTTAGTCTTTGCCTATTTGTACTCTGGCCTTAGGCTTAAAAACCTGTGTATGTGACATCATTCTGCCCCTTAATGGTCCACAGTATTAATGAGACCCTATTCTATGTCAGGCACTGTCCTAGTTACCTGGGAGGAACAGGTACATTAAGTAGGATATGGAATTATAATAAAGAGATAAAAATATAAAGTGGATTAAACAGCAAAGTTTATTATTTTATGAAAAATTTGGATAGGTGTTATAGTCTTGGCTCACTGGCTCAGCCATGGTAGAAATTTAATGTCTTACTCTACTGTCCTCGAAATATGACTTCTGTTTCATGGACCACATGGCCACCTCAAACTCATTTCAATTTTGCATTCCAGCCATTGAGAAGGCAGAAAAGCCAAGGGGAGACCAATCCCCTCTTTTAAGGGCCCCATCTAGAGATTACATGTGACTGGTGTTCATCTCCCTTTACTAGATTCTAGACACATAGCCACAACCAACTACAAGTGAGGCTGTGAAATGAGGTCATTGGCTGGAGGGCCATATGAAGTATGACCTTCACAGACTCTACTGCTGGTGAAGAAGGGGAGAGTGGGTGTTGTTAGATAACGAGCAGGCTGGTTATCCAGTAATGAATAAAATAATCATGAACTTTGACTGCAACGTGGCTCTCAGCTGAGAATGACTCCCTTAGACCTAGTCACGGTGTGCACGCCAAGTGTACAGCCCTTCACTCAACCTGCCAACGCTCCTCTTCCCGGCGACCGCAACCTGAGGGCCTTTAGGTATAAGTTACTGGGGAACTTACGATATATTGACTACATTTCTTGTATTAGTTCCCAATAACTACCGTTTCTACATATCCCATCCAGTGTCTACACTAGCTGGTTAAGTGTATATCCCTCATTCTACTATGAACGCATTTTAGACACGATGTCTTAACCAAATGAAAAAATTATGTTGAGAACAGAGCCAAGTACAAGTAAACATCCAATAAATAATTTGATAGATTTTTGTTAAATTGGTAATGAAAGTTAGCAAAGGAACTGGATACTGAAAAGAGCAAGCAAACTCAATCAGTTTCAGCCCAATTTAAATGCAAACTGAGCCTACATTGTTGCTGCTTTTCACTCTCCCCTCACTATGACACTTATGGGCTTATTTAGTTTAGGGCTAAACAGAAGAATGACCATGAACATTGACTTGGGGAAGGGGAGTCAGGAAATTGTTCACCTTCTTGATCATTTTGTCAACTTCTCTCTTCCAAAGGAGATATTTAGGTAGCCCACTAACGTCACTAGACTGAGTAAAATATATCTTCATGTTTTTTCTCTATTAGTTCTGTAGAAAATGTAATTTGCATACATGTCCACAGAAGAATCTGAAAGAGAAAAGAAACTTTTAATTTTCTATGCTACTATATGAAATTTAGTCAGTGAATTCAACAGAGTGATGGCATGAAAAGGAAAAAACCAAAGCGGTGTGAGGAGAAAAAGGAAAGAAAGGAAGCAAGAGAGATCCGTAATGTTTTGTTTATTTTTTTGTTGCTGTTGTTTTACGTAGCCACTTATCTTTGTGACAATATGGATGAAGAACTAGAACTGTCATACAGTGTAATACTTTAAAGCCTTTTACTAATGATACAGGAACTTTAAAAAGAAACATAACTAACTCGTAGCAAATCAGCCAGTCTGAGTGAAAACCAGATTTATAAAATAGTGTAGTCCAAAGAACATCCACAAAATCAGAGACATAATAATGGCCTTAAACTTGAAGCTAATGAAGAAAGTGTTATAAATTGTATCTTCTGGCATGGAAATTCTTCCAATGTTTGGAATTTTATTTCAAGAGAACCTCTATTTCTGAATTAAATGTCATAAATCTGAGAATTGTATTCACTTTTGCCACTTGATCCGTTCAGTAGTAAATTTATGGTCAGCCTCCATGAAGTTTCCAGACACCCTCAGATTCATAGTTCAGGTTAGTCTGAATAGTACCCTTTCCTCTTAAAAGACTCTCCTTTGGGGCTTGTCCACACCGTCCTATTGCAGGGAGGACTCAGCATTTCTGACTTTGGTGCTGCTCTTGACATTGTTTTGGGTTCCTTGGCTATGACATTAAAAGTTGGCAAATTATATTTTATACGAGAATTGTGTATAGATATGAACCAGCCTTAGTTTCGAGACAGAAGTTGTGTTTTTCTTTTGTGGAGATGATGAAATAAGCACACTTAGAAGCACATTTTCTCTGTTTTAAGTTTAAAATATGACATTTAGAAGATCTTTTCAATTTAATTTTAATTTTGCTAAGGAGCAAGGAAATGAAGTGAATAAAAGGAAAAAAACCTGAAAGTAACTCTGGCCAGTAGTACAAGGGTAGTGACACCCAGTTTGACAGACCTGCCAAAACGTGGGATAGATGTACCAGTGCTTCTATCTATGCTTATATCTAAGCTTATATTTCATGTACCTTTTTTTTTTGCTGTTCCAAGGATCATAAAGATGATGAATATATATAGAGTACTTTAGCTGACTGTATACCTTATGATTAATTATGAATCAGACTCTGTAATGAAATGCATCATATGAAGGAAATATCAAGGAGTGTGTGATCTTGGGGCGGTAGCCCTTTTGTGATAGGATCAGGCCGTTGGAAGCTATACCTGTATGTCTCACACACACACACACACACACACACACACACACACACACACACACACACACATATGTATTTTAAGCGTCTGACTTTGGTTCAGATCTTGTGGTTTGTGAGTTTGAGCCCCGCGTTGGGCTCTGTGATGATAGCTCAGAGTCTGGAGCCTGTTTCGGATTCTGTGTCTCCCTTTCTCTCTGCCCCTCCCCTGCTCTCACTCTGTCTCTGTCTCTCAAAAATAAGTAAAAATCGAAAAGAAAAAAAGAAAACAGCCCAACTTAGATATAAGAAACTATTTCTAGCACACTCTATGAATACAAAACAAAAATAATATAGAAAATGAATATAAAGGAACAAAATACAGATTGCATGGAATAGAAATCATCCCACTAGCAACAAACGTAGTATTTGAAAGGTGATATAAATTAAAACCATTAGGAACTCATAATAATTCTTAAAAGAGTTCTTCAGTCTATGCTGTAGCAAACTGGACACACAATGAATGCTGGGCCACCTTTGCAAGGAGCAGCTGATCTTCTCCAGCTAACTGACGGGAATAGAGCTATATAAAGGCCGTCACCATTACCTTTAGAGAAGGAGACAGCTGGGTCAAAATCTGGCTCCACCACTGTCTAAGCTTGGACAGGATATTTTATCTAATTTGAACTTTTTTTATTATGTAAAGCATATATATGAATATTCACCATAGTATTTTATAAGGATTGGATGGCATAGTATACGTAGGCAGCTAGTGTATAGTAGTTGTTCAGTAAATTAATTGCTCTCCCCAGCAGCTTGTGGCTCCCCGCTCAGCACTGTCTGCAGTGGGAGCACTAAGTCAAGTGAGGAGGCTATCGGAGTACCTGTGAAAGCTGAAGCCAAACAAATACAATGGGATTTATCGTCCATTATTTTTCAGTTTTCCCTTTGTGTTTCTTCTGGTGAAGATAATGGAATTGTTATTGATATAAATGAAATCACTGGGTTTATGGAAAAACCCAATATTTTTGTGATCTTTTCTCTTTAGTATTCACCCAAATGTTCATAGTCTCGATGACTGATTAGGTTTTGGCTATTAAATATGAACAAAGAAGAATTGTAAATACAGTGTAAAACATGCATCAACCAATGGACAGCGTTTTATTTTGTTCGAATTAGCTCTCTAGGGGCTAATATGACCATATTCTAGGTATTAATTTAGCTTATGTGGCTCCCACTGAAACTGTTTTGGTTTCTATGGAGACTTTTGCTCTGGTTTACTGGTATATAACTATTTCCTCACCTTTTCATTTCCTGAAATAGCACCAAGTACAGTATCTAAATTTTGACTAATATAAATCAAAGCACATGCTTTCCTTTCAGTAAAGTCCTCTATTTCAACATGTGTGCAGGATTTTCCTTTTTAATGCATTAGACATCTGTTATTGCTAATGGGGATAAAATGTCACATGTTAAAAACAATAAAAGTTATTAAAAGCAGTGCAAGTTTGAAATCTTCTGAAATTACTTGTTAGAAATGTACTTCTTTTCTTTTAATGTATGGCAGTTTTCAAACGCGAATACAAAAAGTCCATGAAAATGAAAATGCATATGAATATATAAAGTTCTGGGAATCACACTTACTAGGTTCTAATATTAATCCTTTTAAAAAATGAAGTAAACATTAAGTGTCGATACAATATGTACTTTCACGCATACATACACAAGGCACATTCACACACACTCATATATGCATTGTAATTCCCATGGGACTAAATAGGAAGGAAAATTGTGGTACTAATTGTTTAAAAGGCAGGAATTTCATTAGAAATAAGTATAGTTTACTGTAGTTATTTTTATTAGGAGTGCGCGTGTGTGTGGGTGTGAATTATGGGTGGACTCAGCTGTGTTTGAGAAGACTTACAACATTGTTATGATTTCCATTTGCATTTTCCATTTTAGTGTCAATAAAATTAAAATGCATATTTGTGAAGTACTTTTCCTTTTGTTAACTCTGTATTTAAAAGGAAATTTAATTCTTTCTGATTAATTTCAATTTCTCTTGTATGTTGAGGGTTGATGTCAGATTGTTTCATTGAATACAGATTTATATTGAAAAGTCCTCTTTTCCATAAACCCAATGATTTCATTTATATCAAACAATACAAAAACCAGGAAGCTAGTCCAGGCTGTTAGAAATCGGGCTACTGGATATCCTTGTCAGGAGAGAAGGGTAGTAAGTGGAGGAACGCATAAGAGGGGCCTCTCATATGTTGATAATGTTGTGCTCTGTAGTATCCAAAGACAAATATTACAGAATATCATGTCTAAGTATGTCAAATGTCTAGTTTTAAATGTTTTAGGGCCAGGAAGGCAATAGCTCTCAGTTAAGTAACACCATCCTGACATAGAACTAACAGAACTCACAAACTGTATTGTGTGGCTATTTTTAACATAAAATACTTTTATTATTTTTCTTTGTTTTGGTAACATTTAAGGTCCATTTTCTTAAGTCTACAATACGGAATTGTTAACTATAGTCGTCAGGCTGTATATTAGACTCTCAGAACTTACTCATCACTGAACTTCGTGCCCTTTGACCAACATCTCCCCGTTTCCACTGCCCCGCAACTCCTGGCAGCCACCATTCTACTCTATTTCTACGATTTTGGCACTTTTAGATTCCACATATAAGTAGGAACATACAGTGTTTGTCTTTCTCTGACTTATTTCACTTAGCACAGTATCTTCAAAATCCATCACTTTGTCGCAAAAGACAGAATTCCTTTCTTTTTTGTGACTGAGAAGTATTTCATTACATGCATATTCCACATTTTCTTTATCCATTAATTTGTCAGTGGACACTAGGTTGTTTCCATGTCTTGGTTATTGTGAATAATGCTGCAGTGAACATGGGGATGGTGCAGATACCTCTTCCAGATAGCGATTTCACTTCCTTCGGATATATACTCAAGTGGATTGCTGAGTCATAACATACATATCAAACATAACAAAAGTTGTAGTTTGTTAATTTTTTGAGGACTCTCCAAGCTGTTTTCCACAGAGGCTGTGCTAATTTAGATTCTCACCAACAGTGCACCAGGTTCCCCTTTATCTACATCCTTACCAATGATCGTCGTCTCTGTTTTTAATAGCCATTCTGATGAGGTGTGAGGTGCTATCTCATTGTGGTTTTGGTTTGCAGTTCCAGGATGACTGGTGATGGTGATGATTGGTGATGTTGAGCACCTTTTTATGTACCTGTTGGCCATTGGTAGATTTTCTTTGGAACAATGTGTATTCATGTCTTTTGCACATTTTTAATTGGATTATTTGTGTTTTTGCTATTGGACTGTATATTTTGTATACTCGTATATTTTGCATATTAACAGCTTGTCAGATAGATGGCTTGCAAGTATTTTCTCTTATTCCGTAGGTTGTCTTTTAATTTTATGATGGTTTCTGTTGCTGTGCAAAGCCTTTCAGTTTGATGTCATCCCACTTGTTTTAAAATAATGCTAGACTGCAAAAGATGGCTAGAAAACTGGAAAGCACACAAACAGGTACAAAAATGACCAGCTTTCCTATAGCGTATATAAAATGAACATTTATATAGAGAGAGCTATGCATGCATGCACACATATATGCATTTACATATTAATACTTTTCATGTAGTGGATTCAACTTCCCATAGCACAGTCTCTACTGTACATCATCCTTAATTTAAAACCTGAACTTATAGGTATATAATAACTAGTTTATTTTCTCAATTTTGATGTTATAAACAATACCCAGGTACCTCTTTTGTAATCTAATCTTTGTACATAGTACTGGTTATTTCCTTAGGCTAAATTCCTACCAGTGAAATTTCTATGAGCAAGCTGTAAGAATCCACAAAATATCCTAATGTTGTAAAATGTGGCTTAGATCTTCCCAACTAAAGCCAAAGTTCAGTGAGCATTCTTGAATCCTTCCTTTATAACGCCTTTCTTGATATGGTAAATTACCTGAACTTCAGATAGTCTTGAATCTCTCCAAGAGGAAGGAGCTCTGCTCCTGGGAAAATTTCTGTTTTTCTCATTGAGTAAATGACCCTCATCTAATCAATGAGTGTTCTGTAGGTTTCCCGAATGGCAATTCCAGACACGTTGTTTTCTACAATTTATTGGCTGCTGGTCTTAGTAATTATATGCAGGGCTGATAGACTAATGTGGAGCTAATGCTCAGTTGATAATTGAAGTAATTCATGGGCTTATTTTCCATATATGTAAAGACAATGATGCTCACTTGAATTCTGCTGACAAGGGTTAGAAAAGTTCAATAATCATTAATATCATGACCATATGAAATAGTCAAGAAATCTTGAGATGGCTATTAGTGAAAAACAGTAAAACTACCAAAGTATGGAGATGGAAGACAAATGAAGCCACTTTTAAAATTTGAGCTAGTAGTAAAAAAATGTACCTATGTACCATCCATTCTAAAACACATGTGAAAGCATTCTGATCAAAATACTTTTACATGTTTGCATGTATGCGGCTCGTACAATGGGAGAGGGATTATAACCAGAGAGAAGCTCTGAGGGTGTCGTGATTAAGGACCATGGGGTCTGGACTGAGATACGGACTGAGATTTGGATGAAATTTGGGTAGGTTTTTGTTGTGTTTTGTTGTGTGATACTTTGAGTTCTGGGCCTTTTTCAGCCTTTTTCATGTTAACTTTAGAAGCAGTTGATTGAATTTGATGGCTATAATTTACTAATAATGGTATGAAGTTTAATTTGTAGTTGTGTCATCTTGAAACAAAGTGGCATCCAATATGTACATTCTAACTGAGTTCATCTGCTCTAATTTTAATGAACTTTGATGAGATTAAGCAAATGAATAGTGATGAAAGAAATGGTGTGGCATGTTCAGTAAGATCTACAATTAATAAAACCACTAGTCAAATGCTAGTTAACTACAGTTACCACATTTTTTGGTAAAAATTATGAACCCATAGTGAGAATATTTGAAATTGGGTATGTTTCCTAAGTCAGAAGAATTTAGTAAGTTTCAGGAGACTCTTTATCATCAAGCCTCAAATAAACGATCTGAAGTTGAATCAAAGCTTTTAAAAGGAGCAAGGTGTGATAATTATCCTTCTGTCTTCTTATGCCAAGAAGAAAAGTTATTAAAATAGTAGACATGAAAAGGTTACCCATTTTTATTATTTTATTTTAATTTTTTAGGGTTACCCGTTTTGTTTTAAATTTTTTACTATTTTATTTTAGACAGAGCATGCAAGCAGAGAAGAGCAGCAGAGGGTGAGGGAAAGACTCTTAAGCAGGCTCCCTACTCACTGTGAAGCCCAATGTGGGGCTTGATCCCATGACCCTGGGATCATGACCTGAGCTAAAATCAAGAGTCAGACACTCAACTGACTGAGCCACCCAGCTGCCCCTAGAGTTACCCATTTTTAAATGTTGAGAAATTATGTATAAGTTCAGGCCAACTTTATATTTTCAAGAACTCCTATTTAAATTGCTAGTAAGTCTAGGCCAGAACATTCAAAAGTTTTCAAAGATTTCATATAAATCTACTAGCATTGGAGTGAAAGAAAAATCTGTGAATAAAGAAGGTAAAGCCAGGCACTTTTTTTTCTTTCAAAAAGTGTAAATGGCAGAAATAGCACAAATGCCCCAGAGAGCGCTGTGAGATCAAGCTTCCCTCTGCTGCTCTGAAAAAGAGCCTTTTGTCTTTTCCTCCCTGATTGTCCTCTGTGGAAAGCAGGTGGCAGTCATTTAACCTTGTTAGGTACACAGGGACTCCTATGTCCCCCAGGGAACCTAAAACAAAGCATGACCATGCACTCCATCCCATTGACTGAGCTGAGATCCAGGTTTTCTTTTCATGTTGGTCTAGATCAGATCAGGTATGCATAAATGCTTAGTAATTGTAGTGGTCCCAACACTACAACTTTCAAGATGAATTTGCTCAAAAATAAATTCCCAGAGGATTTACCAATGGAAGTATCACCTTTTCATATAAAAAGCTTTATACGCAAATTTTAGAGGTTATTTAGAAATGTAGGGTTTACCGTGGCCTTTCTGGCAGATCAAAGATTGTGATTACATGTCGTGGACCAGAAGCTTTGCCTTTAAATGTCTATGCTTTCAAAACAAAATTAAACACAAAATACACTAGTCTGATGGCAGATTAAATTTGGCACAAATGCCATGCTATTTAAAAGACTGATTGTGGTGTTGCTCAGTGGTTGAGCATCCAACTTCAGCTTGGGTCATGATCTCACAGCTTGGGAGTTTGAGCCCCACTTTGGGCTCTATGCTGACAACTCAGAGCCTGGAGCCTACTTCAAGTTCTGTACACACAGAACTTGTGTGTGTGTGTCTCTCTCTCTACCCTTCCCCTGCTCTCTCTCTCTCTCTTTCTCTCAAAAATAAATAAACATTAAAACATGTTTTGAAGACTGATCCTGTTTAGGAGAAGCAAGACAATTTAAAATTGTTTTTGTGTGTGTTCTCATGAATCCTTCTAAAAGGCTGAATTGTCATTTTGCTCTGTATACACATTGAACATTGAAATAGCATAAACAATAATAATAACAGCATTACCTAAATATTTACTTTGTATGAGGCACAGTACTAAGCACTTTATTTAACCCCTCAGATACTTTAAATTGCTCTGTGTTTATGACTTCTACTTTACAGACCAGGGTAGGTACTGAAGCCCAGATGCTAAGGGAGCTAGCTAATTTTGTTAGTGGCTCCTTCAACACTCAAATCCATACTTGGGAATGTATTTGGCCAAGGAACCCAGAATCAGATACTCAGTTCTTGGCTATGACCTTTAGGGGTAGAATCCTGATTTTAATTCCAGGATCCACATAATACCATGCACAAAAATGTTTTCACTTTCATGAAACAATTGAAGAAAAATTATAGAACAGGATATAAGTCAAGTATATGTGAATGTCTCCCTAAAATTAATAACAATTTATGTTTGTAAGGTGCTCTGCAGGTTCAGAGAAATGTAATAGTGGGGCACCTGGGTGGCTCAGTCAGTTGAGTGACCAACTTCAGCTCGGGTCATGATCTCATGGTTCAGGGGTTCGAGACCTGTGTTGGGCTCTGTGCTGACCGTTTGCTCAGAGCCTGGAGCCTGCCTCTGATTCTGTGTCTCTCTCTCTCTCTCTGACCGTCCCTTGCTCATCCTCTGTGTCTCTCTCTCTCTCTCTCAAAAATGAACATTAAAAAATAAAAAAAAAGAAATGTCATAGTAATTATCTGATTTTTTAATTTTATCTTGAAATAATTATAGAGTCATAGGACATCACAAAGATGGTTCAGAGAGGTTCTGTGTACCTTTCACTCAGTTTTCTCCATTGGTTACCTTGCATAACTATAGTACAATATCAAAGCCAGGAAATAACACTGTTGTTAAAAGACATAGTTTTATGCCATTCTATCACAAATGTGGGTTAATGCCAGGAGTGTTGCAATTAAGAAACAGAACTATTCGATCTGAAATTATCTGATTTAAATAAATGCATACTGATGTGGAAAATATATACTAAACTGTCATCTATAGGCTGTTGATAAAATAAAACTTCTCTGAACAAATTCTGATCATTTTTTCTCAGATTTAAAGGGACTTACATATCCTTTCTTTTTAGTATACATGTTTTTGCAGTAGCAGGTTAAAGGAAGGGGTTTTGATCTCTCTGCTTATTTATTGGGTGTGTACTGTTTTACTTAGAAAGATGAATGGACCTGCACTAAATGCTGGCACTCAAGTATTCCAGAAATAAAAAAATATTGGAGAATAAAAAAATTAGACTTTTTTCAACTTACTTAAAAGTATTATATAGTGAGTTCTCATTTTTATATATTTTATACATTTGCATATTACCACTGGTGATAAAGGTATGCTTTGTTCATAGAGTTTTTATTGCCATAACTGGGAGGGATATGATGATGATGATGATAATGGTGATGAGTATCTTAATAGTAGTTACCATTTAGTCAGTGTTTGTATACCATTTACTGTGCATATATCAGTTAATCCTCATAAGGGTCCTATTTACTGACTATTATTATCCCTAGTTTAAAGAGGAACAAACTGAAGACCAACAAAGTTAAATAAGTTGTACTAGCTTCTATAACATGATGTAATGTACTTGAAATTCAGACCCACTTCTGTCAAATTCCAGAGCTTGTGTTTATAATCATTATGTTCATCGAAAGAGTTTTGTCTCTTCTTTTCTGGCAGGGATGCACTGAAGCTGCTGGAGGAAAGTTGTGGCTTTAGAATATGCATAGAAATTTATTTCAAGGCCTCTTCAAAAACTTACACCAGTAGTCCACCTTGCCAGTTTCATTGCAGAGACTGTATCCCATTGGTACATGGTAAACCCATATCCACACTTCTGATCCTCAGTAAAGATAAACATAGTTACTTATTTTAACCACATCATTTCTACTTAAAAATAATAACCATATAATTATTAACAAATAACCTCAGTCCCTAAGAATTTGGTCTCAAATCCTTGACTGAGTGTAAATCTTGAGTGAGCCTGAGAAAGTCATTTAACTTCTCTATTCCATAGTGTCCTGGTCATTAGTAGAGTGATCATAATGTCTATATCCTAAAGTTATTATTTGAACTTTAATAGTTATGTAAAGAACTCAACTCAGTATAAGTAGGCAGGACAATAAATATACGGTTATAGATATTACTACTTATTATTATAGATATTATTACTTCATCCAGACCTACGAATCCAATTATTTGGCTTTTCTCCTTGAGACAGCTAGCTTCTCCAACAGTTCACTAAACTATGGGATTAAATATACTCAACATTTCACTAAACTATAGGACTAAATGTAGTCAGTTCAGGATATATTTGGTAACAAAGACAGCTTGTGATTTTACTAAGTTTTGGAGAAGTCACAAAATTATCTGCAGTAAAAAGTGTAATCATATTCATTCATTTGTTCATTCAAACACATGTATGTGATGTTGTTGCCTTTTATTGTTCACCAAATGATTGATCTATTTCCAAATTCTCATAGATATTTTCCTCCCTTTTGAAGACTGGGAATTATAAAAAGCTGTCCATAACAGCTGCTTTGAGGTCATCTACGTTTGCTGACTGCAGGTGGAAATCTCTTTCACAGAACGCAAATAGAAGGTGGTAAAATTTGGCCTTTGAGGGAGCCAGACTGTACTCGCCTTTTGTTTAATTTATCATCCACAAAGTGAGTTAAGGTGCTTTTGATCTTTGGAAACAATATCTTTCAAAATAATGTGTTGCTTATATGTGACCATTGATCCTGTTTAGGTATCTTGGTATCATGCTGATTTCAATGAGCGAATGAGTTTTTAAGATGGTACATTGGCGACTCAGTTTAGTAGAAAGACTCTAGATCCAGTTAAAATCCAGTTGGGAGGATCAAATGAGAGGAAGTGTATGAATGGCGCTTTGAAAACCATAAAGTTCTAAGTAACCATAAGTCATTTTATTCTGATAATTTCCATCATATTTATTAAATTCTTGGTTTCACTGAGTATTAAAAATTTTGCTTTCTGCAAGATTGAAGGTGGAATTCTGCCAACTATTAGCCATAAAGAGTGTTTTAAAATATATTCATACTATTCTTTGCAATTCTTTATATTTCTTTATGGAATATGTTTTAGGTACAGAACTAAAAATTTGGGGTCACAGAGAAGGTTGTGGAATTTTATAGGCTTTGGTTTATAGAGATTTGAAGGTTTTTCCATCTTTCTGGTATTTTATTCATGTCAGTGTGCATGGAATTTTCCCTTTCCTTCTCCTCCTCCACCAGGTTTGGTTTTGAGCTTTGGATTCAAAGAAACCCCAAAGTCAAAACAAAATGGTCAGAACTGCTGACTTTTGTTTTGTAACCTTTTTTAGTTCAGCATTCACAGGAAGAGAGGGCGCTGACCAGAAACTGGGACTAACTTCACCCAAAATGTTGGCAAAGTTCGAGAACCTTTCAGTGAACTTGCACCAAGATATAGATATATACCCAAACTTCAACACTTTTCTGTTTTACATCAAAGATAATTTAATGAAATAATATCACCCTATAAAAAGTAGATGTAGTACTTAAAATTCAATATTAATCTGCCAGTTATTTTTGGTCAAAATAAAATAATTTGCATTTTGTATTTTTGTATATTTATAAATATAGTCTCAGTTTTTTGAGCTGCAAGTCCATTTTGAAAGTTTACATGTAAAATGTACTTAAGTGTTTTCATTACCTTTGAAATTTTCTTTGAAGATTTGTAATTAAGAATAACAGTATGCTAAACTGTGCTTATCAAATTTCACCTCAGAATTTTTATAGTTATGTTATAAACCTTCTACCACATTGTTTTTATAATGGAAACGCTGACAAATGCAATAATAATACCAATACAAGTCCAAGGATCTTAATTGTATGTTCATGCAGGAATTATGCATACATACTAACATAATATTTTGTTCAGTTTTCAGTGCTAATTTTGCCAAAATATGCTTTCACTTTGGGCACTTGTAAAAGACGATCATACTGAATGGCTGCCTGTTTATGGCAAAGGCTTCTGATTATTTTTACTTTCCTTGAGAGTCTGATTGTCTTTAAAATATCATTTCATTTAGGTTTTGTTTGTTTGTTTATATGTCTGAATACTAATAGTAACCTGAAAATTATGGGGAACTTAGTTTGAGACCAACAGGCAGGTTTCAGTCAGTAAATTGTGTGATAAAAAAAATCGCCTCCTTTCAGCATCCAAAATGGTATTTCAATTCCAAATGTTCAAATAACTTTTAGATCTCGAAAACATTATTATGAATTTTCAGACATAATTGACATTAGGAATTTTTTTTAACTGGTGGAAGGTATTAAAAAACCAGTATCTACTGATATTTTATTGGTGTTGGTTTAAAAGATAAAGAATAAAACAATTTTAACATAGGTTATGTTATACACTTAAAACACTTGTATTAAAATGTACACTGACAGGGACACCTGGGTGGCTCGGTCGGTTAAACATTCAGCTCTTGATTTCGGCTTAGGTCATGATCTCACAGTTCTTGTGATGGGGCCCTGAGTCAGGCCCTGCATTGATGACACAGAGCCTACTTGAGATTCTCTCTCTCCCCTCTCTCTCTCTGCCCCTCCCCATACTTTCTCTCTCTCTCTCTCTCAAAATAAACATTAAAATATATATATATAAAGTACATTGACAGACGGTAGCTGCTCCTGTGGTGAACATCATAATGTGTAGAGCTGTTGAGTCATTATGTTGTACGCCTGAAACTAATGTAATATTGTGTGTCACCCATAGTGAAAAAAATAAATTTAAAAAAATAAAAGTGCGCTGAATTTATGGATCTAACATGAAAAGAACTAAACCTGTCACGTTGCTTACAAAAGTTGAGTGTTGAGATATGGATTCATGGTCAAAATGCAGACGATGTGTCTTATCCCTATGGATGGCTTGGTGTAAGAAATAAGTCAACCTATTTCTCTGTGTTTACAATTCTTATTTGGCTTCAAATTTTTCTATCAGTACAATGATGAAGAAAATGCCTTAAGAGACTTTGCATTTTAGAGTAGCTTCTAAATACACAAAAAACTTACAAAGAACAAAACATTCATGCGATTTATCAGATTGAAGAATTGTGAACATAATTCTTCTGGTAATAATGGGGAAATCACTTTTTATTTAGAGGCTGTTCTAGATATTATTTATGTGCTGAAGAACTACTCACATAATAATCATATTATGTGATTACTAAGAATATAACAAAATGGTTCACAATATGAGGGAGAGGATTAAGGGTGATGGGTGTTTGTATTTACTCTTTAGGACTCAGGGATTTAGAGGTCCTTTGTCTACATGGATTTTTTTTTTAATTTCTGGTTTTAAATAAGCGTATTGATGATTCCTGGAGTTGAACCACTTTTCAAAAAACTTAACACTTGTAGAATTTTTTAAATGATGTTTAATTCTCAGGAGGAGTTTAAGTGGGAGAAGTAAGGGAGCTTCTGCAAGTTCTTTCAATTTTGAACCCATTCACACAATATGTAAAATGTCAACTCATTTTTTAATTGATTAAATAAATAACTGAATAAGCTGAGGTATTAATGGAGCCACTAGCATTCCATAAGAAGTTGGGGAACAGAATACTGCTCAATTACTTTCTTTCAACATATTAAAATGGGTAATTTTAAATTTACCTTAAATTGGTCTCAGTAGCCAAAAAGTTGTATAGAAAAAGAAGAGAAAATGAGTAATTTTATGTTATAAAACTGATACAGAGGTCATTGTCTAAATTTCAGTTTATTTTGTAAAAGTTCTAGAGAATAAAAAATACACTCCCTAATTTTTGTTGGGTTGGGTTTTTTTTTTAAATCTTATCTGGTTACATTGTTTTCTTTTACCTGTTTATCCTGATGTTCCTATGGTAGAGGTGGAAAAAATCCTAGTGAAAAGGCACAGTCAAAATAAGAAATTGTCTTTGGAAGACAATTAGAATTAGTTCTGAAATTTTGTCATTTCAGAACTAATTCATTTCCTATAGATAGGAGAACTAGGAAGAGTTTTAAATTCAGACACTTGAGGGAGGAGCAAATCCTGGCAGTGCTGGTGGGAAGGCATGGGGACTGGCAGCACCTACCTGGAAGGAAATCTGGCCATTTGTAGCCACAAATGAAATGTTCATGATGAAGAAATTTTATTTCTAATTCTCTAATATCAGGAAGTTCTCACAGGCAGACCAGACATCTAGAAGAATGCTCTTTGCATCACCATTTATTTTTTAAAGAGGAATTATCTTAGCTATCTACCTGTAGAGGACTGGCATTAAGTTGTGATACATCATTATGACAATAAAATACAATAATCAAAATTATGTTCGAATAGTATTTAAAGTTAGGAGAAAAGTGCTCTTTCTATACTGCTAAGTGGAGAAAGACCAATAACCAAAAGTATCTCACATTTCTTAAGCACATTTCATTAATATCTATACAGAAAAAAAGACTAGAAGGAAATAAAAATGCTGTGTGGTGATGTGGAGTGATTTAAAATTTATTTTTAACTTTTGTTTTCCAGACTTTCTAGGATAAGTGTATATTAGTTATTAATAAAAATATTTCTAAAGGTATGATAAGGAGAAGTGTGTGTGTGTGTGTGTGTGTGTGTGTGTGTGTGTGTGTGTTGGTATGCACAATGATGCGTGAGGTGAAGTGGCAAAATAAAGAATTAGGGAAATCGCGGTTGGGTGGGCCTTGTTCAGTCGGATTCCTCTCCTCACTTACCTACTCCTATCTGAAGAACCCCAGTTCAGGTGTTAGCAGGTTGCCCAGAAGGAAGAACCGTGGAATGGCAGAAGATCCAAACTGAAAATGGGCCCTCACCTTGGTCCGGCTTCAACCTCCTGTCCATCACGCACACACCGGCAAAGTGGAAGAATGCATCTCCTCCTTTGAGCTTTGATGTGCTTGTTCCTAGATGTGACTAGAAAGGAAGTTGTCTTCTCTACCTGCGGCTAAAAATTTTAAAGTGCGCGCTGAAACTTCGCTGCGCCTGGGAAGATCAGGTCCTTTTCCCGGAAGCGCAGGGGGAAGTCCAGCTCCGCGGCCAAAGCTCAGAGCCCAAGTTCCAGGCAAGCCCACGAGCGTCCCGGCCTCTGGGGCTGGAGCTCTCCCCGGCCGCCTCCGAGTTCCAGCGTCAGTCTCTGGGAGGAACCCGAACAAGATTCCTGGGTCTGCGCGTTAAGGCGAAGAGAGGGGAGAATGATGTCCCTTCTAAGAGGTCGCTTGTACACTGGACTCCCCTTCCTTCCTCACCTCCTTCCTTCCATCTCTCGACAAGCTAAGAGCACTGAACGAGAGGTCCAGAGTCCCTAGGCCTCCCCGGAGACCCTCCACCCTGCACCCCAGGACCTCCCTAAGCGCTTGGATGGGAGCGGAGCGTCTGCACGGAATTGGGCAGCACCGACTTTTGAGGCTTAAAAACAATTAAAAAAAAAATTTTTTTAAGTAGTAATGTCTATTTTATTATTTCTATTTTTTGAGAGGTGAAGAGAAGAGTCTGGACTCTGTAGAAGCCCCCAAGTCTGCAGTCTGGGGAGAGGATTAACTCCCCACCCACCAGGCCGGCAGAAGCAGCTTCTCAGAGCTCGCCTCGGCAGTGAATTCTACCTCCTAAGGCGCCCCAGACTTTGAAGGCTATCGCGTGTGTATTAACTCTCCGGCTGCCACTCTTCTCAAGAGCTGTGAGGATTTCTCAACTCCGGACCAAGCTCCAGAGCGCCAGGCTTTCTGTCTTAAAGAGTCCCTCCTGGTCCCTCGGCCGCACCCTGCTGGGTCCTGATGCACCCCAAGCCCCCCGCCCACGAGGAGAGGGCAGACACCTCCATCCCACCCCGACTCAGCCGGTTTCCTTCTTTGCGCAGCTCTCCAAGAGCTCGGTCATGAAGGAGATGTAGACGATGGCCAGGCGTAAGGTCTCGATCCGGGACAGCCTCTTCTCGTAAGCAAAAGTGGGCACCTTCCTTCGCAGCTGGTCGAAGGCCTCGTTGAGGTTGAACATCCGTTTCCTCTCGCGGATGTTGGCTGCCTGGCGCTGGGCGTAGGTGATCACCCTTTTCCTCTTGGGACGGCCCAGCAGGGATGCGCCTCTTCCAGGCTCCTCTTCCTCCTCCTCCTCCTCCCCCTCGTCTACTTCGCCCTCCTCGTCTGGACCCTCCTCAAAGCGTGCCAGTCTCCTGCGTCTTCCCTCGCGGAGCACAAGGTCTCGGTCCCCAAAGGGACCCCCAGGTGCGAAGTCGCAGAGGAGAGGGTGCCCCGGGGTGGCCAGGGACAGGTCCGCGACGAAGTCCAGCACGGTGGCGTCCACGCACCTCTCCGGAAAGGCGGCCATCGCGTGGCCTTGGCCCTGCCTCTCATCGGTTTCTCCCAGGGAGGGGCGAGATTCTGGCGGTGGGCTTCCTAACAGTTCCGAATCTGATGCAGCACCATCACCGAAGGGCCCGGGGAATTAATATTTATAGCCAAGCTGATAACAGGATTAGTGGCACCGAGAGGGAAGGCTCCGACAATGTCCGTCCTCTCGAAACTGATGGAAGCAGACAAGCTTGAGCACGCTAGGAAATCTCAAAGGGATAGGCCTCCAAAACTGAGCTCCCTTTCGCTGCGCGACCTGGGACAGTTCCTTTTTGGCAACAACCCGCGGCTCTTACCTGCTGTGCTTTGTGTGTCTCTCTTCACCCCCGCAGCCTACTAATATTCTTCAGGCTCCTTATCTCATGTAGCTCTTTAATTTAGCTTTGGATTTTCAAAGCGAGGATGTTTTCCACCGCTCTGGCTTCTCCTTGGCTTCAGAGTAGAAGTGCTGAATCTTGCCACCCGACGCTGCCAATGGGTGTGAAACAAGTGCATGTGCTTTTAATGATGTCTTGAAGAGGGGCCCTGTCTGCCAGGGGTCGAGGAGAGCTGTTTGTCTGGTATCCCAGTGCAGCGGCTACTGAAAGGCAAGATCTTCCATTAGCTTAAGTAAGCACGGTAGGGGGGGCCGAGAGCGCATTCCCCAGAGTCGCTGTTGGAACCGGCTTTCTCCTTCCAGGGCTTCTAAACAGCTCTCCTGCCGCGTTACAAACCCCGACTTCCAAAGTCTGTTTTGTTGTAATCAGCCTAACAACTGAGATACTTGACTTTCCTTTCCCTACTTATCTCCTACTCAAGTAAAGTAGAAGATTTTACTTCAGGGCAAAATGATGGTGGCAATAAAATGGGGGGGGGGGAGGAGGAAGTTCATTGTATTTTCTCCCTAGTGTGCGTAACTGTGTAACCCCAGCGTGAGGGGAGGAGGAGGGAGGCGGGCAAAGCAAAAGCAAACACTCCCACCCAAAACAAAACTACGTCAGTCTCCTTTCAAAAATGGGATTTACCCTTTGATAAGCCAGTAAGTCGATCACTTCACTTTGTGTTGTGAAGGCTTTCAATTTTTAAATTGCCACTCGGAATTTGTGAACAAAGATACTCTTCACTTCCATCTGGATCATTTTCCTCAGTGATTTGTACTGCCCTACAGGACTTATGAGTGGAAACTATATTTTATTGAGTTCTATTTAAGGGAAATTTTAAAGTTATCTTTAGGTCATGTTTTTAAGATGAAAAGTGATTTTAAATTTGGTATGACTAAAACAAAATTTTACTAATTTCATATTATCTCTAATATTTAACAGAAGATAACATATTATCTCTAATCCTTCTTTGTCAGTAGCTATATTTATTTAATTATTCGGTGTAAGGATTTTTAAGAAGACAAAGAAGAGCAGAATAACATGTAAGAAAATCGTTTTAAGGGTAGATTAAGAGAAATAGCCTAAAAAGATGAGTAAAGAGACGCCTTGGTTCAAGAAAGAATTCCTGAAGATATCACTTCCTACTAAGGAGGGAAGTAGTGTGACCGTTCAGTTAGTACATTGGACAGCTCCCAGAAACCGCCTATTTCCAACAGGTCAGCACCATTGCTTTTCTTCCTAACCTTCCAGTGTGTGCTCTCAGACACTATTAAAGCAGTATCGTCTTGAATTCTTCTTCTTTCTTTCCTTCTTTTTTTTTTTAAACACATTTGTGTCTCTGTTCTCTTTTGCTCTTTTGTTCTTTAGTTGATTTTCTTTTCTTTTGAGTTTATCACACCCCAGTGTGCATTGTGATAACTCAGGCAGAGAAGAATGGAAATTTATGTTCTTGAAAGATATTAATGAAAGTGAGATCCTTGATTTTGATTACCTATTGATTTTTACCCAACCTCTTTCAAACAGAAGACTGAAAATGAATTGAAATTTCAGCAGTGGCTAAAGAATAAGTAAATGGGAGAATTAATTTTTGTTTTGGCCAGCAGCAACATACTTCCTAACTCTTAACTTGATGTGTTATAAAAATATTTGGACACATTTTATAGTTGATTTTAGTTGTTAAATGTTTCTCATAACTTTAAAAATTTTTTAAATGTTTATTTATTTTTGAGAGAGAGAGAGAGAGAGAGACAGACAGACAGACAGACAGACCGACCGACCAACCGACCCAGCTGGGGAGGGGCAGAGAGAGAGGGAGACAGAATCCAATGCAGGCTCCAGGCTCTGGTCTGCCAGAACAGAGCCTGACTCAGTGCTCAAACTCATGACAGGAGGTCATGACCTGAGCCTAAGTCGAATGCTTAACTGACTGAGCCGCCCAGGTGCTCCATAACTTTTCTGTTTTAAATGCAAACATAAGTAAATTAGATACTCCATCTTGTGAGAATCTAGTTTGACAATAAAATACATTAGGACATTTACTGAAGGGAAACATGACAGACATTTAGAAGTGAAATGTAATAAAATAGGTGTGTCATAAGCTATCGTGGACTCTAAAGAGGCATCTTTCTTAGATTTCTTGGCTTTTATGCAAGGGGATGGATATTTCAACAATCTTCTCACAAAAGAAACAGAATTAATGGAAATTAATTACTGTAGCAAAATTAATGGAATGCTGCACAGGAGTGGGCTGAAATATTAATATTAAAATATTAGGGAACTTATAAAAATATCTTAATAGGTATACCTATAGCAAGAACTTAAAAATACCTTTCTCTTAATTTGACTCATAACATTCCAAGATAAACACTTCTGTTTATACCACAGTAATTTCAGTTTATCCTTTAAGGTTCTAATCATGGTGACACAAATGTTAAAATCTTAATTGTAATGGCGGACTCTATTTTTTGTTTATAAATATAATGATAGAATAGAAATAAGTGAAATTAATTTTGTCTGTTTATTTTGAAACATATGCTCTTTAAAAATGCTTTTGTGGATATTTGGTTTTGCAGGAAATATACACAGTAAATGTAGTAAATTTATAAAAGTGATTTAAAACAGTTCATTCCTTTGGAAGAAACCATTAAACCTCATTAAATTTATTCATTTTATTAAAATATTTACAAATGAAATAAGTGCCTTTTCTCTCCTTTGGAGGCTCTGGGAAAATTCTCAACAAATGTAAAAGGAAATAAATTCTAGAGTGTGTTTATATTTAGAGTTAAGAAATTCTTGCTTACATTTAAACTAATTCTTGCTATTCTACATGTAATCCTGAGTTCAAATGAAAGTAAGGGCTCCTCAGAATGCTGTAGTTCAGGGATTGGCAAACTGTCTTTACAGTTGGAAAAATAGTAATTTAGGCTTTTTACAAGTTATTGAATCCCTGCTGAACTACTCAACTTTGCTTTTGTAGTATAAAAGTAGCCACAGACCACAGGTAAATGAAAAAGGGTGGCTGTGTTCTCTAAAACTTTATTTACAACATCAGGCAGTGGGCAGGATTTCTCCCTTGAGCTATAGTTTGCTGATCCTGCCCTATTTAATAAGAGTATTTTCACATTCCTTGGGGACTTGCTAAGATAAGGCATTCAAACATATAAGTGAATATTAAGTTGTTGAGCACATATCTTGTTTGCATGTGTGTATGTATGTGTGTGTTGGGAAGATGGACAAGAAGTGTCAAAATGCTCATGAAGCAACTGAATCTGTAGGTATTGTCTTTGAAATTACACTGAGGTGTTAAGAGAAACAAGAAGAGGCTCCGCATGGGAGGCATACACCAGGCTAACGTTACCATTGCAGGGACTCAAGGCTTATTTCTAGTCACTGAAAGCAAATACCAAATATGATGATCTGCTCTTTAAAATATTAGTATTACTAGGTTTGGGGTGAATAACACTTAACTAGGAATAAGTAAAGAAGAAGCAAAATTCCTGGAAATCAGTCTTTTACTTTGTGAAGTGCTTCTAATTGTCAAAATCCTATCAATCAAGGCAGCTGCTTCAAGAGGCTTACTTATCATTTCCCTCTTAATTTCCACTTATACCACCATTTCCCCCTCATAACTGTGGCAGAAACTGCTCAGCATTCCCCAGCATCTACTTACCCTTTTTCCTTTTAGTAACAGACCCACCCACACATACGTTAGGTTGGCACTCTTCTGCATTTTAGCTGGGCATATGTCTGCACTGCGACAGTGTGGTAAATGAGACATGATATGTGCAAGTTCAAGTTGGGCTTTAGAAATGAAACTGTTTGCCTTTCACTTGGTCCTTTGCTCTCTTCTCCTGGCTTGGAATGTGGGTGTTTTGGTGGTGAGCTAGCACAGACCATGTAGACAAGAACAACGTAGCTATGGCAGGGACTGGAAGACTTTTTCTATATGAGGCTAGATAGTACCTGTTTCAGGTTTGTATGATCTCTGTCGTAACCACTCAACTCTACCACTGTAAGATGAAAAGAGCCACAGATAATATATAAATGAATGGGTGTAGCAGAGTTCCAATAGAATTTTATTTAAAAAGAAGGTGGTAGGCAGAATTTAATTCTCAGGCTGTAGTTAACTGAATTCTGCCCTATGTGATGGCAGAACAGAAAGCTGGGACTCGAAATGATCTAATGGAGTAGAGCTGTACTTCCCAAATTTGAATCACTATTTGAGAAAAAAAAATACTTCCAATGTATCTCAGATCTCTTTATTTAGTGGTGTATTTTCAACTTGTACCAAAAAAAACCAGTCAGTGATTTGAAAGATTAAATAGATAGATATGCAACTTTAGATCTATTTTTACAGTGTCACTTATAAAACTGGCTTAAAGTCATAAATTAAATCCTTTTTTTTTTTTTTTGGTCTCAGGTTTTTCTCCTTCACATGAAATAGTTCCATTTCAGTTAGCTTTTGGAATAAATCTATTTTCCAAATTTCAATTATATTAATTCTTACATTAGTTGTTGTTTGAACCCTCTCCAAAGTCTTTCAGTTTGAAAAACATGTGGAAAACTAAAGAGGTATGAAGGAAAAAAAAATCCCTCAGGATGTTATAAACCTGCCCCCAAATAATTTCCTTTTTCATCTCATTTCCTATAGAATATTTTGGCACATTATTTTTAAATGTGACTTTCTTTGGTAATAAACATGATAGGCTTGACAGTCATCCTTAAGTTTATAAATTCTTTGTATACTTGGAGATTGAACAGTATATGTGTGACTTTGCAATTTAATACTTTTTCAAAAGTTTTTCCCATTATACTATTCATTTACGATATGGGGAAAATATTAGTATTAAGTTGAAACATATGTAACTTTCAAAAATCAAACCATTTTTAAACTTAAAAAAGTGGGCAACTTAATTGGCTTAACATATTCAAAGACACTCCTACTTAATAAGAAAATGGAATTATATTTAAAATAATATTATAAAGAATGTACTACCTTCATCAATATATTTAAATTATAATCTATTATTCAATTGTACAGCAAATGCATTGCACAGTAAGTTAAAAAATACATAATATTTTCCAACAGATTTTTATTGAATGCTTATGATGTACTTGACCCTTGTGGCATTGATCAAGGAATTTGGTATATATCAGTAAATAAGGTAGGAAACACAAATGTTTTTTTTATGGTATTGAGAGTGGTAAGTAATATGGAAAAAAGTTGCTTATATAAGTAAGATCATGAATGCTGAAGTTGCTATTTTAAATAGAGTTTTCATGCAACAGTTTAATTGGAAAGTGTTATTTGAATAAATACTTGAAGGTGGCAGGGAGGTAGGTAGTTGCATATCACGTGAGAGTGTTCCAGGGATATTTTAGAGAACATTTCAGAGAAGATAAGGTGAAAGAATGACTGAGATACTGGAGGAACATCACAGAGGCCACTAGACAGAAAGAACTGAAGGAAGAATGCTAGGAGATGAGATCAGTAAGGTAGGATGGGACAAGTATATCATGTAGGGCCTTTTCCACTTTGGCTTTTAGTTTGAATTAGATGAGAATCCACTAGAGCCTTCTGAAGATTTCTTACTGTTTAAAATAATCCCTTTGGCTAATGTGTTCAGAATAAATGTGATGGGGAACGTGAGGGACATAGGGGGACCTGACCAGAGGCTCTTTACAGTAACCCATTGGTAGTGATTGCTGTGACCTGCAGTGGTTATATCTGGGATATATTTTGAAGAATATTCAACAAGACTTGGTGATGCTTGTATGTGGCATTTGAAGAAAAGAAAGGAGTCAAGGGCAATCCCAAGGGTTTGGCTTGAACAATCGGAAAGAGAGTGATCAACTAAAAGGAGAAAGATCCCAGGAAAAGAAGATGTGGGAGAGGGTGAAGATCAGGAGTTCAGCGTTGACCATATTAATATATTTATTAACAGTCAAGTGGGGACACTGAGTAAGCTTCTTTCTCATTCTCTTGGGGTAAAAGTTATCACCGTGTCTTAAACAGCTCCATTTTACATGATGCACTATTCTCCCACCCCACTACCCATGAGACGCCATCTCCTATTTTCCTCCTCCCTCACTCGGCTTTAACTATGCTAGTCCCTTTGCTATTCCTCAAAACGTGTAGGCACACTATCTATCCTAGCGCCTTGGCATTTCTGTTGCCTCTGACTGCAATATTCAACTCTTAGATATTTATTTATTTATTTTTATTTTATTGTCAAATTGTTTTCCATACAACACCCAGTGCTCTTCCCCTCAAGTGCCCTCCACCATCACCACCACCTCTTTTTCCCCCTCCCCCCTCCCCCCAACCCTCAGTTCATTCTCAGCATTCAATAGTCTCTC
>NC_043701.1:93876058-93960796 GCF_006229205.1 Suricata suricatta
AAAATGAACAAATCAGGAGACTATAGATGCTGGCGAGGGTGTGGAGAGATGGGCACCCTCCTACACTGTTGGTGGGAATGTAAACTGGTGCAGCCGCTCTGAAAAACAGTGTGGAGGTTCCTCAAAAAACTATCCATAGCACAGTATATATTTATTTCTTCACTTGTGTACTTTAAGTTTCCCTTATTAGAATTTGAAATCCAAATGGTGACCATAGAAGTACACTGATTGGATTTCTCTTTCAACTACAAAGATTGCAATTAGCCAACATGTCCCATCCTCAGTGCCTTAGGAGTCACTGCAGCATTCAAGGTGAGTCACTGCAGCATTCAGCACAAAAGGAATACCAGAGGTTGGCTATTTATGGATAACGTAGTACTTCTTATTAGATAATGTTTGCTCCAGAATTCCCTATTATATTTTCTTTGTTTTTTTCAGTTCTCCATCATAGTATGAGGTTCTTCCTATGTAGTCTTCATTCCTTCTCTTCCCCTACCCTCAGATTAGTATTATAGTCAGATGTCAGATTAGTATTATAGTTTCAAGCTCTTCCCAGCTCAGTTCTGTTTCCTTCCCCTTTATCTTTCACAGGAATTGCCGGTGATTAACTGAGGGGAGTTAGCCTCCCAAGAAATTCCAAAACAACAATAAAAATCCCGCCATTTTGCAATAGTTGCAAGAATAATAGTTTTTGAATACTTACTACATATTAAGTGCTGCACATGCATGATTTCATTTAATGCGACAGTCTTATGCAGAAGAGTCTCTTATTTCCCATTTTCCAAAACGGTTGAGTTCACAAATGTGTAAATGCTCATGTTGGGATTCAAAGTTAGAACCCAGGGGGTTTGATTACCAAGTTACAACGCTTCCCAGTGACTCATGCCTTCATCTTTCTGATACCAGCCCCTGGCAGAGTGTAACATAATATTTCTTCAATAATTTCTGGTCTATGTAATTTGTATATTCACTTTTATTTGCATTGAGTTTGGAAGCTTTTTCGCACCTTTTTTCTTCGATGAAGAATATTGTATTAGGTTAACTAGATGTTTTCATTAAATAACTCTCTTCAAGCGAGCATACCAAGGGTATCATTTCGATTTATTTCTGTCCCATATTGTCTCTTCTAAATTTAAGTGATACTTAAGCTTAAAAATACTAGCTATTTCAAAACTAACAAAGTGAAACTTTGAAGTGAAATGGTTTCTAACCATTTTCCTGCATCTTGACTCACCAGCCTTCCTTGGGCAGGGTTTTCTGGTTATCCTGCCAGTCTTTAGCCTCTTTGTGGCTTCTTACAGCTATCATTTGAGGATTATAGAATCTCCATATTGGTTAGTATCATGGATGGAGAAAACCATCATCATAGTGGAAGTCATTACTGTCATTATCTCTGTGGGTCCTGAAAGATGATGACCTCTAGAACACTCTTACAAGTGTTGCTCTATGGCAAGAGAAAATCCTAACTTTTAAAACAAATTTCCTTTTAATCCCACCCAAGTGGCATTAATGTCACATCAGTCATCTTATTTGGCAAAATGGTTTGTTACACACTCTTTCTAGACCTTTTTCAATACATGCCTTCAGGATTTCACACAGCTCTCATCCAAATTTGAGTCTATCCAACTTCTGTCTTTTAGAGCCATACTGGCTCACTCACAAGCCATTAATGCAAAGGACTTTTTTCCTTAATTTTTAAATGTTTATTTACTCTTGGGGGGGGAGGAGAGAGACCGAAAGAGTGAGTGAGAGAGAGAGAGAGAGAGAGAGAGAGAGAGAGAGAGAGAGAGAGAGAGAGAGAGAATGAGTGGGCAAGGGGAAGAGAGAGGGAGAACCAGACTCCAAAGCAGGCTCCAGGCTCAGAGCTGGCAGCACAGAGCCCATCAGAGCGCTCCAACTCACTGACCAGGAGATCATGACTTGATCAAAGTGGGAGGCTTAATGAATGGACTGAGCTACCCAGGCACCCCTAGTGTAAAGGACATTCAAAATTAAGTTGCTACACCTGTGGCCATATGGATAGATCTATTCTCAAGTCTCCTTAAATTTTTATCCCACAAATGTATGAAGTCCCATTTTATCGTTTTCTCAAGGCTTTAAAATTCAGTCTCTGATACTCCTACTTGGATTTATGATTATGCACCATGGTTTGATCTGTTATTTTTCTCCACACCAGTTCACTTTGAAGCGGCTCTTAAGACTATTATCTTCAGAGTGGTTATCTTCAGTTGGAATCTACCAGGAAGTATATGATAAACTTCTTTCAATTCATTACAAGGTACAGTTATAATATGGGAGACAATTGGAGATAGCAGGGAAGATCAGATACTTTAAATCGTTAACATACTAGAGAAAAAAAAGATCACGTGGTTTTTAAAGTTTCTGACAATTTATCTGTACTTTATAGGCAAAAAAAAATCCATGATTTGTTTTGTTCTATCTGTAGCTCACAGTGTGGTGACTTCGACCTTGTTTGGGGATCAGGTTTGAATTTGGCATGCTATGGAAAGTATATGTTAAGTGTGAACTGCTTCAGCGTTGCTCTTGGAATAAAGTTAACGACATTGCAAGCAATACCGTATGTTGTTAGCCACTGTCAATTTGCTTCTCTTATCTGAGAAGAAACATCCCAAACACACACAATATTATAATTGATGGACCTCTGGGGCCTTAGACTTTTTCAGGGTTCCATATTTTGCCCCCGTTTTTTTTCCCCTACCCAATTTGCTCTCAGCTTCTTGCCATATTTTTCTTCACTGACTCCCAGATCTCATGCCTTTCCATTAGGCCATGGGCTTATCATGACTGACAACGTGATATTAAAATTACAAAGGGTCCACTTTAAGACTTTGGAGGTCGCGATCCGACCCGGCGGCAGCACGGCCAGGACGGCCGCGCATGCCCTCTTCCTAGCTCCGTCTCGGAGCAGCTGGCGGAGCGGAGAGCGCGCCGCGGGAAGAGCTCCACGTCCACCAGGAAGGCGCGGTTCTCACTGGGCAGGTAGGCCAGGTTGAGGTGGATGGGGAGCTGGGCGGGGCTGCCCACCCGCTTGGGCTCTCGAGTGGCCGTTTTGGGACCGAGGACTTTCTGGACATGGACGCCCAACCTCCCTTACGCTTTGGGCGCTAAGCCGTCCACTACCTCGGTAGGCACCCGCCAGCCCCTTGATTTTGGCACTGGGGGCGGAAGTGTCGGCGTTGAGGCGGGCCAGGGACTTCCGGTTGCGGCAGAGGCCTCTGGTACCGAACCTGCCCCGGCGACGGCGACAGCACCGCCACCACCCTCTAGGGGTCCATGGCCGCGGGGTGGGGAGCGGAACTTGAGTTGTCACAGGGTCCCAGCGAGGAACCCCCAAGTCCTCCGTGTGGTCGGCCGAGTCTGAGGCGCCGGGGGCGGCAGGCCGAGGGCTAGAGAGAAGCCGGGTGGGCGGGGGCCAGCTGACCGGCGTGGGCGGTGCCTCCTCTGCTCCCGGGGCGTCGCTCCTGGGGCCGGGCGGTGGGGCTTCCGGGAGACGCAGGTGCTCCGCCGAGGGCATGGCCTTGTGATCAACCTCGCTGGGCAAAAGGGGCCGAGCGCCGCCCCAGCCTAGGGCCCGAGAACAGGAGGATCAGCAGGCGTCAGTTGTGGTGGTGGGTCGTGGCGGCAGCACCTGCTTGGAAGGAATTGGACAGGGACTTGTCCACGTCCGTGGTGTTGGGAGCCTACTTAGGCGGGCAGTGAGGGAATGGTCACTGTATGATACAACGCTGTTGAGCACTTACTATGTATTAGGCCCTATGCATGTGCTGTTTACTTCTTAACAGGTCATTTCTCCTCATTCAAGGTATGCATTCATTCCAGATTTTTTCTGTTCGTGTCTTAGACTAGACCAGTACATTTTCTTGCATTTAAATAATCCGTTTTATTTTTCTTCATGAATACCCAGAGGGAGCACTTCTTTTTCTGATAGGATAGGGCAATGAATAATGTACAAGTAAAGCAGTGGGTTAGTTATTTTACCTCAGTAAAATATTGGCCTGGAATCTACCATTTCAGGGTCCTCAAATGAGAGAAAGTTGGTTTTGATGAATGTTGGGATCATTGTGGGGCGAAGTTTTACATTTATTTCGTAAAATACACCATCTTCAGGATCTTTACTTAAAGTTATGAAGAACTGAAGTGCATAGAGTGCTATTAGAGTCTTGAAGAAATCCATGGAGACTTTTTGTAGGAAATGTAATTACAAAGGAAACACTAGCATTTCGCACAAGACCTCTCTAGTCCTCATCTTACTTCACAAAGAGAAGTAACGTCTGGTGCAGATTCTAAGACATTTTATTGGATCACAATCATGGTGCTGAGGGCTTGCACAGATGGAACTTCTGCTCATCTGGGTATTTTCTTCTTTGTTTAACTGCTCTTCATGACGTTGTGTGGAAGTAATGAAAGTGCTGGAGGGCTCACATGTCACCCTGACTCTGATTTCACTCTCCTTTCTGACTCTCTGGGTCTTAGTTTTCCTCTGAAACTGGGCTGTGTACTTTAGACAGGCCTTAATCAACAGAGATCAGAAAAATACAAAGCATGTTTTGTGTTAAGTACAGTGATTCTTGCTTGATCTATACAATCCCGATCTCAAAATGATGCGCTTGCTAAAAGACAGATTTCTGGACTCACTCTTGAGTCACGGAATCACAGTATCTGATGGCAGACAGAGGTTGCCCTATCCAGCATATTGTTATGTGTGCTAACGATTTTCATTCCTGCGTTGTCTAATAGCTGTTCTCAGTCCTGTCTGCATGTTGGAATTGTTGTGAATTGAAGACTATTGATATTGTGATAATATTCAAGAAAAATTAAATGAGCACTTAGAGTGCGTTCCCCAAGTGACTCTAAAGTATTTACAGTTGAATTTGTGGATTAGGAAAGCAATATTGCCTAAATAGTGAAGTCTTAATTTGATTTTGCCTTCTTTCTGACCTCATGTTATGTGGGCTTAATCAGAGTTAGATCGCTATAGAATCTGTTCAGTCAGCACTCGGAACAAGAAGAAAGTTGAGATGCAGTTACAATCAATAGTAACACAACTGGAATATTTGTGTTGTGCTATTAGCCTATGAAACTTTGTTTTATGTTAAGTTGTGCAAATAAAAATGTGATCATCTTGAAGTCAAGTTAGATAAATTTTGTACTAAAAAATGGAGGGGCACCTGGGTGGCTCAGTTGGTTAGGCATCTGACTTTGGCTCAGGTCATGATCTCACGGTTCCTGGGTTTGAGCCCGGCGTTGGGCTTTGTGCTGACAGCTCAGAGTCTGGAGCCTGTCTTCAGATTCTGTGTCTCCCTCTCTCTCTGACCCTCCCCTGCTCATGCTCTCTCTCTCTCTCGCTCGCTCTCAAAAATAAACATTAAAAAATATGGAATAGGATTTTTAGTAGTAACTAAAATTTAATATTTTTATTTTTTAAATTGAAATATACTTGAAATACAATGTTGTATTAGTTTCAGGTGTAAAACATAGTTCTTTGACAGTTCTCTCCATTAAGCTGTGCTCTGCATGATCAGTGTAGTTACCATTTGTCATCATACAACATTATCACAATATTATTGTCTATATTCCTTGTGCTGTACTTTCCATTTCATGTGAAAGAGGTATAAGAGGTATAACAGGGAGTTTGTACCTCATAATCCTCTTCATCCATTTTGCCCATTTCCCCAACCCCTTCCCTCTGGCAATCACCAGTTTGTTTTTTTGTAATTATGATTCTGTTTCTGGTTTTGTTTTGTATTTTAGATTCTGTATGTAAGAAATCTTATGGCATCTGTCTTTCTCTGTCTGACTTATTCACTTAGCATAGTACCCTCTGGTTCATTCATATGGTCACAAATGGCAAGATATCCTTTTTTATGCCTGAGTAATACTCCATTGTATATGTTTACCACATCTTCTTTATCCATTCATCTGTCTATGAACATCAAAGATCCCCTGAGTTTTGAAAGATCATGATTAAAGTAGCACTTAAATAGAAAAGAATAATTCTTTACATCCACCTTGTCCATCTTGCAGGTGATGGAAATCTGATGCTTAAAGGCCTGGTTATCACAACTGATGCTGAGTGTTTTCTTGCCACTTTTATATTGCTAAGATAAACTCAATACTCAGATTAATGTGCTGTTTGTGTATCAGGTCATCTCCTAAATGATGAATCATATACTAATGGGATCTGGTTTCAGTCATCAGAGACACAGTGTGCTGAAGGATGTATATTTACCTGTGCAGTTACTAACTTGTCATTTATAAATTTTAGGTCTGTGGTGGTAATAAATTCATTGAATGTCAGCATTTGTTTCATTGATGTGATGTAGTTTTTTGGTTTTGAAAACCATAATTATAATTTAGACTCAGGGGAAAAAGTCAGTAGTTGTTTTATAATGGCAATTTTGGAATCAAATAGTTAAATCTCAAACTTTATTTTTTAAAGCTTATTTACTTACTTTTAGAGAGAGAGAGGGAGAGAGAACACAAGAAGGGGAGGGGAGAGAGAGAAGGAGAAAGAGTCTCAAGCTTCCTCAGTGTCAGCGCAGAGCCTGATGTGGGGCTATTAATCATTTTATTACCATTAATCTATAAATGCTTAAACAGATTAAGGTATAAATCAATAGATGGGTAGGATTTTTATAGTTAAGATGCTAAGCTTAATCAGAATTATATGGTTTGAAATAATGCTAATTTGCATAATGTAGAAAGTATTACAAAGTGGTATAGTAAAGATACTTAATATACATAATACGTTTTGAGGGCTAAATGGTATTTTAGCTTTATAAGCATTTGTAAATACGGCAGAATTGAGAAATGAGATTGCTTTAATGAGTGACTGTAAATATGTTGTGAGGCTTTAAGACTAGATAAATTTTTGTCCAGATTTCAATTCCCATTTTAGCAAACCTACCTAAATCCTATAATTGACTATTTTGATTCAATATCTACAGCTATCTCCAAATGTTCTTGAAATTCATCCTCATCTCTTTTAATACATGGGCCATATTATTACCAACCTAAAGAACTTCTCCGACACTCTTCCACACAAGACCTTCAATTTGCTCAATATTCAGTTCTGTGATTCATATAATATGAACTCCATTCATTACCATTAAAGACTCCCCAGACTCCATCTGTCCTCTCTTGTACCACAAAACCTCACATGCTCTCTCTGACCATGTCAGGAATATGCTTCCTTCATTCCTGATTATTTGTCTTTGGTCACAGTACACTCTAAACCTCTCATCCCACAGCCCTGACTTTATTCATGTATCTGCTCAAAATGTTTCACATATCTTACCCCACTATAAAGCTTTTTTTTCCCTCTGTCACTAAAAGTGATTCTTTTAAAATCGCAAATCTAATCACAGCTATCCTGTTTACAACCTCTCAGTGTCTTCAGTTATTCTTAGGATGGAATTAGAAATCCATTATATGTCTTAGAAGGCCTTCAGTAATCTCCTTTCTCTCGTCCTCTCTAGACTCATCTCTTACCTTTTTTCTTTATTCTACATGTATTTGGGTTCTTTAAATTCCTGGGATAGGACATAGTTTTTCTCCAACCCCTTTGATCTGGGATATTCTCCACACCCTTATAGTACCACATCCTTCTGTTTTTTGTTATTTTTTTCTGTTTTGTTTTTTTTGCTTCCATTTCTCCAGGTAGGAAGTGATTACAGAGGTTGTATAGTTAGTGCTCTTAAAAAATAAAGAATAGAAGGGCACCTGGGTGGCTCAGTCGGTTGAGTGTCCCACTCTTGATTTCGGCTCAGATCATGATCTCATGGTTGTGGGATCAAACCCCACATTGGGCTCCATGCTAAGCCTGGAGCTTGTTTGGGATTCTCTGTCTTCCTCTCTCTGCCCCTCCTGGATGTGTGGCGTGCCCCCCCACCCCCCAGTCTCTGTCTCTTTTGGTCTATTTCAAAATAAATAAACATTAAAAAGAAAGGATAGAGGACTTTTGGACAAAGTGGAACAATAGGAACTGAATTTACTCTGCTGCTAAAGAAGAAAAAATAGACAAAATATATGTAAAACAGCTCAGGTGGGTAGGATTTTCAAACAATCATCAAAACCTCTATCACAGAATTTATTATTATAATTTTGGCCCCCTAACTATCCATATGTGTTTCTTCAGTGAGACCACATCAATAAATTTTATTTTTTTAATATTGAGATAAATACTTTTCAAAATGAATCTTGGGCTTAAATGTAAAACCTAAGCTATAAGACTTCTAGAAAAAACATAAGAGAAAATCCTTGTGATTTTTAGTTATGCAGGAGTTTCTGGGATTTGACCCTAAAAACATGATTCATAAAAATCCTAAATTGATGAATTGAACTTCATAAAAATTAAAACTTTTGATTTTCACAAGACATTCTTAAGAGAAAGAAGAGACAAACCACAAACTAGGAGAAACTATTTACAAATTGTATAATTGAATATATAGGAAGTATATTTAGAATATATGAAAAATGCTTCATAAGTCAATAATAAGAAAACAACCCAGATAATAAAAAACATTGAAAAAATTGTGGACAAACATTTTAATAAAGCAAATATATTCATGATGAAAAGCACAAGAAAAGAGGTTCAATGTCATTAGTCAATAAATACAAATTAAAACCACAATAAGATACTATTATATACCTATCAGAATGGATACATTAAAAAGACTAAAGTTTGGAGAAACTAGAACTCTTATCTTTGCTAATTGTAATATAAAACGATATGACTACTTTGTAAAATAATTTAGCAGGTTTTTTTTAGGAAGTTCAACATACACTTACTTTATGGTCCAGCTATTCACTTTTAGGTATTTACCCAAGATAAATGAAAGCACAGGGCATAGGTGTTGCACATGAATATTCATAACAGCTTTACTTTAATAGCCGCAAACTGGAAACAGGCCACGTGTCCATCAACAGATGAATGGGTAAACAGTGGTATATCTAAACAATGGAATACTACTCAGTAATAAAAAGAAATGGATTATTGATACACACTACAACACAGATGGATCTTAATTATGCTGAGTTAGCAAAGACAGAACAGAAGAGAGTACATGTTATGATTTCACTTATATAAATTTCTAGAAAATGTGAACTGATCTATAATAACTGAAAGCAGATCAGTGTTGGCCAGTGAATGAGGGTTTATGGTTGGGAGGGAAGACTTACAAAAGGACATGAAACTTGGTGGTGATAAATATGCCTATTAATTTGATTGCCGTGGTAATTTTATAGATGTATACCTATGTGAAAACTTAACAGATTGTGTTTAAATAGGTGAAGTTTATTATCTATCAGTTACACTTTAATAAGGTTGCTTTTACCATAAAAACAAAAACAAACCCCGAAGAAAACCCACACATATATACAAAATAGAATATTCCTAATAGACAAACTTCCCCTGAGCTACTTTTTTAGCTTTCCAGAGTTGATGAGAGGTGTGGCTACTCAGCAGACTGAGCGGTACACACCAAAGAGCGAGAATCAAAAACCAATGGGTGTGAAGAATGTGGCTGCTAGTGGCTTGAGGAAAGATCTGGGTTTTTGGGGTATAGATGGGAATCACCAAAACCTTAAAAGTTGTTTTATCAGTTTAGGATTCAGGCCCATGATGTCCTGGTTTTGTGCCACCAACAATTCAGTGAGATTGCTATGTATTGTATTGTTCAGACTATGTAGAGTGTTGTGAAATCCAATTTGTAATTGCTTTAATTGATTTTGGTAACTCTGGACAACGCCTTCATATCATAATTTTAAATTAGTTTTTTTTAGTGGATCTCATGTATTGAGCATGCTTTTAAAAATGTCTAGATTACATTTATCATCTCTATGTAGCCTGATGCAATTCTCATCTTAAACTTTGATGAAATTTAATGTGATTCTATTATTTTGGAAGCTTAGCCTTTCTGTGTGATGAGCAATTAAATGTAGGACCAATGGTTTTGGTAAATAGACTAAAAAATATGAAAACCACATAACCCACATAGTTATATAATACTAAACAAACTTTCTGAAACATATTTTTAGGGCTATGTTCAGTACAAAAAATAACATGGAATCAGCAGTTTTCTCATGGATTATTTTTTTGATGGCTTAATATTCTGGTCCTTGTATAACTGAAATTATAATTAGAGTGTACTGGAATTTGCATTACTGTAAAATTCCCCTCCCTTCTTTGCTGACTCTTGCTATTGGTTAATATGATGGTCTATAGTTCATGTTAGCAAGACATTTAGTTATTATGTTAAAATATCCAAATGCATTTTTAGACCACAAAGAACAAAAGTAATTAGAGTTTTTGGACTAAGAAATAGTATTAGGTATGTCCCCCATCAAACATGAAATCAATATAACATTGCTCATATAGACAGTATGATTCTGTCTTCTTAACAGTCACTCAGATTCTTGCCTAACTTTAAATGACTTCGTGGGGCCATTCTGAATCATTATGATTAGTCCTTTTTCTAAGGAGTGTATCATAGATTTCTAAGCAGTAGATTGTTTATATCTGAATATTTGTTGCTCACCTAAATTCACATTATAAGGTTAAAATTTGGTTTTATTGTATAGTTTAATTTGTGCTCATTTATTCTAATTGAGACTTGGACTTGTAGTTTGTAAGGATTAAACAGACAATTTTTTTCAGATATTCATATTTTGACCATGGCTTAGTTGTACAGATTGCCATTTTTGATACTGCATTGGCCTTTCCCAAACACATCTATTTTGTAAAGACTTCCCAATTTTACTCCTATTTTTTTTTGGTCATTTCTACATCTTCTCTATTCTTCTCTTCACTTGAGGTGTGTCTTAAACTACCTTCCAGTGGAATAAATACTATGACCTCTAAGGTAAGACTTCTAGACTTTCTCTATCAAAATATTTGAATCTTAATAGGCAAAGTCTTATTTCCATATCATTTTGAAGTTTCAGTTGAAGCACTTCATTCGTCTCTTGAATCTTGAAATGGCTTTTCAGTTCTTAATTTTATTTAAATATAATTAAAATTTTTAATTTTTAAAAAGTGTATATTATTTTTGAGAGAGAGAGAGACAGAGAGAGACAGAGAGACAGAGAGACAGAGCATGAGCAGAGAAGAGGCAGAGAGAGAGGGAGATACAGAATTGAAAGCAGGCTCCAGGCTCTGAGCTGTCAGCACAGAGCTCAACATGGGGCTTGAACCCATGAACCATGAGATCATGACCTGAGCCGAAGTTGGATGCTTAACCAACTGAGTCACCCAGTGCTTCTGTAATTAAAACTTTTAAATCATTGTTTTCACAACTTTTGGCTTCTTCTCCTCTCCCTGCCTTCTCTAGGTAAATGCTCGACAGCACACTACCGGAATTAAATATAATGCAAGCCACATCGGTTATTAAAAATTTTCTGTACCTATACCCTCTAACAATTTGAGGCTAATCAGGAGACAAAAGCCACATATAGTTTAATATAAAGAATTATTGAGAAAGAAGAGTAACTATGTAGGTATGAGGAAAACTATAAAAGATACCCTTGAGCTGAGGGAGAGTACTCAGAGAAGGGTAATCTTGGAAAGGGGGCACTACTACAAGGTTGAGGTTGCTGAGGGAGGGAGTGGGTTCTCTAGAAATTTGATTAGGGCAGGGCCCCACCAGATATCCTAGACACCCTTACTGCTGATAACTGTGCAGCGAGAGCAAGATAAAAACTAAGAGCTCAGCATTCGGAATCAAGTAGAGGAGTCCCATTCATCCTGCAGCATCCTCAGACAATGCTTGAAAGCATGTGGACTGTAAAGGCAAAATGCTTTAAGAATTCAGTCCATTGCAGAGTGCCTGGGTGGCTCAGTCGGTGGAGTGTCCAGCTTCAGCTCAGGTCATGATCTTGCTTTCGTAGGTTCGAGCCCTGCATTGGGCTCTGTGCTGACAGCTCAGAGCCTGGAGCCTGCTTCGGATTCTGTGACTCCCTCTCTCTCTCTGCCCCTTCCCTGCTCATGCTCTGTCACTCTCTGTCTCTTGAAAAAATGTTGAAAAAAAGAATTCAGTCCATTATTTAGAGCAGGTACCATAGAGTGAATTTTGAGCTCAGAGGTAATAAATTGATAATTGACACATACCCACATATAAAATTAAATGGGTGAAATTAATTTTAATATATTTTATTTAATGCAATATGTCAAGATGCTACCATGTCAATAGTTAATACAAGCATTATTAATGAGATACTTTCCAATCTTTTAGTACTATTTAAAACCCAAATATATTTTATACTTAAAGCATGTGAATTGAATTTTTTTCAAATTTTATACTTACAGCACATCTCAAATTAGACACTAAAGTTTCATTGGATGTACTTAATCTATATTTAAATTTCATAAAACTTACAATTGAAAAAGATTTATATACCCATATTGTTTGAAATAAACATAAAAGTTTCCCAAAAAATGTAATTAAGAACCACAAATCATTTTCCCTTAGCATTTACATTCATACTGATAAAACTGATTCATATTTTTTGAGAAATTGATATGAACTTAAGGGAAAAATATCAGTTTTTTAAAAATGTTTGTTTATTTAAAAGGGAAAGAGCACAAGTAGGGAAGGGGCAGAGAGAGAGAGAGAGAGAGAGAGAGAGAGAGAGAGAGAGAGGGAGGGAGGGAGGGAGAGAGAGGGAGGGAGGGAGGGAGAGGGAGAGAGAGAATCCCATGCAGGCTCTGCACTGTCAGGGCTTGATCCCATAACTATGAGATCATGACCTGAGCCGAAATCAAGAATTGAACACTTAACTGACTGAATCACCCAGACACCCTGGAAAACCATCAGTTTTAAACTTCTAAGTTTTGAATTAACGGAATTCAAGAGCATTACAAATTTTTGAAATACTGAATTCAAGAGTATTACAAAATTTAAAATTAGCTCTAAATTGATTAATATCAACAAACGTTCCTCAAAATTTCTTAGAGATTTACAGCCAATTTATATAATGCTATTAAAAACAATTCAGATCTACTGCATATAAATCCATGTTAGAAAAATGTATAAAAGCATCATTATTGACTATATTATGAAGTTTGAATTTTAACATAAATTCTTACAACTGTCTAACATCATACATAAGTTTTTCCTTGTTGATTCAGCTTTAGTTCATTCATATGCAGGGTAGTATGGATTATAATTTAATAAGCACGAAACCCACCTGGCTCTTAAAGAAAATATACTAACTTGAACATAAGAAGCAGAGAGTCATCTGATGATAAGAGGTCTCTGGGTCTTCAATCTTTTATAGACATGAAGCAGACAGAAAAACTTACTCAGCTCTACACACAGGCCAGAAGGTAAAGCCAATTGCCATGGTAAATCACTCTCCAGCAACTGATCTGGCTTCAGTCAAGGAATTGACATGTGTTTAGCAGTGTTTCTGAGTTGTAAGAAATCCTTGATACCCCTTCTTCCCCTTTCCTCCCTTTTTTGGGTCAAGTATACCTAACATAAAATTTACCATCTCAATGATTTTAACTGTACAGTTTAATGGTATTAAATACATTCATATTGTGGGACTATCACCATCATCTAGCTTTAGAACTTGTTTCATGTTGTAAAACTGAAACACTATACTCATTAAACACTCTTCAGTCTCCCTTCCCTCACCTCATGGCAGCCTCCATTCTACTTTGTATTTCTATGATTTTTGACTATTCTGAGTACTTCCTTTAATTTGAATCATGCAATATTCATCTTTTGTAACTGGCATATTTCACTTGGCACAGTGTTCCCAAGGTTCATCCATGTTGTAGGATATCAGAATTTCCTTCCTGTTTGAGGCTGAATAATATTCCATTGTATGTATATATTATATTTTATCTCTTCATCCATTGATGAGTACTTGAGTTGCTTTCATGTTTAAGCTACTATAAAATAATGCTGCTATGGACATGGATGTAGAAATATCTCTTAAAAACCTCGCTTTGTATTCTTTTTGTTATATACTCGGAAGTGGAATTGCTGGATCATATAGTAATTCTATTTTAAACTTTCTGAGGAATCATCATACTGTTTTCCACAGCAGCTGTACATTTTCACCAAGAGTGCACAAGGCCAATTTCTCTATATCCTTTCCAACACTTGTTATGTTTTTGAGTTTTTTTTATTTCTTTTTAATAGTAGGTATCCTAAAGTGGATGAGGTGGTATCTCATAATTTTTATTTGTATTTTTCTAATGATTAGTGATGTTGATCATCTTTTCATGTGCTTTAGTTCATTTGTATACTTTCTTTAGAGAAATGTCTATTCAAGTCCTTTGCCTGTTTTCAAATTGGGTTATTGTTGTTGAGTTTTAGGAGTTATCTATATACTCTGGATATTAATAGATTATTAGAAATATGGTTTGCTAATATTATAGCCCATTCTGTGGGTTTCTGTTTTAATCTGCTGTTAGTATCTTTCAATGTACATAATTTTTAAATTGTCATGAAGTCTAATTTGTCTTTTTTTTATTTTGTTGCCTGTATATCCAGGCATATCCAAGATGTCATATCCAAGAAATCATTGCCAAATCCACTGCCATGGAGCTTTCCCCCTATGTTTTCTTCTAAGAGGTTTACAGGGCAAGGGCTTACAACGGTGGGGGGAGGTGCAGTAAAAATGGTCACCTGCCTCTTTGTGTACATCTTTGTGATTCGAAGCAGCAATCAGTGATCAGAGCACAGATCCTCAATATTTGGAAGACAGGGTCCTTTTTACCCAGTGTGGGTTTTGGAATCTGTGTATTAGCTGTTCCTGGAATGCTTGCATGGCTGCCCGTTATGTGGCTGGGGAATAGGCACAAGGTTACTGTTATTGTGCCAAAAGCTGAAATTGACCAAAATTCACCACAGTTGACCCTCCAAGCCTTCTCTTGCAGTTTGCAAACACTCCTGGTCTCTATACCCCCAAAATAGTTGCATCAGACAGATTTTTCTAGTACTTTTGTAGTCTAGGTGGGGAGACAGATTCCTGGTGCTTCCTATTCCACTATATTCCCAGAATCCTCTTGGAATTAATATGGCTGTATGATCAATCTCTTAAAGCAGTTGTTTGGACATAGGCCAACCTTTAAAATATGCATTACAGAGCCTGTTAACATGGCCAAGAAAAGTGTGAATGGATCTTGGGAGATTCTAGCAAGCTCGCTTTTGGTTCCATATTAAAAATTATTTTAATATGACTGACTTTTATGTACAATGATGTGTTAATAGTTTCCTTTGTCTGTTATGGCATTCAACCAATAACTAGTTGTATTTATCAGTCTGTAGAAAGGAATCTATAATATCTAGTCATTTAAACTTAAAAATAGGGGCACCTGGGTGGCTCAGTCAGCTAAGCAGCTGACTTCGGCTCAGGTCATGATCTTACGGTTCATGAGTTCGAGCCCCGCGTTGGGCTCTGGACTCACAGCTCAGAGCCTGAAGGCTGCTTTGGATTCTGTGTCTCCCTCTGTCTCTGCTCTCCCTTGCTCATGCTCTGTCTCTCTGTGTCTCAAAAGTAAATAAATGTTAAAAAAATAAACTTAAATGGTAGTAATTGGGTCATAATTTGTTTATTTGGTGAAAAGGTCTAAATCAAGCGTAACTACTGAGTTTGTAGCAAATCATATCATTGGCGAGTGCAAATTTCCTCTTAAAAAATAATTTACCCCATTTTATCTGCAATTTTCCTCATATGTTTTCATCCTTCTGAACCATATTAGAATGAGGCATATCCTTCTGTTTGTATTTGTTTTTGTAAAAACTGTATATTGTTATGGGGATTTTTAGTTTATATAATTTGTATCACTATATAGGTCTAATTTTATTCTATTCAGCATTACGTTTTAAGATCTGTTACTTTTTAAATGTCTATTCAATATTTTCCCTGTTGCCACACGGAGGTTTATAGTATGCACATGTACATTTTACCTGTCCTCTTCCCCATGGTGAACTCATAGGTCTCCTATTTCTTATCATTGCAAACACTCTTTGCACACCTTCTCTGGTGTATTGGATCATAAATTTTATTCAGCATATAACAGTGCTGTTAAAACTGGATTTGAGATAATCTAACTTTATGTATGTAACTTTAAAGTCTCATATCCTATGCTTCTCCCTGGGGATTTAAATTAAAGGCCAGAGGAAGAAACCTTTTAGTCCCAAATTAAGGGGCCACTGATTTTCTCACAGACTTACTAATGAAGTGAATCAAGCCATTATAGTGTGGTTTAAATTCTGTGTGAATATCAAGTATTGTTTAAATAGTCATTAAAAAATACTTATGGAAAGAAAAATTCTCCCATGGAAGTGTATGAAAATTGTTGCTATCATTATAAAGTCATTCAAAAGGAACATATTATTTGCTATGCAGTCTATCATAAATTCTGACTTTTCAAAATAATTTGAAGTACTATGAAAGGATTGCCATTTTTCTTCCCTCTAATCTTGAATCTTGGCATCTTTGCCAATTCTTCTGAGCTGAATCGAAGTTATAATCCCCAAATAACACCATCCATCAAAACTTCAGACTAGTGGCTAACATGAATAAGTACCCCTGAACCACTGGTCAACGTTATGTACTTGTAGTTAAAGGCTAATTCAAACTTAAATTTCTAACAGAACATGAATTACTGTCTTCCTGTGAACAATGATTAAACATATTGAATTTCAATACTTCTTAATTTTTTATCTGTTTAGACGTTAAGGAAGTTAAAATTCTTTGAAATCAATTTTGATTTTTAAGAGATTAATTTTAAAATGATTATAATACTAATAATAAAATTAAGGTTTTATTTCCAGCCAAGAATTTGGTATCGTAGATTAAAGGTGGTCACAAATTACTTGACTTTTTTTTTTTTTTCATTGAGCGGTAGAGTCTCATCCCCACTTCTAATCTAAGTGAGCTCTGTGACTCTTTTGATTAGTACAGTATGACAGTGTGACCTTGTGTCTCTTTCCAAGCCTAGCTTTTAAGGAGCTGGTAGTTTCTAATGATGACGTCGTGGAATACTCCTCGTGAGTGCAATCAGCTTCCATGTAAGGAGACTGTGCTCGGAGTGTCTTGCTCTGAGGAAGCTCCGCGGGCCACTGGAGACCCGGATGGATGGTTGGTCCGCCCCTAGCTACCCCAGCCATTTCAGCACAGGCATCAGACACCTGGGGCAAGAAACCTTGAGATAACTCCAGCCCCTCTCTCACGGTAGTCAAATGAGAGACCCCAAAGAAGAACCACCATAACTGAACTCAGACAACTCACAGAACAATGTGAGAGAAAACATTTTTTTAAGTCATTAAGTTTTGGAGGTGACTCATATTCAGTACTAGATAGTAGGAACACTTGATCTCCAAATTGTTACTCAGGCTGATGGGATGTTATGGGTAATTGTATTAAAACCAAATGTGTCAGTGGGGCCATGTGAACTCTCTTCTTACTAAAATAGTTTATTTCTGTCTATGATAGCTGACACAAAAAGCAGGAAATAATAAATAGTTGCTGAATGTTTAAGAATTGGACTGAGTTTGAAACTAATTAGTACAGGGACCTATTGGCCAAAGAATTCCAGAAGGAAATAGAGACAAATGTGTTTCCAACTGCGGATGAATCTGATGTGCCTGAAAATGGTCCTCTTCTTATAATGCTGGAAAGTGCATCTCTTAGGAATTATTTCATCATTCCCCAGAGAACAGTTCATATTTTTCTGTGTGACTGTGTAGACCTGGGAAATTTTTGTTTTGTGAGATTAATCTTTATTCATTTCTCTACCTGGGACTGTGTATATATTATCAGAATATAAGAAAACTTACCATATTTACTTTCATACGTCCTACCTTTGACTCCTGAATCTGTACTTAACAGACCTGTGACCTACCTCGATTACTGAAACTCAGTATTGTACTCTGTGACATGAAGATAATGACAATAATGAGTTTCTAAGTCTTTGTTGTGAAGAGAAAATAGAGAATTCATGAAAAACTCATGGGAATGTCTGGAAGGTATTAGATGCCCGATGCCCAGTGCCGTATTATTAATATTAATTTAATTATCACCATATACATAATAACTATGGAAATGAAAGGTAGCAGCAAGAAAGATTGTTTACAAAGAGAGTAGGTCTTCCGTTTCTCCATTCTTGAGCAAAGGGTCCAGTGGAATCCCAGTCCTTCCCATTCCTATTTGCAATTGTCCTAAAGATTAAAAAAAACATTTTCTTGAGTAAGTAGTAAATATTTGGATGCCAGTGTAAAATGTTCCCTGTGTATTTCTTTCATTTTAAATAGAATGTTTGTATTTTGGAAGAATGTATATACCTTATAGTTTGGACCAGATAGTGGAGGACCTAAGTCTTCAGATGATACTTAAAGAATTTATTGCTTAAGGTTGAACTGAGTATGGTACAGTATAGGTTGAGTTGAGATGACTTTTTCTTCCTGGGGTAGTTGAGATGAAAACAGATATCCAATTCTTTATGATCTGGAGGTTTTGGCTTTTTTTCCCCTGTACCTCTCACACGTTAAGTCTCCCCATTGCTTGCCTTAGAGTCCTCATTTTCTGCATGTGGTTACAGGTATTTGTTGTGCTGCCTCATCTCTGGGAATTTGCATATCTCTTCCTCCTGCCAGGGTCCCCCACTTCTAACCCTTTTTTCTGACTTTGGAAAGTCTGCTCAGATGCACTAACAAGTTAGAGGTCTCCTCCTTTCTTAAAGTTTGTGTGACCACCTAATTTTGCTCAATCTAACCCCTGTCCTACTCTACTGAAAAATGTAGATTCTTGTTCCAGTAGATTATAAGCTCTTTGAGGGAGCTTGTTTTCACTGGTGTATACGTTGCTTGGCATAAAGAAAGAAGGTACTCGGTAAATATTTGTTGAGTTAAGGAATAAAAAGATGCTAAAGTCAGAGGGTCAACTCTGTTGAGGCCGATTAGGAGAAAAAGAGCATGCTGCCACAAAAATTACAAACTGGCTTCAGCCCTGTCTTGTTCAGCTACCTTTTGGAGCTAGTTGAGGTTTAAAAAATTTTTTCTTCCCCTTTAGTTTGCTTTTGTGTTTCCATATATATCTAGTTTATATCATATTTTACATTCCCTCTTTGTTAAAACATTAATCTGTTTTTATATTTTAACCCAAAAGATTGAATTTTTTTTGCAGTAATAGTGGTGGCCTTTGGATTGCCGTTGCAAACGTGGATGTTCCCTTAACACACATTAAGACCTTATCACACTCTATAGTATTCCAAAAAGGGAGGTGAACTGTTTTCAAAGGTAATAAATAGTTTTAACAACAAAGGATGTAAACACCTCATGAAACAAAAAGTCTCTAGTTGTATGAATGACTTGTGGCTAAACATTTCAACAGGATCAGCCTTTGTTTCTTTGATCTTTAGGTTTTTTACTTTTGAATGTCCACACCTGGCAAATGCAGTAAAATACACAGCATCTGGATTACAGAATGCAAATAACATCCATTCAGGCAAACCTTTAAGAACGGCAGCCTTGGTATCTGCATCATTCACTGGAAGTAAATTGACTTGGCCTGCAATAGGGACTTTATATAATTTTATATGATTTTCAACTTTAACTTTTTTTGGGAGGATAGACCAATTATGCCTTCCTCTTTGGTACTGAATAGGTCTTTTTACTATTCTCAGTCTCATTTTGATATGAACAATATTAATCTAGTATTTAATAATAGCAAGCTTTGCTTCTTAAATGTACCTTTTTTGCTTTGCTTTAAACAGACTTCTGAAATGTGGGAGAGAATCATTCACTGGCAAGATAATTAGGAATTTCCTTTATATTATGTATTGGCTTTAAGGTTTCGGTACCTTGGAAAAATGTAAAAATTTGAAACAAGGTTTTTTTCCAATTATACCTCCTTTTTATCAAAATTTTATGGAAGTAGGGTTAGGAAATGTGCAGGGATTGGCAAAAAGTAGAGGAAGACAACTATTAATTACTGTGTATAATTGGGTAGTATGCCTTGGGGGGAAATGTTTCTGGGACAAGTTTTATGTTAAATAGACAACCGTATGACTTAGTGCTCCAAGAAAAGTTGTATATTGTGTTCGCTGTAAGTGGATTGTTAAACTTGCTTTTAGATATAATAAAATTGATTCTAGGTTACTTAAGCAATTTATAATAATTTTAAGGTCTTTTTACTGAAAGCAATTTGGTTATTGTGTATTTATGTGGGGCTAATGCAACTGGGTTATGATTTTTAATTTCTATTATAACCTGGTCATTGTTTATAGAAGGTATACTAAAGATATGTTATATTCAAAGTGTATGAAATTATATACAATTAATATCTATTCATTCAGACAGTGCTTTAGTTCTTTTTCCTATCCCTATCCATCTAAATATCCAGATGTTTGGTGTTACATGTGATTGTATGAAAGCTCTGATCTGAAATCCTATGGCTTACTGGATTACCCTTTACCCACATGGTTTAAATTAATAATAAAAAAATGAAGCAGGGCAATCTTGCAACAAAAGAACAAGACTTTATTGTATAACAGAATTGCAGATGTGGAAAGGTGCTCATAATAGAGACAGAATATTTCTGTTTCATAGAGCATCTGGAATGCCACACGATCTCTAAGTTATCAGGAGCTAATGTTAGACAGCCTTGGTTTGTGATTAATTTAATATTCAGAGAAACTTTTTTTAAAGCTTTATGCCATTCATCATCATAATGTCATTTTTGCAATCCTAAAATGATTTACAAAGTCAACTCTCCCCCCTAATTTCTAAAACAATATTAAGACATCAAAAAGTTTCAGATAGAAACTTCAAAGGGCAGCCAAATCAGAGATTTCTGGCTAAGACAGTTTAGATCATTTAATATCCTCTGGTTTCCCTAGGATTAAATTACAGCTTATAGAATTCTTGGAATCTAGCTGAGGAAGTATTATATAATACTGCATGGCAATTTGGGGGAGCCTGGCAAAAGACTGTGCAGAAAAGGGGATGCCATCTTTTCAACTTATCAACCTTTCAATGAGTTCTTGTGAAATGCTAGAGGTAAGAGAAGTTACCCCAGTCTGAATACGAAGCTCTATAACCGAAGACATGTTTGTGCGTAAGCTCAGGATGACATTCATGTGGCGACACTTAATTTCTTCTTTGTTGAGCTGTCACATTACAGTGGAGCATAGGTTCAAGGAGTGAAATTATGAATCATGGATATCTGAGGCACGAACTGATAACAGGAATTCATTCTGGCACAGCCACAGAGACAGTGTTTCCAGTCACTGTGGTTTCCTAGGGACAGCAGGGACTGCCGGTTGCTTGTGTAGTGCCGCGATGAGGCGTGCCAGGATCACACCACACGTCATTCCGGCTGTAGGAACGAGCCTGTATGTAACCACTGAGTCTCTCTGAGGAAATTTAGCTTTATCCAAAAGAACCACATTCAGCTTGAAGTTGAGCTGGTAAAGGAGAAGTTCTGTGAAACAAATGTTAGTGCTCTGACTAAACCAAAATACAAGTGATTGTTACAGGAAATGACCTGTTACAAAGGACTTTCCATCCCAAACACACACATGTGGCCAGAAAGATGAGCGTGTTGTACATTGTGATGTGCATAAAAGCAAGCTCGATCACTGTCAGGATAATATTTTTAAAGAAGATTTTGGCACCTTGGACTACACTGTTGGCCTGATAGTAGATTTGTTTCAATGCCTTGGCAACAAATCATACAAACAAAATGCGCTGAAGTTTCCATAATTGAGAGAGGGAAGCAGTAACAGCAAGAGATAGAAGTTAGAGAACAATATTTACAGAAGATTACTTTTCACAATTTTAAATTGGATTTAAAAATATAAATGTGTACTTGTGATTCCTAACTTCACTGTTTTGTCCATGTGCACAAGATCATCACTGCCCTTAAGCCACAAGAGTGGGATTTAAGTGCGAGATCTGCTTAAGCATTTAATGCATTGAAACCAGAGTCCTAGGAAACCAGAGTTCACTTTGTAGATATATTTCAATTTAGCATAACTAAATAGATCCAAACCCTTATTAGTTCAAGCTGCATTTTATACTGTTCCTAGCATGTGTAGATCTTTCCAGTGTATTTTATTTGCACGTGACATTCTAAATTCAAATAATGTATTCTATCAATGTGGTTACTCTCATTGTTTTTAAAGGGTGAAGAACAAAACTCTATTTGCTTAAGCAAAAAGTCTTGCACACTTCCCTTGATGTCATATTTTTGCATCCATTGTCTTCCTTGGATTCTGCTAGGTAGTTACTTAGAATTTCTTTGTGTGTTATACGTCTAAAATAAAGCAAACTGTAACAACACATTCAAAATTGCAATAGCCATGACCATTATGTCAGTATTACTTAACACATTCATTGCATAATTATTTGTTTGTCTATGCTCATTAAATTTTTTTAATGTTTATTTTTGAGAGAGAGAGAGAGAGAGTGAGTGAGCAAGCAGGGGCAGAGAGGGAGAGAGGGAAACACAGAATCCAAAGCAGGCTCTAGGCTCTGAGCTGTCAGCACAGAGCCTGATGCAGGGCTCGAACTCACGAACCATGAGATAATGACCTGAGCCACAGTCAGACGCTTAATCAGCTGAGCCACCTAGGCTCCCCTGCCTATCCTCATTTTTTAAAGAAAAGTTTATTTATTTATTTTTGAGAGAGAGATTACAAGCAGGGGAAGGACAAAGAGAGGGGGAGAGACAGAACCCAAAAGCAGACTTCAGTCTCTGAGCTGTTAGCACAGAGCCTGACATGGGGCTCCAACTCAGAAACTGTGAGATCATGACTTGAGCCAAAGCCTGCCACTTAACCAACTGAGCCACCCAGGAGCCCCTATCTATCTTCATTTTAAACATAAATGAAAGTTGATAAAGAGGGAGTAGGTAAAGGATAAATGCACAAATAAAATTACAAAGCAGTGTAGAGACACACACAATATCCAAATAGGTTTAAAAGACCCAGTGCAGGAGACGTGGCTACTGAGCTATGTGTTGTGCTTTGGCTAAAAACATTAAAATTAGGATAATAAATAATGGTGGACTGGAAAGAAGAGTGCATTTGAATTGCATGTGGCTTCAGGGAGTTCATAAATGATACAGTGTTATCCTTTTGCCTTTAGGTTGATAATCCTTCCAACACTTTTTAATGTATCTGCCAGGACCTGGATTATTTAATTTTATTTAAAAAATTCATGTTACTCTCTGTTGAGGCCACACAGTAATGGTCAGTGGGAACCAAGCAGGTAGAGAAAAAGGTAAATGTGTCCTACTTGGGATTATATATTTTTAAACAAGATTTTGGAAATCTTGGATTTGGAAAGACTCTTCCTTTCTAAAAGCTTCAGTTGGCACCTCAGTGCTATCCACTCACTGCTATGAGTTCTCTCTAGGTGTAGCTAACTCCTCACCCGCTTAGTAAGAAAACAAAAATTCTGTTTTTCTACTACTAAAAAAATATAGTAGAAAAAGTGAAAGGCAAATATAAAATTTTAATATTAAGTAATTCATTTCAGGTATCTTCCAATCATAGGAATTAAATTAAATCATGCAGTCATATAATTTTCTGCCTGGATATAGAGACCACATGGTAAGACACACATTCCTTTCTTTGAAAATCAAAAACTGTGGAGCATGTGGTATGCTATGGGATCCTAGATATCCAGAGGGGAAGAACAAGGCTTCGTTTTTTCCTTTATTCTATCAGTTCTCACTTTGTCAGTTTTTTCTTCTAAAGAATGGCTCTCGTGCAAAACTGAGGGACATTAGAGCACAGGCTGTGTATGAACCATTCCATCTCCCACCATCTGATTTTTAAAAACATCTCATATATGTTGTTAAAGCAAAAACACAGAAAAAAAAATAATTCCAGTGATTACATTAAGGTGGTTTTGAAGGCACGGCTCTAAGTCCTCTGCACTTACACACGTCCCCATAGACATATGTCATCGGTTGTCTGAATTCCATCTAGATTATGTTTCTGAGAACCGAACATTCACTGACAAGAACATGTGTGCTAAATGCAAATATTTGATTTAAAGGTAGGATTTAGCAGGATTTGCTGTGTCTATTATGCAGGAGATTGCCGTAGCCTTATTACTTGCAAGATGGTTTGGGGGCATACCTTTTAAAAATCAATCAGGAGCCTTTTGATAAAGGACCTAGGTAATGTCAGCTGTTTTTCAGATATTCAGTGGGTTCATGTATTTGCTGGAAATCACTTGGACACTATGAATTACGTGGTCTCTATAAGACTACTTTTTACCAATGAGAATTGTGCTATTTTAAAAATAAATAATAGTACTTTATGCACAAGAAAGAACTATGGTGATGTGAAATGTGGAAAGACCATAGCAGAGAATTACCTTTCAGACTAGATAGAGCTCTTTGTAATTCTTCATCATATACTAATTCCAAAGTAAATGTTTAGCTCTAACGAGATGGTTTTCGGTTTTTCAAGTGGCAAAAATGAAATTTCTTTGTACCTTTGTACCTATGTTTGGTTAAACATAAGTTTGGAGAGATATATATGGATTAATACAAATGACTCAGAAGCTAGGAAATCTCTCTAAAAATAAAATAAACAAATCTAAAGAGGCTAGAAAAGTTTAGGCATGCTTAGACTCCCTAGTCACTGTTCACTAAAGAAAATACAGGTATTGGTGTATCAGTTCCCTCCAAAGACATGTGCTATCCAGGATGACCTAACTTTGAAGACCTTTCCTTCATAGTTAGTTACTGATGTCTGGCTTCTTGTCTTGTGTTGGGCAATGGCAGAGGCTGGTCTGGATCCTGTCCTTTTTCTGCGAAGAAGCCGAGAAACACTGCACTATACTCTTTTTCTGACTAACCAGAAAACTTTATTAAATACTAAAAGAAACATTAAAATTCAATTTTAAATTTTGTTTTAATAGTACAAGGGTCCTAAGAAAGATACTAACAGTCTAGCTTCTCAGATGATCTTAGACAACTCAACACTGATGGAATTGCCTTTAAGCACAGGTTTGTTGATGTTGATAGTCTTTTCCCCTCTTTTAGAACTTTCATCTGGCCTTTCTTTGTGATCAGGTCTTCTACTTCTTAAGAGTCATTGTCTTCCTTCTTTTCCAGGTGGCTTAGTGGTCAGTGATTACTTCAAGAAAGCATCATGGGTATCTGCATGTGTAATGTCTAGAAAATGCTTTAAGGATTTCATGAATCAGAACAGTGGAATTTTAACTTTCTTCTTTGACATATTGAAGAGTTTCTGCATAGAATTTATATTTCTTTAAAGTCAAATCTTCTAGCCATCAAAAGCCCTAGTGCTCACTGGCAATGGTTTTTGAAGACCAAATTTCTATTTTAATTAAACACTCGCTTGGAAACCTTGGAATTTTTGTTTTTGTTTTACGTCAGTCTTTGTTTAGAATCATTTGGAATGGTGATATGTGGGTAAGCGGCATTGTATGCTAATGTATTTAGTGTTTTACTCTCCATCTATTTTGTGTAGTCAAATTTGTATGCACATGTGCATACATATAATAAATATACATCTGGAGTTTTTTCCCATTTTGTCAAAAATACATTTTCAAAGCATGTTTTTCATTGGACAGCCTAACTGCCTTTGGGTCCACTAGACAGTGCTTCTGATAGGTTGTTCAAGTTTTTGATAAAGTTGAAAAACAGAAAGTAGTTGAATAAAGATAACAGTGCTAAGCTGTGTTCCAGGAGTGTTTTTGCTAAGGAGAAATGAAAAGTAGAATCTGGTAGGGCAGAGTAATGTGATAAGTAGGTGTTCCATAGATGGCAAACTGTTGCTAAGGAGGAATTGTGACTTAGGATAGAGAGTTAAAAGGAGGTGGACAAGAATCCCCGTGTTTATCCTTGTAGGTACCATTTACTCTCTGTCCCTCTCCTGGTTGATTTACAAATATTGATTTAATGCTTCCTGTGTTTTAGGCATTGTACTCTGCTCTCTGGTCACCCTCTCACTTCTTCCTTCATAAACGGTTTAATTTGTGGCTAAGTCACCCTCTTGCCTTTCTATTTGATTTTTCTTGTTCTCATTTTGTTAACCTCAACGTGGTACCTACTGCTTTTGTAGTTTCACTCTATGTGCTCTATGGTGGTCATTAAAAAATTATGCAGAAAACTTTGTGCAGTGGCATGAGAACAGATAATCAAGTCTCTTTACAGCACTTTGGAGATTAGGAAGGTTGCCTTCAAGGTAGATCTGACAAACAATAAATTTGTAGTTTCAGATAAAGTGACAAATGAGATATAGTGGCAAAAGCCACTGACTTGGAAACCAGGGTTCCTGGCTATACAGAATTAGTTATTACCACTGTGTGGTATTGAAAAGGTATGTAATATTTCCTAGCCTTATTTCCATCCTATATAGAATGAAAGGGTTTAGTTATTTGGTTACTCGAGTCCCTTCCATTATAAAATTAGGTCTATTATTTCAAGAGTACATACAACCTTAATTAGGGAATTGAACACGTGTTACCTGTTCACTTGGTGGATCAAGAACATACCTAAATTAATTTGTAAAAGGTGAATTAATATTATTAGACACGATTCGCTGTTATCTGTTTAATTAATTTTTTAGAATCTGGGAATCACCAGGCAGTGTAACTACTGAAGATTTTAGGACTCATTAGCAAAATGCACATTTATTTTTGAACACCATGAAGAAAAGCATGTAACCATCCTCATTATTATATCTCAGTCTCTATGAGAAATAAGCTTTCCTGAAGTCAGTTAAGCTTACTTCCGTGTTTAGGCTTTCTTAAAAGATAAGGAGACTTACATGTCAATTTCTCTTACACAACAATCATTTATTGTTATTGATAGCCTTCTTCACATTCCACGAAGTCACACCTCTGGCTCTCTCTTCTCTAAAATAAATAATATTTTTTTAAAAAATTGTATATGCCAACTTAAGGGATTTTCACTGAAGCTAAATGATCCAAAATGAATGTTTTGAGTAATTGTTACTTGGTGAACTTCACTGTATCACAGGGCATAAAACAGAAATATGATCTCCTTAATCTTGATTCTATTTTCTACATGTTCCATAACTTCCTCCATCAATACAACCAAAGCAGCTGAAAGTTAGAAAACTGTGGTACTTGTCTTCAAATCCCTTTGCACTTAGGTAGTGGGTGTGAAAACAGAAATGTAAGAAACAGAACATGTGTGATATATGAATCAAAGTGTAGAGGCTGTTTGGTGTGAAACAATGTGATCCTTGTAGCTCCTGCTAATGCATCATTCAGCAAATGCTTGAAGAAGACAGAATTTTCAATGGCAAAAACAGTCTCCTGGAAATAGACCCTTCTTTCAGTCCCTTGCATGAAACTTTATTGGATGAAAACAAAGAAATATCTTTATCTTACAAACTTAAAATAGGTGTCTGTAATTGGATACATACCAATTACGTGGAAATAAATTTGTTCACATCATTATCTGTTTTCTGCAAAACTAGTTGCCCTCCATTTCAGTTAAAATTTTTAACGAGTCGAGGTATCACATGTAATGCAGAAACAAACAAATGTGGCTAAGGTATAGTTTTTAAAGGGTGGAACTTAACTGGCTTTCCTGATCTTGGACCCCAAAATATGATTGTAGTAATTAGATAGAATTCACACAGCCCCAGACATCTGAGTATAAATACTTAGAAACATCCTTTAATCTAGAACTTCATGAAGGTGATATGCATGATCTTTGAGAATGACTGAATTATAGTAAGAACAGTACAGATTTCTATTCAGTTAATCTAAATATTATTATATAACAACTTACAGGAGAAATACTGTAAACCTCAAGTCATTTTATTCAGGAACTGGTGAAAATGGATATGGGTAAGAGAGAGTATGGATAAGAGAATTGTTCAGTTCTGGTCTTACACAGGTTATTCTGATCTTCTGTGTGTTCCCAATTTTGCCTATCTCATGTGCTTGTGTGCCCTTTTCCTTTTGTCAGTGACCCTCTTTCTACTTGTAGACAATACTTTATCTGTGCTACTGCAACTGCTCTAAGATCTCTCAAGAGGGATCAATACTAAGGAAGTTTTAATTTTTCCCCTTCATAAGCCCTTCAGATTATCTTATGATTTACTATTACTTGGGCACTGACTTCCCTCATTTATTCAGTACTGCAGGTCAACTTCTAACTGGACAGTCTGTTCTGTGATCGTATACCTCTGCCGTGATTAGAAAGTGTGAGGGATGAGAATGTTTTACTTCTCCCGATTCATGAGTGGGGCCACAGTTGAAAATGCATCGTTCTGTGGATGGCTTCATGACACAAACTATGTAATTCAGTGAAACGAGCCCAAACTCTGTGTTGTCCACATCATCATCCTCCACCTCCAGAATTTCAGAAGTGTTTCTACACGTGGGTTTTACCACTTCTGATCCCCTGACTTTCCAACCTCCTTCCCTGTTGCCAGGCTCATGAACTACCAAGTCTGTACCTGTTGACATCATTTGTGCATTTATTGTTTCACTTCCTCTTTCTGTGGGTATTTTGCCTCTGTGTTTCCTTTAAGTATATCTTCTGCCCTTTTACAGATCCTTTTCAGTTTCCCTTCCATTGTTTTCTGTATCCACAGGCTGGTTGCAGGAGTGGACAGCTGGTGAAAACCCTGCTAGAATGTGTTTTATTTTTCTTCTAACTTATTTATAATTTGAACTTGGAGTATAGTCTATCTAATGCTGAAGCCAGGGGTTTAGTGTAAGATTAATTCTTAGCCTTGTTGATTTCTTTGTTTTGGGGAGGGCGAGGAGGATATTGGGAAATGGTCACTATTGTTCTCTAAACCTCCAGTGTTTGTACTTTTAATTAAGGTATCATGTGAACTTGTAAATATTGTTGGAGGATTACCTGGTGTCATGGATGTAAACATTCAGACACTCCATCTAGAGTATAGTTGTTCATTTGATGAAAAAAGACTGTTTTCTTCTATCTTGTAGAGGACTTTCTCAGGACATGTGTTGTAAGCTGTGTGGACTTTACTGTTGGTATTTGTTATTATTATCTGTACACATATCTACTTCTACCAGGACCAGAATTCTGCTTTTTCACTTTTGGTTAAGTCCAAGCCCTGATTCCTTTTTATAGAGGTGTTGTTCCATTAGGATTTTCAACAGTGATTAAAAAAATAAATAGAGGAACACTTTAGAGATAGCATATGATTGAGACACGCCATATCTTTTTATGAGCATCAGTGCCAAGCACTTTTGGAATGTCTCAAACTTTTAATTTTAGCTTTACCTCTGAGCAGCTGTGCGTGTTAGAGTATATGTTTGTATTAGCTTTCTTGAATTTTTTAGAACAATTTGTATAGCGTGAGTAAAGAAGAAAAAATAATTAACTAGGTGTTTCTTTTGTCATCTTGTGAATGATAATTTTTACTAACTGATCGCTAGCTAACCCTGCAAAGATAAGTTGCTTTGGCTCATACATGATAAAAGATTCATTGGAACAATCTGATATCAAGGTGATTTTGTACATAATGAAAAAGTGGGAAGGTTTAGAAGGGAAATGAGAATTTTCTTTCATTTTTACATATTTAATTTACTAAAATCTTATATTAAACTGAGGGTTCATTTTAAAAAATTCCTTTCCCTGGGGCACCTGGGTGGCTCAGTTGATTAAATGCCTGACTTTGGCTTGGTCATGATCTTACAGTTTGTGAGTTCGAGCCCCACATTGGGCTCTCTGCTGTCGGTGCAGAGCCAACTTCAGATCCTCTGTCCCTTTCTCTCTCTGCCCCTTTCCCCCGATTTCTCTCTCTCTCACTTAAAAATAAACAATAAAAAAATGGTTTGCTTCTGTTACTCTCTGTCAATTGGTTTTACCAGAAGAGCCTCTAAACTTCAATAACATTTACATATCATTAGTCTAATATTATTATGTGATCATAGTATTAATTAGTATTTTATGATAGATTATAACAGTAAAGCATAGTAATTAACATATTATACTAATATGTTTATAATAATATAACATTTATAGCAGTATATAATCTAATCACACTGATATATATCATATGTATCATAATGATGTATATCTTATCATGAGATTTATGTATATATGTATCTCACAGATATATATCAATCTTTACCATGTGACTCTGAGCTCTCTGAGGGTACAAATTACATCTTAATGTTTGGGGTCAGCACGCTGCACTTAATGGATAGTTCCTGAATTTCTAGTCCTTAGATACATTTCTTAATATATCAGCTCCCTGAAATATGAATAGCCCCCACCCAAAAAAGTGCTCTGTGCCAACTAAATTTTAAAAATTGTAGGTTAAAAAAGAAAGTAAATAGATTTCTTTTACAGCAGGACTTCTTAGGGCCTTTGATTAGCTTATGTGTGTTGTGACTCTCACAGGGAAGTTTTAGTGTGAGTAATTGCATTCATTCATTCATTCATTCAGTATATTTTTAGTGTCTTAAATGCAGCAGACAGTGTTCCCATTTATTGAGACTTAAACAGAGAACAAGAAGTTAGGATCTCTTCCCCCATGGAGTTTTCCACTGATAACAGTATTTTTTCCCATTATTATTATTTAAAACATTTTGAATTTGAGTAGAGTTGATATACAATGTTACATTAGTTTCAGTTGTACAATATCTTTATATCTGATGCTGTGGTAACCACAAGTATAGCTACTGTCTTTCATCATGCACACAATATTTTTTCCAAGGAATATCTCCTCAGAACTCTTACTCTGCCCTAAATATTTAAAAATTCCTATTATATACAGTACTATATATTTATCCTTCTGCTTTTATTTTCATTCCTATTTAGAGATACCTAGATCCCTGATCACTACTATAAACGCTAACAGCAAATATTTGTTGAATTCTCATATGCTAGTTATTGTAAATAAATAAACACTAAGTTCCCTAAATAAAATGACAAGGCAAAATGATACAACCCTACTTATCCCTGACATTACTTTTGTCCTAATTCAGTTTTCCATTATTTATCCACTAAGCTTAACATTTACATATTGGATGATTTCCCCGGGTATGTATTTTCTTTTTGGTTTCCAGTCACTGCAGAATTACAGGAATGCTAGACAATTAGGGTTTGATTATTTTGGTGCCCGATCATCTTAAGCAGTGGTTTTGTGTTCCAAACCAAGTAGTGGCTGAGAGTAAAGACAAATTGCATGGCTTGTTTGGAATCTCGAAAAGCCCCACAAAGACACTGTTGCTTGAAAAGGATGTAGAACCAAGAGCAGAGGCACCAGACCAAGATGTTTCATCACCGGAGAGAGAAACAGGTTCCAAACAGTGGCGGTCCGCACAGGGCTGTTGATGGCCATCGTGTCAAAGTTCTCATTCTTCCTTTTCACTGACAGGGAGCTGGCATGCCTCTCAGCTGTGTCAGGAAATGTGTTTTTGACATTTGAGAGGTGAGAAGAGAGCCAGGAAGTAGACATTGGGACCTTTGAAATGATTACACAACTTAAGCCAGATTCTTACTCTGTAGAAATAGTCATATCGAGTTATAAGTATGAAAATCTGGCTCCGCTGCCTGATAGTCTCTAAAGACCTTAACATTTCATCTTATTTTAAATAGCAACAATAATGTACTTTCCTGGCACTTAGTATTATGAATTAGACACTAAATGGACTTAAGTAACAGGAGCTTTGTGCTCTGATATAGCCTTTGATAATTATAAAAAAAAAGGTTTTATGATTCCTATTTTGGAATTGTTTTACTTTCATATCAGAAGTATTTGGCCACTTCAAAAGATAAACCGTGCCCTTATTCCTTTACTTCTAGATTCAACATGGTGTTGTGGAATTAAAAAAGTATAGTTAAAATTCTGTTGAGATTGGGAGTTATTTTAAGTCTAGTGTATACGTTAATTAAAACGGCTTCAGAATTAGGTCAGGCTACTGTGCATTTGCTTTCGTGCCATTAATTTCTGCCTTTTGCTCTGTGAAGGGTTAGGGGGTTAGTACACATAATCCGTCCTGCTCTCCATGCTCTGTGCTCAGGATATAAACAAGATGAGTATGCGAATTCAAGAAAAACACTTTTGTCAAAAGGGCTGCTGCCTGCTCTGCCCCATATGGACCTCTCAAAGTAGTGGCCGCAATTTTGCTTGGTCGCAACAGGCTGAGGAATTCTTCTCCCTGACAAGACATGAAGGCAGCTGATGAGAGTAGATTCATACGTTCAACAAAAGACTGCTTAGAGATGCATTGAATTCATATTAGACCGTTTTCTAAACAACCAAATTTGGCTTTTAAGTTAAATCAAAACAGAACAGCAAACAGCCTGCTGTTGACCTGCTCGCCGCTGGAATGGTGTTGGAGGACGTGGTCGAACAGGACCCCTCCCGTCATTACCGTGGCTCTGAGTCTTCGCTCCCATGATCTGCACTGGCCTGCACATCTTCCAGACCCACATGCTGATCACTTCCTTGAACCCGAGCCCATAGCCTCATTGCAGTGTGCTTTGTTTATGTCTGCATTTGCTCAAATGCCATCTGTGAAGCATCGAACTATTGTGCCTGTATTTCTACTGGCCCTGGTTATTTCTCTTCCTATTTTCTATGGCAGAAATAAGTGCAAGTTTTGGGAAGCAGATGTTTTTTCAATATGAATGATTTTGCTAACACTTCACAAAAGTCTATCTGTTGCAAAAGGCCTTTTGCATTTCGGGCAAGCATGATTTCATTGACCTCCCTCAATCTGACCAGGAAATGTTAGGTTCTCATTTGTATATTATCTGGAGGAAAATTTCTTTCTTATATTGCTCACAAAATTTTCTTTCTTGTAATGTCTTCTCCCTCTCAGTACTAAATCTCCTGATGACAGCAGAGAGGATTAAAATTGTTCTGCTTGTTTTCTAGATGGTGGTTTTGGTAGGAGGCTGGAACTTGTATCTCTATTTGGAGCTGCTTTAGGGTTTTCTAATGATTATTGTTGTTACCTGAAGGGTAACAGCGGGATAAATATTGGCTACTTTTTTCATACCCTAGAGATAGTGTTTGTGATACGTAGGGACAATGAGATAATATATTACATAGGACAGTGTATGACACACAGTATGTGCTATGTAATTACAGGTATTATTACTGTTGTTGCTGTCTTTATCTCTGAGACTATAATGGAAATACTTAGGTAGTAACCAGAGAAAATGTATTTTCCCGTAAATAGGCTTATCATAGAACTCAAGGGAACAATTAGTGTTACCTCTGTGAGAACTTCAACTTGCTAATTATAAGACTAATGAGAAAAAACCATTTACCTAATTTTTGTCTTCTATTTAATGCTTAGAAGTGCTTATTTGCCATTTTGCTTAACAGGAAGTTTTCTCACTGAGGCTTTTTAGATGTGGCTTGAATCTCTCCAGGTACAGAAGTGGCAGTGGAAGGAATATGTCTCTATCTCAGTCTGTTATGAAACAAGGTAATATTTCAAGTAGGCACAACAGATAAAGGAACAATGGCACAAATGGGCTGATGTGAACATTTTATTTGAGTCAGTGGCAACTTGAAAGGTTTATTGTGACTTGGTAATAAAGGCCTGGATTCAGAGTCTGAAGATCTAAAGGTTGTTTCTAGCTTCAGCTTTGTATCAGTCCCTTAACCTTTGTTTCTCTCCATTAAGAAGAGGATAAAATTACTAACCCAAACCAAGAATGGACAGAGGAATAGTTAATTACAAAGGGATTTTGAGTATGAAAGTTCTTAGAAAATATACTCTTAATACAATTTCCCTGAGGTACTTGAAACATGTTAATCTTTTCCTTGTTCTCCAAAGTTCTGGATTGTGTTTTGTTGGAGCCCATCAATTATGACCCTACATCTTCAAAAAAAAGCTTCAACAGAAATATTATGAGGTGACAAGGTAATGAAAGCAGATAAAGCCTGCTTCTAGTCAAGAATTTAAAACTTAACTCTGTTTTGGTTTTGATTAGAGTTTAATAATGCCCTTTACAATTCTACATAGAACAATAAATAACTGATATTTATGTGGCATTTTATTGTTTTGCAAATGCTGGCACATGTTATCTCACTTAAACATCACAACAACTGTATGTGAAATTGCCCGAGGAATTTGGATTTCAGAGCTATTAAGTGGCTTGCCCAAGGACACACAGCTGGCAATAAGTAGACCAAAACATAGACTTTCCAGATTCAAATCCAGCATTCTGTCCAAAATCCACCACAGCCCCATCAAAGACAAAGAGACATTGTCCATCAGACTTATACCTGATGAACATTCTTATCAGTATGTAGTACATACTAAGACAAAACCTACCTCGTGAAATTAATGATAAAATAATGGTTTGGTCTTCCATGCATTCACCTCAACCACCCTTACCCCCAGTTCCCCCCAAAGCCAAACTTTCTATTTACATTTAATAGGCAAATACCCTAATTCTTAATTTACTTGAGCATGTTGTGGATTATATGTCCTCATGCAATATCAAAAATGATTTTGTGTGTGTTTTTTTTAAACTCAGTCTAGAGTTGGCACTTGTTACATGAGGTTCTCATGTATCACAAAACAAATTCTCAAACCTATTTCGGTGAAGAAGCAGAGGGGTGATTTGAATTATAATGCAGCTGGCAAAACTGCAGGCATCATTGGTAATTAAGTCCAATTTGACATGTTTATCCTTTAGTGCAAACAGTGTCATCTGATCCAGTTTCTTTAGTTCTTGATTTTTTAACTGTGTTTCACCTCTTCAGTCTATTTGCTGGTACTGATTATTAAACACTTAGCTTTAAGTTGAGGGAAATTCTACATAGCTGTCTCCTTGTTTAAAATATTTACCTCTGAGTCACTACATATATTGTTTCTATGAGCTCTGTTAACAGAAAGGAAAGAAATGACTGCCACAAAGTCATCTTTACTCTGGGTTTGGTGATGATTCTCTTTTCTTTGTCCGACTATAACCTTGCGGAGGTGCCATCTAATAACATTAAGAGAGTTTAAGAAAATACATAAACTCCAGTCCTGCCACCCTTCATACAACAGATTTTCCTTCCTCATTTGCTTCCTTATTATACTTCACCCATTTCTGAGTGGACAGGCGGCTCTGACTTAGCCCTTATCAGAATGCCAATTGCATTGCATTGTAATCGGCTATTCACTTCCCGGTTTCTTTCTCTAGACTGCAGACTCTTGTAGGAAGAAGGCTTTATTTTGGTGGAATCTTCCCTTCTCCCCCTGCTCATAAACTAGTATTGGACACATAGCACAGGTTCTTCATTAAACGTTTGATGAGTATCAAACCGAGTGATTTAAGACAGTGTCCCTGTTCTTCTGCCGCCTGGCTGTTTGCCTTGGGCATGATGCTCAGTATTCACCTAAAAGCTGGAGGCAATCATAGAATTACTCTCAGAGACTACCCTCAGAGTTAGACCATTCACTTGAAAGTTCTTATACAGGGAAATACTCTTCAAAAGGTGATTGTGCTAATTACCACAATTTTGTATCTGCATGTTTTACTTCCCATAATTATATCATAAGTACTTTTTTTTTTTGCTTTAGTTTTGGTCTGGTTTATTGCAGTCGTAATGTAATCAGCCTCTATGCTTCAGTTCCTGCTCTTTATTCCACCCTGCACCTGCACTAACCATTGAAAATATAAGATACGATTGTCAGTTCTTCACTTGACACCCTTTGACAGAGGCTTGTCTGTGTTGTACACCACCGCATCCCGAACTCCAGGGCCAGTGCCTGATACCTGAGTTTGTAAGCCTCTGTTACTCATGTATCCAGTATCTGGAGCCTTCAAAGAAGGGTGTAAAATCTTTCATCACAGGCCTCCTGCATATCTCCCCAGCTTCAAATCTCACTCCAGCAAGACTTGGTTACATATCCAGGATTGTATAGTAAGGAAAAATGGAGAATTCCCCAGATGCTCCCTTCACATCTCAGTGCCTTTGCATATATTTTCCTTTTCTTCTCAGAGGGCAGTCTGTCTCTTCTGCCGGGGCACTTGACAAACATAAGTCCCTTACAACTCAGCCTACCTTTAGACTCCTCTTCAAAGTACTTCCCTTTCACCTGGTACAGGTTTCTTGTCATTTGAGCTCTAATAGCACATTGTGTGTAAGCATATATATACAGTATGCAAGGAATCTGTAACAGTTGTTTGCATGCGTTTTTCTCTTTTTTTTAAAAAGTTTTTAAATGTTTTTTTATTTATAATTTTGAGAGGCAGACAGAGACAGCGTGAGTAAGGGAGGGTCAGAGAGAGAGAGGGAGATACAGAATCTGAAGACAGGTGGCAGGCTCTGAGCTAGCTGTCAGCACAGAGCCCGACGCGGGGCTCGAACCCACGAACCGTGAGATCATGACCTGAGCGGAAGCTGGACACTTAACTGACTGAGCCACCCAGATGCCCCATGCATGCGTTTTCTCTTAATTAGATGATGAGCTCTTTGTGTGGAGCCAAAATGTAATGTATGTATTCCTTGTACCTAATGTGGCACTTGGTCCTCCATAAGCACTCAATAGGTATTTCTGAAATGAATTATTGTACAACTTTTGTAACTAAAATTTTATTGGCAACTGTACATTCTACCATATTGTGCTAGTAGAATTTACATCAGTTCTGCTATTGAGGAAATTTTAGAGATTCCTGATACTCTGCATATAGATTCATTTCAATTGAATTTTTCACTTAATGTAAATTCTCAGGTAATGTGAATATTGAAGAATAAAGTTTCTGATAAATAATACCTTACAATTGTTAGGTTAAGTTAGAAAGGAAAAAAAGTACCTTTGCAAACCTTTTCACAGGCAGGTGCTTTGTATACTTAGTTACATATTTAAAATACTCAGTTATCTATGTAAAACGTGAGAAGTTTATGTGCAGCTGTGACTTTAATTTATATAATGAGAATATGAGACAGGAAACAAGATTGCAAAATGAGTAACTAGCATGACTAGGCAATTCATAGAAGGGGAGCTATGAATGAATGGCTTTCAAGTATATGAAGAGATGCTCAAACTTACTAGTGAGTGATGCGAGAGATGAAAATCCACATGTCAATAATCATCACTTATTTCACTCAGAATGGCAAAAATTAAGAAAGGGTGTTATTAGCCAATGTAGGCAGAGTTGTGGGCAGACATATATATACATACATAACATGTTACAAAGCTACACTTATTTCTAAAACTTTTATTTTGTAATGCTTATTTTTTTTTAGAGAGAGAGACAGAGCATGAGTCGGAGATGGGCAGAGATAGAGAGAGAGAGGCACAGAATCTGAAGCAGGATTCTGTCAGCAGAGAGTCCGACCTGGGGCTTGAACTCATGAGTGTGAGATCATGACCTGAGCCAAAGTTGGACGCTCAACCAACTGAGCCACCCAGGTGCCCCAAGCTATAATTATTTCTAAAAGTACTACCTAATAAAATGAATTTATTAGAAGAAATTTAGATTTCCCCGCCACAATATGATTATGAGATGCTATTCTTTACTTAATATTTAAAACTATATTTGTTGGATTGCTACACTTTTTTTAATTTGAGAGAGACAGCACAAGCCAGGGAGAGGGGCAGAGGGAGAGAGAGAGAATCCCAAGCAGCCTCCAAGTTTAACCTGGAGCCCTACTTGGGGCTCAATCCCATGAGACTAGATCACAGCCTGAGCTGAAATCCAGAGCTGGATGCTCAACTGACTGAGCCACCCAGGCACTACAGATTGTTAGATTTTTAAAGAGTTTTTCTTCTCTCTGAAAAGGAATGACAGTCAAAGGATGAAGGAAAAATAATTAGAACATATTTAAATCTCTTGGTTTATTTGAGAACCAAAGAGATCACTTGTTAACTTTTTTTGTGATATTTTTTACATGGACTACTTTGGTAAGTGTTTTCCAATTTCAGTTAAAGGTCAGAGCAGTTGTTAAACTAACTATAATTTTAACTATTATAATGGCCAACTAGAGAACAAAGATAGAGTGCAGAAAGAGTGGAGAATACTACAAAAAGAGAAGCTGACACATAATTTTGTGGACAAATCTAGCAGTTTATATATGACTCACTATTTCTGCTTTTTATATTTTTGCCATAGAAGTTATCACAGGTGAAGATGGTCAAAAGGTATAAACTTCTCGTTATAAAATAAATTAAGCCATGGGGGTGTAATATACACAGCATGGTGACTATAATTAATAACACTGTGTTGTATATTTGAAAGCTACTAAAAGACTAGATCTTAAAAGTTCTCATCACATGAAAAGATGACAATGAGGTGATGGATGTTAACTAGATTTATTGTGGTGATCATTACTTAGTATATACAAATATTGAATCAACATGTTGTACACCTGAAACTAATATAATATGTCAATTATATGTCAACAAAGAGAAGTTACCATGGTTATTTTCAACTAGTCTGTTTTCCTGACTCCTAGATGTATTCACGGCAATTAAATCCTGTGACTTCTCCTTCCTCGATATCTTCCTGATTAGCCTCCTCTATTTTACCATAACTTCTGTAACTTCTTTCTCGGTTTACTGCTCTGCAGTCTCTCCTCACTGGAATCCATCTCCCCAGTTATCCTTCTAAAATTGTCACTGATTGGCTAGTTCTCCTGTTCCCTGCTCACTTTCTGCTTCATCTTCTGGCACACGTCATCCACATGGCTCCCTGTGCCCAAATTCGTGCTTTCCTATGGTGAACGCGTGTTTGACATCCAACAGAAAACAATTCTCCCTCTTTAAAGCTGCTCCAGGAAAAGTTGGGCCCATCCTATGTGGTTCCATTGTGCTATGTAAATTTATCTATTATGCCACTTACCTCAGTAAATGTACATATTGAGGTCGGGGTCCATCTCCCAAGGAAGAGACCTTCATAGTCTGGTGGGGCTAGTGCACATATTGTCCTTAGACAAGAGCAGGGGAGGGGCGCCTGGGTGGCTCAGTCAGTTAAGTGTCCGACTTCAGCTCAGGTCATGATCTCCCGGTTTGTGAGTTTGAACCCCTTTGGGCTCTGTGCTCACAGCTGGGAGCCTGGAGACTGCTTCAGAGTCCCTGTCTCATTCTCTCTCTGCCCCTCCCCCACTTGCTCTCTATCTCTAAAAATAAATAAGTGTAAAAAAAATTAAAAGAAAATTAGGGTAACCATCCTCCTTGGAAATTAAAACAACAACAACAACAACAACAACAACAATCACTCAATGATGGGAACCTCCTTTGTGAGTACTGGGTTATCTGCCTACCTATGTGTCATCATTTTATCCCTTTTCAGTTCTTTTTTTCTGAAAAAAGATATCAGAATAGATGAAGAAGGATATTTTAAATCCTTTTCTCCCTGCGTTTCACCCCATATATATATATATATGTATATATATATATACGAACCCCATACATATATATATATATATATATATATACGAACCTAATATACAGATGTGCTTGTGTTCAAAGCCTCAAGTTACTGATTTGCATTGAAGAATAATGTTTTTTATGCCATGCGTCTTTCACCTTAAAATTTGTTTTATTATAGCAAAATTGGGCAGAGGACTTCTAAAGTCACAACAATAGATATACAGAATGGAAGTCAGATGTTTGAAAGTTTCATTGAGTTCTTTTCAAAATACTGTGCTTGTGTTACTTTATAATGAATTTAGATTAAAGATATAATTGTAGGCATGAAGGAATGTCCTTACTATTACTATGGTTTTGGTGTATAAACAACAAAATTGGGGATCAACCCCTTAACTTCTTACACTTTGGTCTTTTTCTAGCTCCCTTTTGGGTATAAATAAGACATTGTTTTATGTAATTTGGAAAGTTCTCTATAACCTTAATGGGGGAGATTTTTTCCTATCATTTGTTTAGACAAAAAGACAAAACTGGTAAATTTAGGATTCTTCTGTGGAAAGTCTCTGTAAATGAAACTAATGAATCTTGATTCAATAAACTTGAATGAATATGTATTTTGTCATAGTTGAATGATCTAAGTACTCCGAAGTCAGATGTGCTTTCAAAATACCCCCATAAATGTAAATTCTTAATTATGACCATTTTTTAGGGTATTTATCTGTCTCCTGGTGGTTGTTGCTACTTTGGCCCCTTTTATTCATTTTGGATAGAGAAGGAAACACAATGCTTGCATTCCTGTGGTTGCTATAGTAATGGGAAAAAAACTACAGCTGTGATTGTAGACTTGAAGAAAAAGACTGAGGTAATTTCAGCCCTGGAGACTTAGTAAATATTAATTGAGAGGAAGAAAGCTCTTGGCCCCATTCTTTAATAGCAATATATATATATATACATATATATACATATGTGTATGTGCATATACATATATATATATATGAACCAGAAGGCATTATACTGAGATAAATTGTGACTTAGTGTTACTGCCTCTAATTGAATTCCAAAGGTAGGTTGAAACATTAACTAATATTCTAAGCAGTAGGGTTTTGCATTCAATTAAATGTACTCCCTGGCTAGAGATGACACTCTGTGACCCACAAGAAAAATATTGCTCGATTTTAAAAAGAAAAGTTATAGATTCTGTCACAGAGCAGAGAAGTACAATGTTCTCTCTGGTGTTTCTTGATTAAATTTTATACTGAATAAGTATTCTATTCTAGAACAATTTTTGGATGACTGTTGCATGGCCCATTCAGACCAGCCTTTGAGAATACTCCTTTCTGTATCACACAGAGCCCAGACACTGTGACAGTGATGGGTAACAAAGACTAAAGTCATAGTTGATGCTCAATAAGTATTAACTCCTGTTCTTATTGTGGTTATTATTATCATTGTTCCTTTTAAAATAGCAGGTGTTACATTGTTGCTGCTTTAGTTCTAGGGGTAGGAATTTAAAAGAGGATCAGGGTTCAAGAGTTGAAAGTGAAAGTCAGGTGTCATAAAGACAGTTCAAGTGCCAGCTGGGAAGTGAGAGGAACCCCCCCCATTGTAGCAAGTAGCTGTGATGTTCACATGGGTTTTCATTAGCAGATCGTCACTGAGTGTTTATGCTATATTGATCACTATGTTAGGAATATGGGTACAAAGAGATGCAGAACAATTATCCTTTCTGTCCAAAATAGACTCACAGTGGATTTTGGGCTATATTACTAAAGATTTATAGTTATATAATATTAATATATTGTACATTCTAATAATATATTATTTATATATTACCAATTATATATTAATATGTTATATTGCAATAATTTTATAAACATATAGTGTATATATACATAAATAAATAAAATGTTACTATACACACACACACATACTGATATTTTACCATAATTTGAAAAGCGCCACTACAGAGGCATGTACAGGGTGCTCCACAAGCACAGACGAGGGCAAAATGGAATCAACGCTTACAGAAGCACCATTGAAACTTGGTGATTGGGAATGGACTCTGGAGCCCAGCTATCTAGGTTTCAATCTCAGCCTTGCCATTTTCCCCCTGTGTAGTGTTGGTTATGTTATTTAAGTGTCTCTGTCTCTGTTTCCTCTTATGTAAATGTGAGTTGAAAGTACCTAGTTTATAGGATGCTATGGAGATTGTATTTATTATAGGTGGAGATGAAATTAATATATCTATCAATCTATCTTCTGTCTTAGAATAGTATCTGGCATATAGCAAGTGCCAGGTACTATTCTAATACAGAATATACTATATGTATATATGTTATATATATCGTGATAAAATTTGGGCCAATAATACTTGTACTGTCAAGCAGTTTAGTTAATATCAAGTGCTGGACCTTCTGCTTCCTTGGCTTCAGTGGAACTATATGAGACTCCATGGATCTCATAGTGAACATCCTTTTAGCAACAGTGTGTTGAATACATATACATTCTAATCTCATTTGGGTTGCTCTGAAGAATCATTAAACATTGTTAAAAAATAATCCTGTTCTCACAATCCTGGGCAGGGTATGTAGAACTGTACAAATTAGAAACAGTTTAATTAAATACCATGCTTGCAATTAAGAAAGTTTGCTGCTGAGATTTTCAGTTTTAAATATGAATTCATATTTATTTATGTCCAGTGTACCTTTTAAAATATGGCATATCCTTTCTAGTTGGAAGACACATAAACATCTTGCTGTACCTTGGCACTTGAGGCCCCATAAGAAAATATGTGTCCGGTATAAATCTGTATTTTAATGGACATTTCCCCCAGTATACCCTCTAAGAATGAGCGATCATACCTATCCATTTTGGGGGATGTAATTCAGGAAAGATAAATGTGCATGTACGTGTGTCATTGTACTATTATTGCTGCTATTTTATTACCCTTATTAGTAGGCAGAATGGACTGGGGGTGGGCACCGTTCTCACATTCCTGCAAGACACATATGATCAGATGTACATATACTATTCATAAGTATCCTTACACATTTCAGATTAAGAAAATAAGAAGTGATGTATAGAGGACTGGAGAATACTTGGCCAATGATTTCAAGGTCCAATAAAGCTTAGTAGAGTTATTGCCACTCAGGATTTAATACTTTGTCTTTAAAGTCTCATAAAATGATTTAGTTAAATAGATTCTAGAGACATTTATGTCACACTTAATTGATTCCATAAATTCAGTTTATGCGGATCTAATTTATAAGGTAGAATGCAAATTTACTTCCCTCTGCAAAGAACTTCAGTGGCTCCTAATTACTTGTTGGGTAAACTCCAAATCTGTCGGAATTCTTTGCTCCATGATCTGACTCAAGCTACTTCTCAACCTCATTATTACTTTCCTTTTAAATTCATGACTTTCAACTGGAGAAGAAAATACCAGTTAAGCCCTCAAGTCCTCTAGCTTTCTCAATGAGGATTTTAAAGTCGTTAGAAATGCATCCTTCATTTCTTTTGTGTTAGGTTCTCCTCTGTGAGTGAGGCAGGTGACTTCCCAGGTGAGTCCGGCTGCAGTTGATAGCAGTTAGTGGCTTTGATGAACTAATGATTAACTTGTATTCACATCTCATATACATACCCCAGAAATAGAGCTCATCTCCTAATGAGACACAGCAGTTCTTCATTATGCTGGTTTTTGCATTTTTTAGCAGGAAGCTCTCAATTGCCAGTGTACATCTTTTCATTTTGGGGTTAGTAATCATCTTCAAGGTTTCCAAGGGCTCAGAATTGTTTTCACCATTTCTTGAAGAAAAAGGTGTCACCTGCTCTATTGCAGAAATTCTAGCTGTAGTCTCTGTGGAAAGCCTCATATGTATTAATCAAATTGCTGCAATAGTACAGAACAGAATTTTTCTTATTTCCTAGTCTATGTCAAAGTATTATTTTTTTTCTGTTGACCAACTCTTGAGATTAGCTTTGAATGATCTTCTTTCTAGATTCTGTTTCTTTTGTCTGAATAATTCTGTGCTGTCTAGCAAATCTCAGTCTCCATAATGAAATGGAAAATATAGAAGCATTTTTAAAACTCATCTACTTTCTACGGTCTGTAAAACCATTAAATCATTGTGAGGCAGTCCTTTGGCGCCTTGGGTATCAAGAATGGCTTCCCAGGCTAGATACTTGTGAAATAATTCTTGAAGGAGAAGTGGAAATATTTTTTAGTGAGAAGGGAAAGGAGGATTTGCAGTGGAGAGAATGGCATTTTCAGAGGAGAGGAGTTGAATAGCGACATGGCATATTTGGGTCCCCCAGAGTGCAGATTTTGTCTGGAGCTTAAGGAACATAGATAGTGGTATGAGATGAGGTAGGGGATGAAAGCAAGTGCGTGGCAGGAAGGACCTAGTTTGTCACGTGAGGGACTTGAAGCTTCATATGAAAGGGTTTGGTTTTGAAGGATTTCAGTCTAGGGACTCATGATCACAGGATGAAGAATCTTGTTGGATACAGGGAGATAAGACAGGAAGTGCCTACAGAGATTCCTGTGATGACAGCCTGGGATAAAGTGGGAGAAATGGTGATAAGGAAAGAAGAGATAGAAATGAAGTACATTTGGGCACGTGAGTGGCTCAGTTGGTTATGTGTCCAACTATGGGTCAGGTCATATATCATGGTTCTGGAGTTTGAGTGCCACAGCGGGCTTTCTGCTATCAGCACAGACCTGTCTTCAGATCCTCTTTCTTCCTCTCTCTCTGTCCCTACCCCCCTCAAAAATAAAATATTAGAAAAAAGAAATAAAGGATATTTTATTGGTTTAATCAATAAGAATTAGTGGCTGACTGGAGGTTGGTCATGAATTTATTTCCTTTGAAAACCTTTAAGTTACTTTTAAAAATATTAAGATCATTTCAACATAGTATTTGTTGTAACTTGAAACATTTAAAAAAATTTTAATGCTTTATTATAGTTTTGAGAGAGACTGTTATGCCCAGATTTCAATATCGTCCCCAAAACCAGAGACCGCCAGGGAGACCGAGTCACCCATGCAAAAGCACAGGGCTTTATTATGGGCTTAGGCTCAGCAGGCCTAAACTGAGGCTCACAGACTTTACCAGCACAGTGGATCCGTGCTGAGAGCCCCGAACAAAGGCAGGGTAGGGCTTTTATGGGTTTTGGGAAGTGGGAATTATAGGAAATTGTGACATAGGTACAGTGATCCAATCATAACCATACACATTGTCCAGAGTGTTCCTTACTTTTGGCGGGACCCAATCACAACATTTAGAGTGTTAACCAATTACAGAGTGGGCCCAGGACCCTCATGTAGGGTATAACTAGCCTTAGGCAATAAGTGATTATCTATAGCTTCTATCTCTAGGCCTGCCCTTAGGAATGTTAAGCATTTTAGCTGGCCACTTCTGATTGGGTGTTACTAGGGTGGTCCCTGGTTGAGCACTCTATGCCCTTTTATTGTCGAATGATTCCAAGAAACCTACACTTAGGCCTCCAAGGTCAGAGGGGAAACTTGAAGCCTGTCATGGAGTCAGTTTGGTTCAGACCTGCGTCCTTACAAGAGCGCAAGCGGGGCAGGGACAGAGAGAAAGGGAGATACAGAATCCAAAGCAAGCTTCAGGTTCTGAGCGTTCTGCTCAGGGCCTGACGTGGGGCTCGAACTCATGGACTGTGATAGATCACCTGAGCCGAATGGGATGTAACTTACTGATCCACTCAGATGCTCCACTGTAGTAACATAAAACTTCTAAGTGAAGTTAATATGTTATTTAACCACTTTATATCTCACTTTGCTTCTCTTTTTAAAAATGTTTTTTAAATTGTGGTAAAATACACATTGCATAAAATTTACCATCTTAACTAATTTTAACCATACAGTTTTTGACTAATTACCTTCAAGTTGCTGTGCAACCAGTCCCCAAGACTCTTTTCACATTGTAAAACTAAAACTCTCTACCTCCTTAAACAGCACCCCCGTCTCTCCTCCCCCTAGGCTCTGGCAGCAGCTGTTGTACTTTCTGTTTCTATGAATTTGACTGTTCTAGGTACCATATGTAAGTGGAATCATGCAGTGTTAATTTTTTTTTTTGTAACTGGCTTATTTATCTTAGTGTATTGTACACTGTTCACCCACATTGTAGCACATGTCAGAATTTTCTTCCTTTTTAAGCTGGATTCTATCTCTTTCTATATATATCTATACCTATCGATATCGATATAGCTATACACACACACTCTAGAATATATATATGTACACACCGCATTTTGTGTATCCCCTCATCCTCAAGGGACCCTGCTTTCTACCTTTGAGCTGTTGTGAATAAGACTGCTGGGAACCTGGGTGTGTATCCATTTGCTTATCTTTAATGTGAGGATAACAATAAGACCTACCTCCTGGAGGTTTTGTGAGGATTAATGAGTATTTAACATAACGGTTTGCATGAAATAATTACCTCATGGACTTTAGTTACTTACATTGCCTCTGGGTGAGAAAGAGAGAACTGAAGATTAGGCGTGGGGAGGGAAGGAGGCCTTCTGTGGTCCTGGTGTCCTGAGCTGATACAGGCCGACTGGGGAAACAAGATGGAAGTCATCTAGTCAGGGCGCCCTTCCATCCACCTCCCCCACTGCTGCTCTGATCTGCGTCCAAGCTTACCATACAGCAATTTCATTATTCATACTGCTTTTGATGTAAACCAAAGTTTGATTTTTAAACTAAAAAGAGGATCACATTGCAAAGTATTTTGAAAGCTAAGGAAAGGTTATCTTACATGAAATTTTAGGCTTTTTCATTTTATGATTCAAGCACATTAGTGGTTACAAGACCTGAAATAGACACATTTTGGTGAAAAAGCAGCTTAAATGGTAGTTGCTTTCTGACAGATGGAGGAATTTAGTTCATATCTAAATATGAGCTTTGTTTATTTTTATCAGATTACCAACTCAGCAGATTGGATTAATGTGTAATTTTAAGCACGGCAGGCATAAAACTTTATAGAAGTGTTTTATATTTCTAACATTCCCAATTGCTATTATTTTAATTTCTAGCATTTCCAACTTAGTGGTGTTTGGGCAATAGCATATTTTTACTCTTTTTTTCAAAATTGACATATCAAATATGCTATCTCTCTGATAGATCCCTTGAAAGAAATTGTCTAGTATCACATCTGCCTAAGCTCTTGCAGCTCACAGGGAGAGAGGAGCTCAAACTGTGCTGCTAGGAGTTTGTGAACAAAAATAAGGCCTTGGTGTTTTCCCGTTCCCAAACCCACATGATCTGAGATGTGTGTTCAAGGTCACTGTTGGACCCTTTAACCAGCTCAGCTCTGGGCTTAAGGCCAGTTGATTCCTGGGCCTCTGCCATCATTCTGTCTTTCGGAGTAGGGAATACAAGTCTGAATTCAACATCTATGTAATCCCTTCCTCTAGCTTCATGTGTCCGTATGTAACTTTTTAGTTTTTCTTCTCATCTAGATATCAAAGTGACAGCTTTTGGCACTTCTAGGTAGCGGTCCCTCAACTAATGAGGTGTAAAGGTGTGAGGACCACCACACTCCTGGCTCCTGCTCTCCAGCATCAGTAAAAAAGGAATCTTCTGGGGGGAAAGGCAGAGTGTAGCATGAAAAAAATAGTTGCAGTTGGGTTTGAAAAACACAACTGAATATGTCTTTCCATTAGATAAGTTCGTAATTTTACTTTGGTTTCTAGTTTGGAGCAAAACTAGCAACACTGCACAGGCATAACCGATAGAACTGTGACATATTTCAGACAGTACATCGATGAGTTCATCCAGCTCCAGGCTCTATCCCATTTCTTCGGGATGCTGTACTTGTACCCTTGGGTAGGTACCCACTGGGATGCGGACGAAGGACTGAGTGGGGAATTTCCCTGTGTTCTCCACATTTTACATCATCGGGGGAATTGTGTTTTCAGAGTGCGCGTTCTTTCCTCCTACCACTAACTCCAACTGTCTGAGGCAGAGGTTTTATTAGGTTGACTTTAGCCAAAACAGCTGAAGTGGTTTTCTGAGGCAGTCATAGCTCTTAGATAATCTAAAAACTGTTCAAACATTTATATTGTCTCTGCCAACTCCAAGACCTAATTGTGCAGTTCTTCACTTGTGGATACAAGTTACACCTGGCAGAATGTAGTCTGTCCCTTTATAGTGGCAGCTTATCAAACTTGCGTGGCAGAGTCGTTCTGGACATAGTCACAGGCTCTAGGAACAACTTCATGTTAGAGTTACATGGACGGCAAGAAGCAGCATCTCCATTGTATGGAGGGAGACCACATTAATTAGGAGTATCAAAATGGCAGCTTCATTGAGTAAAATTCAGTTATGAGTCTCTTGATCAAGAAATTGAGTTTTCATTTATATTTCTTGTTGCAGTTTATTGGTAGAGGTATATGGAATAATATTTTATATTTTTGAAATCAGTGACTAAAGATTATAGAAATTACGTTAAACCATTGAAATAATCTGGAGCTAGAGGTCTTGACTAGTTTCTCATTCAATGAATCAGTCTTCTTATTTTAGCTGACTTTGGGCCTCAATCTGTGTATTAACATTTAGTTTTATAGGATGATTAATTCAAGCTTTAATGGAAATTTTTTAAGAATGCTCAAAACTAGCTACAGTGGCATTCACAAATTTTTCAGATAGTACTCTATATTTACTGTCTGTTTACTAGCTTTGAAGACCCTTTCAATGATTTTAAAGAGAATATGATGTTTTATTTAAAAAACATGGATAAAAATAAGCCTAAAGTGAGTATCACATTAATTTTTTAGGCATAGTAATTATTCTAATCCTAGAAAAATATTCAGGGGGCACCTGGGTGGCTCAGTTGGTTAAGCATCTGGCTTCGGCTCAGGTCATGATCTCATGGTTCGTGGGTTCGAGGCCTGCATCGGGCTCTGTGCTGGCAGCTAGCTCAGAGCCTGGAGCCTGCTTCAGATTCTGTATCCCCCCTTCTCTCTGACCCTCCCCTGCTCACACTCTGTCTCTTTACCTCTCTCAAAAATAAATAAAAACCATAAAAAAATTTAAAAAAATATTCGGTACTTATATTTGTAAAATGTTTCATTAACTAAATTTCTTTTTCATCATGCTTTAGTAACTATTCTCAATAGTTAAAGTTTGTCTTATTATGACAGGATAATAAAGTGAATATTAATAGTTTAATATTCTAATTCTATGATTTTATGTGTACTAAACTTAATATTTTACTGTGTACTTTGCAAATATCCTCCTATATTTTAGGTTGATTTAGTTTAAAATTTTCATGTACATCTTCAGAACATCTATTGATGAAACAATAAATGAAAATCAATGTGAGTCTTTGATAATTTATCTTTCAGCTTTATTTGACATTTATTTGAATATATTTGCCTTTATTATAAAAGTAATTAGTGTTTATTGAGAAAATGACAAAATATATATATATGTAAAGAGAAATAACCACTTATTACTGTAATAACCAGGTAATATTTGGTTATCATTTAGCTATATTTTACCTGTATTCCTAAATAGTATAATCTTTATTAATATCCATGGCTTTATATGTCTGTTCATCTATATACTTATGGATATGAAATTGCTGGGTGGCTAACTACGAATATATACATATATTTCTCCTATTCATGTGACCAGAAGGCAGAGAAAGTCACGTTGCAGCAGGGGAGGGGGGAAGACAAACCAGTGGGAAAGAATGGAATTTAGAAATGGGGAGAGAGGGTTCTAATTATCATGAAGGCCATGGTTAATGTTTCCAAGGCTCTGATAAATTCCTGTCTTTTGTTTCATGATATGGTTTCTTTTTTTGCTTAGCTGAACTGGAGTGCATTTTATTTATTTTAATAACAGAAGAATCTTAACTAATACTATATTTCTATAAACCATTTTATTTAACAACATATAATGGACATTTCCCCATCTCATTAAATATTTGTTCTAGAAGTTTATTTTTACTTTGTGATTATTTGCTTGTCCAAACTCCCAGAAGTGTAGATATTCAGTTAAAGAGTATGAATAGATACACAGCTGTTTGTCAATAAATATTGACAAACAAATTTTGATAAATTTTCTAGAAACAACTATGAAGCAGTGAATTCTCTTATGTTTTTACCAATACTGGGTATTATTAGTAACAAATATTTTAAATTGACATTTTCAACATTGTGGGAAATCAAGTAGCCATGTCCTGGGTTGGGAGATTATGGGGAACGCATTGCAAAGCATTCTATTGCTTCACTTATCTAATGTACATCTAGGGTTGGGTCCTGCCTGTGCTCACAACTTCCTTAGACCATGTTATCATATAGAATATTTTATCTTGTTTTCCACCCTGTTTTCTACGCCTCTACTTTTGTAATCTTGGGAATGCCTTAGCTTGTTTTTCTGCAAACTTTCAATACCTTCTTACTGGCACGTAGCCCACTGACACATTGTGCATTATTACCCTAAATCGATGCTTAATAAATATGCGAGCTTGACACAGTAGCTCCAGGGACTTCCTTAGCCTCCCTCTCGCCTCTCTTGACTTGCATAGAGTCTTGAATAAGACTTTCTGCCGCCCTTGGCTTTGCTGGACAAAGCAGAAAGCAGAACCCACAATTGGTGACCCCAACATGATAGTGATAGCTTTGAGAGGAAGATTTTCAGGGAGCAGAATCGACACATTCAGGAGAAGAAAGTGAAACAGTCTGGACTTCAAACAGACCACATCTGAGGGAGAGCAGTGCCTGCTTGGGAAGCTTGCCCATGTGTCTACTACTCGGTGAGAATATTTCTTTTCTCCTTCTTTATTATGGGTCAACAAATGACAGTGGAACAGCTATTACATTTAAAAATTTTTGCAGCTTTTAAAGTTGGCTCATTGTACTGTTACAGATCAATTAATTAAATTGTTACAAACAATACGAGACATCTGCCCCTGGTTTTCTAACCATGGTACAGTTCATTTTGATCTACAAGAACCAATAGGAAGAAATTTAAAAAAAACATAAAAAGGGAGAGAAGGTTCCTGCTTCCATTTTAGTGACCTGGAGTTCAGTCCCTATGGCATTGTGTATGTTACATGTATCTCTAGAGAAGGAACAAATTAAGAAAGAAAACCTAACACCCACCTCTCCCCGGGCATCTCCTACAGTGGATGACGACCTCCCTCTGCCTCCTCCTTCTGTCCCTATTCCTCCCTGTTGCTTAAAGCCAATACCTCTATCAGAGGGACATAAACCATGGGTTCTGCAGCAATGTTTACCAGAAGGATATGCTACTGGGAGTTTCATGAATTCACCATCATTGCCACTGCTGGATATCAACCTAGGAATGAGTCCCTCCGTTTTACTGTCTTTAGGGAATGATATGAAGTGTTGCTGAGAACAGTATCCAAAGCTCCTGTACTAAGGGGATAATTGAAGCAATAGGAAATGGATATGAAATGACCCCTCAGGACTGGACAGCATTAACAAGAACCATACTTTCCCCCCACTCAGCATGCTGGGTGCACTTTAGAAATCAAGAGGGTTGTGCCACACAGGCAATTTGTAATCGAGATTTGGGTATCCCCATAGGAGTAGAAATGCTACAGAGCTTCATTTTCTTCCTTTACTTTTACCTCAGGGGCTTTTCGAGGAGCGTAGTCTTATTGGACCACTTTCATGTCTGTTGCTTAGGCGGCAATCCTCTAGCCTGTGGCTGCGCTAGGGGAGGAGAACCCTGCCTTTTGGCTGGAATTGCATACCCTGGCCAGAATGGTAATATGACCGAGAAACTTGATGCTCTCTCTTGATTTCATATCCTTACACAAAGTTGTCTTTCTTGGGCATGGGACAGGCACCTAAGTGACCAGCATGGCTGCCAACCTTAAGACTCCCGTGTGAGGTTTTCTCCTCATTGGTTCAACGTGACCCTCTCCACATCCCTGGTCTAGCTGCTTCTGGCTGCGGGACCTCCACTGGGAGCCATCTAAAACCAGCACCCAATTGAATTAAAACCCAGTTTACTAGGACGTTGACTGTAAAAACTGTATGGGTTGGAATGTTGCTTAGATTGTGATGGATTTCTGTCTTTACTGTTTTCTATCAGTGTCCTCTACCAACTACCTAAATTACAAAATTGGGTACAGGTTAGTGAAACATATACTTGAAGCATAATACTGCCATAAACAAATTTCTTAGTTTTTAGAGCACTTATAATTTAAAATTAAATTTTATTAAAATATTAAATATAAGTTTAAGTTAAAACCCCAAATATAAGATGTAACCTAGAAAACCAACAATTAAAAAAAATACAGTCTTGTAAAGTACAAAAAGGGGAAGAATTTTTTTGTGAAATATTGAACAAAAATGCTGAAATTCTGGTCTTTTTCCTAAGAGTGGAGAAAAATTATAATTACCAGACTGTCATTGGTTATCCCATATTTCCTCAGACAGTTATAAAGAGCCCAAGTGGAAGATTTTAAGTAATGTTCAGTGTTGAGCTTTTCAAAATCTAGACTTTATTTGTTAAAATATGTATGTAGGAATGTCCGGGTGGCTCAGTCAGTTAAGCATTCAACTTCAGCTCAGGTCATGATCTCACAGTCTGTGTGTTCCAGCCCCGTATCAGGCTCTGTGCTGACGGCTCAGAGCCTGGAGCCTGCTTCCGATTCTGTGTCTCCCTCTCTCTCTGCCCCTCACCTGCTTACTCTATATCTCTCAAAATAAAGACATTAAAATTTTTTTAAAAAATATGTACATATATATATTAAAATTTTTTTTAACATTTATTTAATTTTGAGAGACAGAGATAGAGCAGGAGCAGGAGAGAGGGAGGGAGACACAGAATCTGAAGCAGGCTCCAGGCTCTGAGGTGTCAGCACAGATCCCGAGGCGGGGCTCAAACCCACAAACTGCAAGATCATGACCTGAGCCAACGTCAGATGTTCAACCGACTGAGCCACCCAAGTGCCCCCTAAAAGGTGTGTATTGACTGAACAACCTATTTAGAAAAATCTGTTTTCTAAAAATAAAGAGACTAGAATATAAGGATAAACCTAAGAGAATATTTATTATTGCTTACTTTTGGTACCAAGTATCCTCATGAAAATGGGCAATATATGAATTTCTATTATTGATTGATTCAATTATGATATATCTTCATATAGAATATAATATTGCTACATAAAACCTACATATAAGGGTGCCTGAGTGTCTTGGTTGAGTGTCTGACTCTTTATTTCAGCTTGAGTCATGATTCCAGGTTGGTGGGATTAAACCTACTGAGGGACTCTGTGCTTAGCATACAGCCTGCCCAAGATTCTCCCTGTCTCTCTTTGTTGCTCTCTCTCTCTCTCTCTCTCAATCCTTCTTTCTCCTCCTCTCTCCCTCTTTCCCCTCTTCCTTCTCCCCCACTCATGCACACTCTTTCTCTCTCTCTCTCTCAAAAAAAAAGCTATATTTTAAGTACATATAAGTACATTTGTCTATGCATCATGGAGAAGGGTATAAGAAGGATATATCTAAAAGTGTTTTAAAAAAGTGTTCAGACCTGTTTGTTATTTGGGGGACAGTGGGATGGAAGAAAGGGAGAACAATTATGAACATTGCTTTACATGTTTCCTTATTGAGTTGTTATCTATGTGCATGATTGTTCTTGTAATTAGAAAAAAAACCTTGAAAAATATTTAAAGAAATATTATGTATTATGCAGTAACATAAATCACTTAATTTGGGAAAAAACGAATACTTCCTTTTTCATAGTTGCTGTTAACTATCCTCACCACCAACAATTAGATTTTTTAAATTAAATTTTTATTTTGAGGTAAATGTAGATTCACATGAAGTTACAGAAATTATTAAGAGATCCTGTGAACTCTTTACCCAGTTTCCCCCAATGGTAACATACTATAAAAACGATAATATAGTATCATACCAAGATATTAAGATCATAGATCTTATTTAAATTTGATATCTTTACATATACTTGTGTGTGTGGGTTTATTTAATTCTATGCAGTATTATCATTTATGTAGGTTAGTGTATCCACTCCTGCAGTCAAGACATAGAGCAGTTCCAACACCATGAAGATCTGTCTTATCTATCTTCCTCCTCCACCCCATCCCTAACCTATGGCAATGACTATTCTCTTCTTTATTTCTATGGGTTTGTCATTTCAAGAATATTATATAAATGGAATAATACATTAAGCAACCTTTTGGAATTGATCTTTTTTATTCAGCATTATTCCCTTGAGATTCATCCAAGTTATAGATTGTATCAATAGTTCCCTCCGTCCCTTGCCCCTTTTCTATTCTTGAGTCATATTCTGTGGTGTGGGCATTCCAGTGTGTTTAACCATTTACCCAATGAAGGGCATGTGGGTTGTTTCCATTTTTTGCCTATTATGAGTAAAGTGACTATAAACTTTCATGTACAAGTTTTTCTATAAATATTTATCTTCACTTCTCTGTGATAAATGCCTAGGAGTACAGTTACAGGGTTGTATGTTAGTTGCATATTTTGTTTTTTAAAAAAACTGCCAGACTGTTTTCCACACAGGTTGCACCATTTTACATTCATACCAGCAATGTATGAGCAGTCTACTTCCTTTGCATCTTCATCAGCGTTTGATGTGGTTGTGTTTTTTTAAGGCATTTTGATAGGTGTTCATTGTGTTTTAAGATGTTGCTTTGAGTGTTCTTTATTGTAAGAGTCTAAGATCTGTAGGCTTATAAAGATAAAATGAACCTTAAAAAGCTTTTAGTCCCAAAGGATATATAAATATCTAAAGGAGAACTTCAGTTCCTCATATTTTTGAGTCTTTCCTCAAAAAACTGAAGGCATATATCACTGTCACTGCCTCAGGTAAAGTATGAAAATGATAAAATTCCAATTCTTTCAACATATACATCAAATATTTATTGAGTGTCTAATGTACAACAAGCACTATTCTAGGTGCTGACACTAGGAATGAGAAAAATAAAATACCTGCTCAAATGGAACGTATATTATTGTTGATATCTGGAGACACTTAATAAATAACACCCCCACCCCAATTGATGTGAAAACAAGCAATAGGCACAGGAGTTGGGAAAACCAGAGATTAAAATGTTCCTAAATTACTGACGAAACGATTTGGAGAATATAGCTCAGGTTGGTGGAAATAACGGGCTTCAGGTCACCGTACCTGATCTTAGGCAGAATTACTCGCACAGGCACAAAAGATTGTAGAGAGACAGAGGCCACCACCCCAAGTGTTCCTTATTAAGGAACCCCGAGTACAGATATTCTGTGAGGTCGGCTTGTCACAGAGAAAGGATTCAGAAGGGCTGGGCCATGTACTCCCAGGTTTTCCCTCATGACTTCATCTCTCAGACAGAGTCAAGTAATTTACTCTAATAGAAGCTTCTTCACAGGGAAACAGAAGGACTGGGAAATGGAAATTCTTCATTAATGATATTACTAATAATCCTTTTTTAAGATAAAAAAGATCTTATAATGCTGCCTCACTTAACTTTCCAATTTATTATGTGACTTTTATTCTGGAATATTTTGGCTACTATTTGCAGACTCTCACATAGCTTTTCTTAAATGTAAATATGGAGTCTACTTGGAAGGTTGATAAAGAGAAATAGGAAATCCCAAGAAGAGTGGCCGTATGTTACAAATTAGACAAAAATTTACTTAAATTATATAATAGGTTTGGGGTTTGAAGGAATACAATAAATGTTACTCTTGTTTTCCTTCTGAGTTTAAAACCAATTTAGAGATAGACACAAACCATTTAGACAGATGGATATCAAAACATGAGCTTCATGCAGATGAATGATACATTGCAGGATGTGGCAATGATGAAATGTTGATCCTCAGAATTAGGTTTACCCACCAAGTTACAGACATCCTTAACCAGCCACAGACTTCCCTACATGGGAGTTCTTGTCCTGTAAAATGTATGACTTGGAAGAGCAAACTAGAATGGATACTCATTGTAGACAGGAAGGTTTTCGAAAGGAAGAAAAGTGAGGGGACTGAGGGTCAGTTTCTTGTTGCACATCTTGTTAGTCAGGTGCATATCTGCATCGTGTCCTTCTCTCCCAGAGGATGGAGAGAGACTAGAAGTGTTCAGCAGAAATCTCACTTTAGGGAATTTTCAATAGTGAGGAATAAATATTTCTTTCTAGGGAGACATGCTGATAGGTGGCTTTTCAAAAGAAAAATAAATAATTAAAACAAAAAGTAAATTAACAAAAATAAATAATCTTAATTAACCTTAAAAATGATGTTGGAGGAAACATGGGAAAATAAGAACAAGAAATGTACAAGGTGAGTTGTGTGTGTGAGTGTGGGCAGATGCATCAAAAATTAACACAGGGGCTAAAGACATGAACAGACGCTTCTCCAAAGAGGACATGCAGATGGACAACAGACACATAAAACGATGCTCAACATCACTCATCATCAGTGAGATACAAATTAAAACCACAGTGAGATACCACCTCACACCCGTCAGAATGGCTAACATTAACAACTCAGGCAACAATAGATGCTGCAGAGGATGCGGAGAAAGAGGTCTCTTTTGCACTGCTGGTGGGAATGCAAACTGGTGCAGCCACTCCTGAAAACAGTATGGAGATTCTGCAAAAAATTAAAAATAGAACTACCCTATGACCCAGCAATTGCACTACTAGGTGTTTATCCAGGGGATACAGGTAGGCTGTTTCAAAGGGACACATGCACCCCAATGTTTATAGCAGCACTGCCAACAATAGCCAAAGTATGGAAAGAGTCCAAATGTCCATCGATGTATGAATGGATAAAGAAGATGTGGTGTGTGTGTGTGTGTGTGTGTGTGTGTGTGTGTGTATGTGTGTGTATAAAATGGATTATAACTTGGTAATCAAAAAGAATGACATTTTCCATTAACAACTACTTGGATGGAACTAGAGGGTATCATGCTAAGTGGAATTAGTCAGAGAAAGACAAATATCATATGACTTCATTCATATGAGGGCTTTAAGATACAAAACAGATGAACATAAGGGAAGCGAAGCAAGAATAATATAAAAACAGAGTGGTGAACCAAACATAAGAGACTCGTAAATATGGAGAATAAACAGAGGGTTACTTGAGGGGTTTTGGGAGGGGAGATGGGCTGAATGGATAAGGAGCATTAAGGAGTCTACTCTTGAAATCATTGTTGCACTGTATGCTAATTAACCTTAATGTAAATTTTAAAAATTAATAAAAATAATACAATTCTTCCAATGTCAACAGAATAAATCTTTCCTATAATGGCAAAAATTTATGTTCAGTAACATTAAACAGATGACTAAGAAAAAAAAAGACTAAAATAGGATCAAATGATCAAATAATTCCTAAAAAGCATTCCTCATTTGTAGGGGTCAAAGTAAATATAACATTTGAGGATCCATCAAAAAGAAATTCAATTTCAGTCTAACACAAAACTCATTTCATCAGTATGATCAGGGAGGCTCTCAAATGTATGATTCAAAAGGCTTAAGAGAAACTCCATGTTTTTGTGTTAAAGAACTTGAATCATAATGGGAAGGGGGTCTTGGCTAGTTCCTCTAGGCTCCTTAGGCATGTTGCCTAGTGACTTGCCAAGAGAACAGCTAAAACATGTTGAATAAGCAAAGCTAAATAAAATAGAAGTACACCTACAAGGGAAAACACTACCTTGACAGGGCTGTTCTGGACGAGTAGAAGATGAGGTGACATTTACAGGCCTTAGGAATCTGGGCTCAAGTGGATATATAGGCCTTTCAAGGCCAGTAACTGATTAGAATAGGTAAAGTCCATGACGTAAGCACTGGGGATTGAGGGACACTTTTGGATGAGGGCCTTGAAGTGAGTCTTCATAAGCAAACTGGTATTTAATAAACAGCTCTCTGCCCAGGTGAGAAATCTATTGTCTGAAAAGTGTTGTTTGCTCATACAAATGGGTTTGCAGGAATTTCCTGAATCAAATAGTAAAGTTATTTATTGGTTTGCTGTCCCACCTTCCTGAAAAAATAATATGAAATTTTTAAATCATGTTGAAAAAAATTAAGAAACTCTTATAAAAGAACAGCATGGAGAATATAGTCAGTAATATTGTGATAATGTTGTTTGATGACAGATGATAACTATATTCATCACAGTGAGCTTTGCATAATGTACAGAATTGTCAAACACTATATTGTGCATCTGCAAGTAATATAACCTAATCCACTATACCCCAATTTAAAAAAATTAAAAACAATAACTGAAAAAACTTAAAAAAAATGTAAAGTTGCTGAAACCTTCTATTGCCTGTTAACATGAAAGCAGATACTTTTGTCAATCAGTATATGAATTAAAACATTGTATGTTCATAAAGCCATAAATTATCCATAACTTCAAGAAAAGTCTTCATGATTAATGAAATATAATTCAATAAGTGATGAATCATTAGTGATGTCTGAGGTTTGCTACATGCCAGGAGATAGTGAATCAGAGTTTCTTGACATAATATAGTAAGTTTTGTGTTGTGATGTTATTTGTATCATTATTTAGTATCCCTTTTCTCTAATCTCTGACAAGCAAGCTGCCAAAATTTAGTTTAACCCTAATACAAGAACTTTTGCATTTGACTTCCTTTCCCAACTCCCTATCTGTTCTGTTCTATGATATTTAGCAACCTGGATGTGTTGATATGTTAAAGGGATTTGGAAAACTCCAACTCTCTTAATAGTATTTTCCACTATAGACTAAAAAAAAAAAGCATCAGTACCTTTCCTCACCATCTCTTCAGTCAAAGTAACATTTGCTTTATTTCTTAAGAGAAGATAACCACTCAATGAGGAGGGAGTCAAAAGAAAACAGGATTTCATAACATCAAAATGCATCTGAAAATATATCTAATTCCATCCCCAGTAAACAGCGTGCTAGTATGTTTGGAGATTATGCACTGGCATTAGAAGTCTGCTCATTTAGGCATAGTCTAGAGAAGCCTGAGACCCCAGCAGAAACATAGCTTTCTGCTCAAGACTTGGTCAAATTAGAAGAATAGGTTGACTAGATGGATGAACCAAAAACTATACTTCTGGTCATAGCCTGTTGAAGATCCACAAATTTCTGGTTGCTTGTGGGGGAGAAAAAGGAGCTATTGAGGAGACTGATGCTAGAGGGTAACATACACCCTCTTGATTCCCAGTTGCATCATGAAGAATGGTAGGAAAGGAGAGAAATTAGAAAGACTAGAATATTCACAATGAAGAGACTAATTTAAATAACTACCAAGCAAGCTAACTAAACCAGAGGACACTAAGAAACCATTGATTGAATGTTTAAACACCTTCCCCCGCCCCAAACTTTTATTAGTGTGGGAATATACAGTGATAATCTACCTCTAAATCTGAATATTCATAATGAGGTTCTATCTTTCTGTTCAGTCTGCCCTGATACTATGCAGTCTACCAAGCATGAGGTGGGAAATTCACATGGATTAGCCTTCAGACTTCTCAGTTATTTGTGAAAAGTGCCCATGTTCAGTACCAGCAGAATGTTGGCATTTAAAGAATGCTATCCCCACCATACCACAAAAACAGTTGCCAGGAATAAAGAAGCTTAGTAAAAATACGTGTTTTATCCACAAAGAGTTTCCATCAGCTTTCCACTATTTTTAATTTCAGCAGTTTTTAAAATAACATATGAGATTGTAAGTAAAACAAAATTGAATTACTGGAATCCTAAGATATAAGATAGAGCCCTTGACCTAGAAGATGAAGTCCCAAAGTTTTTGACTTTGTCATGGTGGTTTTAGAGCCAATGAAGATGTTGTGTGGTGATAGCTATCTCCTTTTCAAACATTTATTTTCTCCCATCCATTTAAAAACAAAAACAAAAACCCCAAAACAAAAGTTGTTGCCAAATTATCCATATCACTAATATGATTTTCATTTCACTTTGGCTGAGATGATTTTTAAAATTACAATCTCATTGCTGTTTTTGACCAATTACAAGAAAGAGAGACTGCAAATCTAGGTTTACCATAACTTTACCAGAACCTTTGGTGCAGTTTTAAAGATTGTTGCTTGTGGAAATAATGGCTGTTATTATTTCCACTTGTCGATGTGTTCAGACCATGATGCAGACTTTAATTCATTCTTTTCTGAAGGTGGCAGTAATTACTTTCACATGATCCTGTAGTGATCTTGCCTGCCCTGCCTTTATAGGCTGTGGCCCATTCATTTAGTAAATATGGGGGTAAACACGGTGTTTGGAGAATTTCATCTTTTCTCTTTTCAAAAGAGAGAGCATGAGATTTTCTTAATATGTCTCCTTCACAGATCTTGTCCTTGTACTAAAATGACCTGAAAGAGTGGTATTTAGGTATCCACATTAAAAATCTTTTTTAAATTTATTTTTGAGAGACAGAGAGAGACAGTATGAGCAGGGGAGGATCAGAGAAAAAGGGTGATACAGAATCCAAGGCAGGTACAGGTTCTGAGCTAGCTGTCAGCACAGCCCGACGTGGGGCTCGAACCCAAGAACCGTGAGATCATGACCTGAGCTGAAGCCCGATGCTTAACCGACTGAGCCACCCAGGTGCCCCGGTATCCACATTTTTAATAGCCATGCCATGAAATATCATGTTTTAACTTTCTTTTCCCATAAACAATCTATTGAGCTAAGTCAACATCATCCGACTCTGTCACATCTTATAATTATGGACCTTGCATACTGCTATTTGCTGAACAAAAAAGCTTTGTCATATAATTACACTTATTGAGTTGCAAAAAGTTTCTCTGTTTATATCATGTCACTGTTAAAACAGGTCAATGCATTCTTAATCCATTGTATAAACTCTTCCTATAAAAATACTTGTCATGTGATTGAGGCGCCCCCCCTCCCCCACAATCTATGATGACCTGATCTTGAGATTTTTAATTATATCTGTAAAGATACTTTTTCCAATAAAGTTATATATTCATAGATACTGGGGATTAAGACTTGGAGATACATAGATAGAGATATAGAGATAGATATATACTTTTTTGGCTGTGGTCATACCAGTCAACTCACTACATATCAACTCACTTATCAACAAATTACATTAAGTTAGTATTGGTTTATTTGTTTATGCTCATTCTCACTCTCCCTCCCATTAGAATGTCAAGAGCATGAGAACAAGGGTTAAATATGTTTTGTTTGTATTAGTACCTTGACCAATTTCTGGCATACACTGGGAGATGAATAAATACACAGTGTGCTGAATGAATAAAAGGAGAAACTGGACAAGATATAGGAGTTATAATTGGTGTCAAAAGTAGAAAAACCAGAAAAGAGAATTTGGAAAATGGGTCAGACTTGTATGAAGAAATGCAGAGAAGAACGGTGCCCCTGCATTACAGAGTTTTGCATAGTGAGGGAGCGATTGCTAAAGAAATGTCCAGGTGGAAGAGGCCCGAAAAGAGACCTCCAAATCATTCAGTAGTAGAATTCTTTTGGTTCCAATGAAGATCTTAATATCATGTGGAAATATGTTCAAAGCTCAGGCATGTTTTGCTTATGTATTCTCGTGTCTTTGTGGCTTTTTCACCACCTTGTTACAGTAAGATAAAACAGATCAAGAGGGGAATATTTTCTGTCACTGGATTAGAACTCATTGCCTTTGTTTTTTAGTAATATTCTTATGGGATCTCTTACCTTCCAGACCCATTGAATTACCAGTCTACCTCCATTGTGTAGATTTGGTGTTTGGTAATTATTGGGGCCTATCAGTATATGTATTATTTCCAAACTCTATTTTTTAAACTGGACAAATGTTTTTACCCTCATTAGTCCTTTTCTGTTAATTTCAGTCCACATATTTTGTTAGAATGATTTGTAATATTTCTTTTCCATTGATAATATATAAACAAAAGAATTTAAAATAATTAAAATTCAGCCTATTCTTAATAGAAACATGCAAATTGCTTCTAGTATATAGATAGTAGTACTTAGATATGAAAAGTAAATATAGAGGTATGTGTTTTATTCAATAATTATAAGAATTTCTTAAGTTTTGGATGATAGTGCAACATGCCCATAAGATGTCATTTGCAGTTCTGTGACTGCTTTTTTGGTGAAGAGAAACATCTCCAAAATAATGTAAACACTTAAACATTAACTCTAGTGGAAATGAGATTAGTTTATCTTGTGCCATTGTTCTAAGTGTTATGATCTTACATCATTTTGATTGTTATAGTTTAATTTTTGAATGTATGTGTGCTATATAATTTATATAACCCACATTTTGCCTGATACAATGTATCAAATGTAAGACTGTCCAATTTTTGAAAATAATTCCAGCCTATATAGTGTGGACATTATATATTTAGGAAAACAAATTACTTTTTTTTTAATTTTTAAAATATTTTTATTTATTTTTGAGAGAGAGAGAAAGAGAGAGAGACAGCGTGAGCAAGGGAGGGTCAGAGATAGAGGGAGACACAGAATCTGAAGACAGGCTTCAGGCTCTGAGCTGTCAGCACAGAGCCTGACACGGGGCTCAAACCCACAAATCGTGAGATCATGACCTGAGCCAAAGCCAGATGCTTAACCGACTGAGCCACCCAGGTGCCCCCAAATTACTTTCTTTAAATAAATAAATAAAATCATTCTTCAATTCCAAGAAAATATAAATAATTGCCTTATAAATTTTAATCAAAAGAATTCAAATTTCAAAAATTTTGCTTGAAATTAATGTTTTCCTTGAAATTACAGTATTTAATTTTCTTTCCCTTAAAAAATTTTTTAATGTTTATTTATTTTTGAGAGAGAGAGATACAGACAGTGTGTGAGCAGGACAGGGTCAAAGAGAGAAGGAGAGAGAGAATCCACAGCAGGCTCCAGGCTCCAAGCTGTCAGTAAAGAGCCTGATGTGGGGCTCAAACTCATGAACAATAAGATCTTGATCTGAGCTGAAGTCAGGTCAGACAGTAAACTGACTGAGCCACCCAGGTGTCCCAGCATTTAATTTTCTATTAGCACCTTCAAATGGGACTACATTTATTTATGTGTTTTAGAATAACATTATTTCTTAATTATTTTATAGATACGTAGCAGTAACTATATGGAAATACTTATAAAAAATATATAGTGTATAATTATATAACATGCTATTATAATTAGAGATACATACATAATTTTTATTCTGTGATCATTTTTTTTTTTTCAAATTATGGAAGCTACCTCTTTTTTAAAACAAGAATGTCCAGGCACCTGGGTGGCTCAGTTGGTTAAGTGTCTGGCTTCGGCTCAGGTCATGATCTCACGGTTTGTGGGTTTGAGCCCTGCGTCAGGCTTTGTGCTGACAGCTAGCTCATAGCCTGTTGCCTGTCTTTGGATTCTGTGCCTCCCTCCCTCTCTGACCCTCCCCTGCTGATGCTGTTTCTCTCTCTCTCAAAAAATAAGCGAAACATTAAAAAAACATTAAAACATAAGGATGTTTATTGAAGCACTACTTTTGTTTTGTAATTTTAATTTTAATTTATTTTCTCAGTAGGTGCCACACCCAACATGGGGCTCAAACTCATGACCTAGAGATCAAGAGTCACATGCTTCTCTGACTGAGGCAGACTGACTGACCCAGGAAGCTAGCTCTTTTACATCTATTTTTTGTTAAATCTGGTAAACAGGTTTTCCACTGTGCCTCAGTCACCATCTTTGGAGACTTCATAAAATCTATCAGTGAGTTTTCTAGCCTTCTGACTTTACAGCTTTTTGCCCACCGGAACCCTTTACATTTATTCTGCTTCAGCCCTTTTAGAACATAGAAAAGTTTTTGTTGAGTCTACTTTGCCTCTTTGGTAGGCCTCCCTTCCTACTGTGGTGCAACTGATTCTTCCTCCAAACGTGTCCCCAGGAATGCTTCTTACCCATTACAGTCTTACTTCATTGGCTCTCTGAGTGCTGGCTCATTCCTTTGCATTCAATATTTGTTTTTAGTATCCTCAGTTTGGGCCATCTCTTTCATCCTGTCCCCAGTTCATTAATTGGTCTTCTCTCCATCACTTGATGTTAGCATCTCCCTGAAGCCTCAGCGGAGAAGAATGTCACCATCAGCTGTAGATCTTCCAATCCTGTTAGTGCTCTGACCCCTTCAGCAAGGGAGGGCCCAACCCAAATTGAACGTTCTTAGATCCTGTCTTTGAACTCTAAATCTTCTTTCTCATAGATTTTTTAAGATGTCATTCCACCAACTCAGAATTGTCTTTTTATTTTTTTTATTTTTTTAAATGTTTTTTTTAAATTTATTTTTGATACAGAGAGAGACAGAGCCTGAGAGGGGGAGGGGCAGAGAGAGAAGGAGACACAGAACCAGAAGCAGGCTCCAGGCTCTGAGCTAGCAGTCAGCACAGAGCCTGACGCGGGGCTCGAACCCACGAACGTGAGATCTGACCTGAGCCGAAGCCGGAGGCTTAACCGACTGAGCCACCCAGGCGCCCCAGAATTGTCTTGGTCTGTCACCCTTGTTCTGTCTTCATATGCTTTGTCGATACCCCATAATCCCTCATTTTCACAGGGCTTTCACTAGTACTTGGGGACCCTTAACAATTGGTAACATCCCACTTACAGCGTGTCACGTGTTCATGGGACTCACTTCTGGAAACCTGCTCAGGAGGTAGACACTTTTGGTATGACTTTTCTTGGCTGTTATCTTCTCCCTCTCAAGAAATTTGTGTGTCTCTGGGCATCTGGGTGGCTCACTTGGTTGAGCATCCAACTTGGGTCAGGTCATGATCTCACAGCTCATGGATTCGAGCCCCACATCAGGCTCTGTGCTGACAGCTCAGAGCCTGGAACTTGCTACAGATTCTTCTCCCTCTCTCTCTACCCCTCCCCCACTCACGCTCTGTCACTTTCTCTTCCTCAAAAATAAATAAACATTAACAAAAAAATTAAAAAAAAAGAAATTTGTGTGTCTCCACCAACCACAACACCTGTGACTCAGAGAAGATGTATCTCCTTCTGAAGACTGACAATGTACTAGATTCAATTTGTCACCATGAAGACATGCCTTTTATTTTTGCCTTCATCCTGTACTTCTTCTTTCTGTTTTCTTTTTGGTTTCATATTATCCATTCCATAAAAATAAATACCTAAATAAATTTAAAAGAATTTAGCTTTAACCTTGCTGCCCATGCATGTTAAACTATTTTTTAATCTTTGCTTTAATACCCTAACATGAGGTAGGAACACACTAAATGGTTGCTCCTGAACCTTACCACTGATTTAATGTTTTCAATTTATAATCCAGTTTTCCCGGATAAACCCTCTACTGAAACTGAAATCTTACGATGAATGGTAAGCCTATAGAATAACCCTCACAGCATTTCTTATCCTCTCTTCTCTCTTCTGTTCCATTAGAGCCACTGTCATGCCCTTATTTCAGTTTATTTTTTTCTTTAAATTCATTATTCTTTTTTCTTTCTGTAAGGGAGGCAAATAAGAGAGTGAGGATGGGTCTAATAGTTATATGTGGTTAGCTATGTACAAGGCAGGGTTTTATGTGATTTTTATTTATTTATTTTTTTTTCTTTTAAATTTTTATGTCTTTATTTTATTTTGAGAGATAGAGACAGAGAGCTAGTGGGGGAGGGGCAGAGGGAAGGGGAGACAGAATCTGAAGCAGGGCTTGAACCCATGGATTATGAGATCATGACCTGAGCTGAAGTTGGATGCTTAACTGACTGAGCCACCCAGGTGCCCTGGTGTTAAGTGATTTTTATATACATCTTATCTCTTTCATTCTTCTGAACAGTTCTGTGGGGAATATATTTCTTCCACTCAAGAAATTCTAGCAATTTTTTCAAAGTTACAGACTTTGGTGGAACCCAAATCTGGACCTGTGTTCTATCCTTATTCCATTGCATCCCATGACCTCATATGTCATTTAGTCTTGCCACCCACAAATGGTAGGTATCCCTGTGCTTTTGTCCTCTGCCTTGTTTAGTTTGTGAAGTTTGTCTTCATGTCTTGGGTTTATGTACAAATTGCTCCAAAAGCTCAAATGTCTCAAAACTCTCTACCTTCCTTCCTTCCCTCCTTCTCTCTGATCTCTTTCCTACTTTTCTTCCTTTCTTCCCAGTCTCCCTCCTTCCATCTCTTTCCTTTTTTTGCTTTAAACATTTTTTGAGTATTTACTATATGCTCAAATAATAGGTGCTTCACATGCATGGTCTTACAAGGCACACGTACTGGTAGCTCAGTTTTAAACAGGAGGAAACAGAGGCTTAGAGAAGTTGTGCAACTTGCCAGAGGTCAAACAGTTAGCAAGTGTAGAATCAGACTGGGAGCCCATTTTCCTCTGAAATCTTTCTTTCCTGTCTCATGCTGCTGAGAGATTACTTATCGTTTCTGGACATGCACACACCTTTTGTCCTGTTGCCCTTGCTTTTACTGTTCTCTCCTATTATGTTAGAATTCCACCCATTCCTTAAAGTGGTTTCCACTTGGTCCCCTTGATTGGATGTGATATTTTTCCCGTTCCCAGCTCATAGCACTTTTCATCTTGTGTACTTATTTTCCTGTGTGCACATGCATATTTTCTTCCTGTGATTGTGTAAGTTCTTTGAGATAGGAACTGTCTTTTATACACAGTAGGTGCTTTCAATAAATCTTGTTGTATTGAGGTAAATTACAAACTTGCATTGCATTATTTTTTTAAAAACAAACAAACAAATATGGCAACCACATATTGCAAATGCAGTATTAGTGAAAAGGCAATGAGAGGCAGGATATTTTTCATCACACTTTAGAGATTAATGAAATATAGACTGCATTAATATTTATTTATTTCATGGCTTTGTAGTTTGCTAAATTTCTTTTTCCTTTTACTCACATGAGTATTCTTTCATCAATAGGATATCACCTCCTAGAAAATGTCCATTGTTAACATCTATAGTTTGTGGAAACAATTTCTAAATGGCAGGGAGCTCATTATATGTGATAGTATTTTAATATCTCTTTAATTTTTTGGCAGTTCCCTCCAAATCCAGTGAAAGAATTCCAAGCCTGTTGTCAAACTTACCTAACATAATTAGGCAAGGCAACCACAAGGGTCTGTTCAAACAAGGTTGTTTTGCATTTCCTGTTTGTTTTATTTTTAGATTCTCCAGTTTCCAGTTTTGGAGGTCAGGCTTAAAGCATTTTCATGGATGTAATTCCCACAGAGAGCCATGGGAGATTGGTGTGAGAGGGTTTGCAGCCTGGGTATAAAGGAATTGTGTGTTGCCTTTCTTTTCTTTATTCTCCAGCTGCTGTTCCTTAAATAAAACTTTAAAAATAACTTTTATAGGGTGGTTAATACATTCCTACCCTGTGGGGACAGGCTACATTCTCAGCTGCCCAACATTTTAAGCAGGCTATAGTAATTTGGGTAAAGAAACAGGCTCTTGTCTTGAGTCTTGAAGAATTGCCACAGGGTCAAGGCCAGAGCAAGGGAAGTGTGGGTGCTGGTGAACTTGCATTCTGCGTATACTTCCCTAGAGGCTGCAGGAGAAGGGAGGGGCTGAGTTTAGGTGCTGAGGAGTGGGACAGGGTCATAGGGATCGGCTAAATTTTATGACAAAAGAGGGAATGTAAAAGTTTTTAAATTTAGGAGGTCCTATGGCTTTCTCAAGTAGTTTCTTTTATCATTCCTTGGCCCACTTCTTACTGAGTTAAACTAGGATATTTGGCAACTTGTGCAGTTAGTGTATACGCTATGACTCCATATGAAATCCATGTGTGTTTAAGCTTCCCAAGTCTCTTAGGGGAGCAAGCTGGGAAGAGGTATGTTGGAGCCTCTAAAGTCCTCCTGGTCCTTTATGTAAGCCTAAGTATCCTCTGCGCACACAGGTGGAGCAGTGCCGTGTGCTGTCACACCTACCTTGCTTGCCACACGTAGGCATTGAATCTGTGAAGGTACTGCTTTGGCTCTTTGTACTGCATAATCTCCTGCCCTGCTCTGTGAAAGAGATTTGGCTTTCATTGACAAATGCAAACTGGAAGGAGGGGAGGGATTCTTGGATATCAGCTCTCCTCTCTACTCTGCGTATTGATACCATGCACATTTTACAAATGAGGGACTAGGTAGGGTATAAGAAGAAAAGTGGGCATAGAATTCACATGTGTTAAGTGTCTTCTATGTATGTATCAGGACTAGTAGCTTCAGTATTTATAGCACACTATAATTTAAACAGTGCTTATTGACTTATGCTATTTGTATTTCATAATAGTCATGAGAAGTTTGCGGAGCAGATGTAATTATTCCCACTTTGCTCATGTAGATACTGAAGTTCAAAGATTTCAAGCAATGCTCAGGTGTAGGCAGTACAGAGGTTAATTAGCATGCGGGGGGCAGGGGGAGGGGAGGTATTTAATGGCTTCAGGCTGCCGAGGCACAGTAGCTATTGAACACCTGAATGATTAGCTAACAAAATTTGGCATTTTGTAACTCTTTAACAGAATTTTTACCTGATAAAAGCTAATATATGTGTCTATAGAAAATTCCCCAAATTCCACCACACTAGATTGTCATTATGGTCTATTTCCTTTCAATTTTCCTTCCCCTGGGAAAATACAAGTATGTATAAAACTGGTATTATGTTATGTATATAGATTTTTATTCTACCTTTTTATACTATTGTGTTTCCCCATGCATGCACTGTCTACATCATACTTTACATAAAAATCAATCAATGAATAAAGTAAATAAAATAAAAGATACATTTTTATAAAACTAGATATACTTACATATTTAAATAATGTATTATTGGATATGATAGCTATTTATAATTTTATCTCTTTTTATGATAACATATTTATACTATAATTTACATAGGTATTTTTCTACTATAGTTTTCACTTTCATACTATAAGAAATATCGCTGTTATTTAAATGTATAACATAATCTTTCTTTCTCATTATGTTTTTAGACTAGATTAGTGGAAGTTAAATTGTATGTATGCAATAAGATTGATATCTGTTATAATACATATACAACATCCATTTTGCTTCTCTTAGAAATAGCACCCAGATTTTCCTTTGTAAACTACCTTTCCTAAGCTCTATCCCTACCATTCATGTACTGATTCAGCCTGGGTGAATCCTACACCCATCCCTTATCCCAAGAAGTTGAACCTGTTTCCTCATCCAAGTGCTTGTCTCAGAAGGGAGCATGTGGCCCACATCATGCCAATAAAATATCGTGAGGTGTCATCTTGGGATTTTACAGTAAATTATTGGGAAGTTCTGGTCCGCTTTCTGCTGGTTCAGTAAGGCGGCACAACATGAAGCCTCAAGTGCAGGTTGCCATCTTCCACCTTGAGGGAAGGCCTACCTCAGGAAAAAAGAAGAAAAGCCATCGCAGTCGAAAGCAGACTTGACATTGACAGAGATTCATAAGCTCGTGTTTGCGCAGGGGGATTCTGTGTGAGCACTGCCGGGACTTTTACCTGTCCCGATCCATCCCTTTTCCTGTGACAGCATTTTGAGTTGGGTCCCTGCACGTGTAAGGGGACGTGCTGATGTCTGACTTAGTACACCGGCTCAGAAGGGTATGAACACATATGAAGGTCTTTAGTACATCTTGTGATTTACTTTCTGACAGCACTGTGAGCCGGCGAGTGCTGATTTCTACTTATCAATATTGACACAAGTAATAAATATGCATCTTAAGTGTGAAAACATTCCTTTTCCCTTCTAGAATATTTTTTATGTGTTAGTGACCTTTTGTATTTCTCCTGTGATTTGTCTGTTTGCTGATTTGCCTGCTTTTAATTTAGGATGTTAGTGTATTTCTTCATATTTTAGAGCTCTTTTTACATTAAAATATTAACAAATCATTTGTATATTCGTGTCATATATGTTGCAGATATTTTCCCTGTTATTTGATTTTGATCATACTAATGCTATATAATAATACTAAGTATGTAGTTTTTGTTGTTGTTACGGAGCTTTTACGTTTAGTACATACTTTACCTTTCATGTATGAATATTTTTATAGTTGTCTTATGCTTTACTTTAAAATTTAGTGTATATTTCATTTGGGATTTATTTTGGTAGACAAAGTAATTTTATTTAGGAATAGTTTGGATGCAAGTCTCAAGAATTCTGGAGCTTTTAAAGGTTAGGTTGCTGCTTATGAATACAGGGGTGTTTCCCAGAACCATGTTTGGGATGCTGTCACACTTTGGGGAGACTCAGGGAACCAGGATGGGCATGCTGTTGGGATTCTGTTGTTTTTCTTCTCGGGCCTGTACCCTCATTTCATTTCCTCATCCTTCTCGTTTGTTTTCTCTACTTCCTTGTCCCAGTGGGAACCATCCAACAATCCAGAGAAAGACTAAATCTGGCTTTCACTCCCAGTCCAAATTCCAGTAAAATGGCCCTGTTTTTCTTGTTCGGATATGGTGCTTAATGTAGCCCTGAAATGAGGTCACGTTGGATGAACCCTGGCTTCTAAGAGTCCATTTTCTGGGTCAAATTTGTTACCAAAGAACCAGGGGAAGGGTAGTTAGCAAGGAAGTGGAAATATTTTGAGCTGCAGAGACAACCAATAGGCATGTGGTCATTACAGAGATGAAGACCTAACTTGATTATTTCCCAAATAGTTTTCCTAACAAGTATTGGTGTTCTATCCTTTCTCTATTGGTTTATAATGTTTTATTTGTCATATGCTAAACTCATAAGTGTGTTTGTGTGTATTTCTAGACTAATATTTTCTGACACATTGGTTTCTGTCAGTTCTCATGACAACTTTATTTCCATTTTTTAAAATAAGATCAGTTTTCCTTTCTTCTTTTTTCCAAATTTGTTGTATATATATTCTTCCATTTATTCTTCCAGGAAAAAATCTTGTTGCATATGAAAGTGAAATATATGTTTTAATGTATATTTATTTTTTGAAAGAGAGAGAGGGAGTGCACGAGCAGAGGCAGGACAGAGAGAGGGGGAGAGAAAGAATCCCATGCAGGCTCTGCACAGAGCCTGACAGGGGGGCTCAGACTCACAAACTGTGAGATCATGCATGACCTGAGCTGAAGTCAAGAGTTGGAGGCTTAACCACCAACTGAGCCACCGAGGCACCCTGCAAGTGAAATATTTTTTATAATAACTATTTTGACTTATTAAGGACTTATTTTATAATAACTATTTTGACTTATTAAGGACTTATTATTGTTTTTATTCATTTGTCTTTTACCTGGCCAGTTTTTAAAACTATGATAATTCTGAGAAATTTGCAATTCTCTTGAAATTCCAGTTATATAAATTGTGCACTGGTCAATAATAATAGTCACTTAATCTTTTCTAATTATACTTTTATTTCCATTCCGTGTCTTTTAGAATTATTCAGAATATCCAATAAAGCAACAATTATGCTTATGAGTATTGTTATGAGCAAGAATAGTATTTGATAACTCATGACACTTGCCATATGTCAGGTGTTATTATAAACCCATTATTACTGTTATTCTAATTTTGTTGATGAAGAGACTGTGGCTTGGAGAGGTCAAATAAATTGACCAAAGTGACACATCTTATGAATGGTGGAGCTGGCATGCAAAGACATGTCTCTGTCTGATTCCACTAACCCTATTTGTAATGATTACCTAGACTCCCTTTTTTTTAAAAAGGAGAAGCTAAGGTAATATTTGAACTTATGCTTATATACTGAGAAAGCCTAAGAGAATTTTATAACAAAACATTGAAGGTTTCTTGCATTTCTAAAGAGGTCATTGGTAAAACTATTTTAAAGTCTTTTGTGAAAATGATTAGTCAATACTTTTTGCAACCTTCTCCATGGTTGATGGTCTATTCAAGCTTTCCGTTTTTCTCTGGGTTAGTATTGATAGCAACTTTTTTTCCTTCTAGAAAATTCTCAATATAATTAAGAATTTCATAACTACATGGAATAGTCCATGCAAATTTTTGTTTCGAGAAAGAGCTCTGCCCTAGAGTAAAGTGCATAGGTGACAGATCTCAAAAGTTCTTTTTTAGGGTGATACCGACCTTCAGTCAGTGTGTCAGTTCCAGAGCCATGGCGCCCTCTGGGAAGTTCTTTGTCAGGGTGGGGGTGGGGGGTTGCAGGGAGTGAGGGAAACAGGAAGATGAAAGGGTGGAAGAAGAGCCTGGGGGAACTCATCACCATTCTGAGTGTGGCCAAGGTGCTGGCGGACAGGACACCAAAGTGGTTTGTGCACCTCCAACTGTTTAATCAACTTTGTCCTGCAGAAGCTAGATCCCAAGATTGCTGCAGCTGCGCAGAACTGCTACAAAGTGCCTAATGGGACCTTTACTGGGGAGATAAGCCCTGGCATCATCAAAGACTGTGGAGCCACGTGGGTAGTAGGGGGGCACTCGGAAAGAGTGCCTTTGGGGAGTCAGATGAGCTGAATGGACAAAAAATGGCCCAGCCCTGGCTGAGGGACTTGGAGTAAACCCCTGCAGGGGGGAGAAGCTAGATGAGAGGGAAACTGGCATCACTGAGAAGGCCGTTTTTGAGCAAACCAAGCTTATCACAGATAATGTGAAGGACTGGGGCCTATAAGCCTGTATGGGCCGTTGGCATTGGCAACACCCCAACAAATACATGGAAGCCCAGGAAGTACATGAAAAGCTCCAAGGATGCCTTCGTCCAGTGCCTCTGACGTGGTGGCTCAGAGTACCCACAGCATCTATGGAGGGTCTGTGACTGGGGCAACCTGCACTGCAAGGAGCTGGCAAGCCCGCCTGATGTGGATGGCTTCCTCGTGGTGGGGCTTCCCTCAAGCCCGAGTTTGTGGGTATCATCAGTGCCAAACAGTAAGCCCACCATATCCCCTCCTCTTCCTGATGAGCCAGGGATGGCGGCTCAGAAGCCCAGTGTCTGAGCTCCTAGCCCTCTCACATTTCTAGCCCACACATGCTTATGATGGTGTCACCTAACCCCCTTTGTGACCAAACTATACCTCTTCCTTATTGTTTGCACCTTACCTTGCAGTGGTTGGGACCAGGCCAGTCCCTTCTCCACTTACTGTAATGTTTGGGACTAAACATGTCGCCAAGGTGGCTCCTCCTTGGCTGAGAGGTCGAAAGGGTAGAATTTGCTTGTCAGTCTCCTCAGTCGCCAGTGAAGGCAGGAGAGAGAAGCCAAGATTCTCCACCCTCATCTTGTGCCATGAGGCCCAGGGCTGAGAAAGTCCAGTTCTCCCTGCAGAGGCCAGCGGTGCTATTCTCTCTGGTGGTGCCAACACTGGTGTGTGTTGTGTATGTGAACATGTGAACAGTCCCACGTGTGGGGAAAATAAACACCTGGCACTAAACCAAAAAAAAATTTTTTTTAAACGAGAAAGGAAAGAAATAGTGTGCAATGTTAATTATTAAATCATATCCAAAGAATTTCCCTTTTCATTCTTGACTTAAGAAAGCCAGTGTATCAGAAGTTGCCAGATCCATGCAAACTTATGTATTGGTACATCATCATCTATACATTAACATAATAACTGCAGTTAGTATATTCTTTAAACAAATGTGCATTTATTATGGGGTGTGAACAGATTAAATGTACAGGGAAAATACCCATTGGAATATGCCCAAAATATTATAGGGTGGATTGTGTCAGTCTGGTTTGACATATACAGAGACAGATGTAACTTTCTAGAATTCTATCTGGAATTCTTAAGACACAAATTCTGGCAAACTCAGGTGAGCAAAATAGGCTTGAATTGATTGTATTTTCAGTATGGTTGAAATGTAGTAATTAGTGACTTTATCAACAAAGAATGTGGAAGTTTACAGTCTTTGGATCAGAAAGTATAAACATCTTCCTCAGGGCACAGAATTTACAGTGGGATTTAGACAATTATCCTCTTCTAATAGAATCTAGTTCTAGATTCTATACACTTAGTGGCATTAACACGCTTTTAACTAAAGCTGTAGCTATACCTTGGAGAAAGGTTAATAATACTATTAATTTTGTAAAATACATGCATTTTTGTTTGTTTTACAGATCTTTAAACATTCCATTAGTGACTAAAAGAACAGTTCTCATAATAGTTAGAAAATGTTAGATTAGTGCATTTATATAAAATATTACTTTTGATACTGTATGTTAAGAAGAATTGGGTAAAACTGAGGATAAATAATTAAACATTAAATATGACAGATTTGTGTTTTCCAAAAATGGCCACAGGATCTCCTATCCCGTGCTTTGGTTTTATATGTGATTTTGAGAAGGGAGTCTTTTACTTGATATTGAGCTTAGATGGACTTGTGATTACATGGAATTGACCCTCTCTAACTTCTGAGGCTGGTCTTCAAAGGCGGTGCAGTTTCTGCTTTGATGTCTTGAACATTCACTGTGTAAGCAGTTCAGCTTCTCAGAGGCTGCCATGCTGTGAGAAAGTACAAATGCCCGTGTGGAGAGGCCACACGGGGAGAGAAATGTATAGCCAGTTTGCATCTACTGCAGCCCTAGTTACTGTCTGTTTGAAACCACAGTTCAATTCAGAATCACTGCTGAACTCTTCCCCAATTTTCCAATTTCCTATGGTTGGGAAAAAAGGTAAGTATTTAATGAGATGGTTTCTGAGAAATAGGCAGATGGAGCCTTTAAAAAAAAAAAGGTTGTGTCTAATTTTCTCTTTGAAGTTATCTGCATGGTTGTAATATACTGCTTCACTGTCTTCAGGAAAATGTACAGGACAGATCCATATTTTGAGCAAGTGGCTTTCATTTTAACTTGTTAGAAATTACAGAATGTTCAGGATTCCTCATCTGGGATGAAGCAGTGTAGACAGGTACAGAGCACTCTGAACACTCAGATAATCCAAAACTGAGTTCATTCAGTGGAAGCAGCTGCTGAGAAAGACCAGAGGTTCGGGAAGGTATTACTCATCTAAAGGACATGGAATGAGTGAACAGTCAAATAATCTAGTTGAGATCTTAAGACATCAGCAGATGCCAGTTGACATCTGGGCTACATGTGTTATACAACTGATGTTCATCAACAAGCTGTTATTTAACATCACTCTGGATGGCTGGTCTAGGTGTTAATCCATCCTAGATATTGAGACTGAGATAGCATTTTTTCTTCCAACTGTATGTAATACCAATCATATTTGAATGGAATGGTCTTTATTTGGTTGTTATTATATTCCTTCAAAACTGTTTATGAATTAATGGTAGAAATGAAATATTGATACAATTTTTAAAAATTTTACATAAAAAGTATAGCACTTGAATACATAATGTGTAGCATAGCTATAAATATTCAAATCTTAATCACCAATTTTATTTAACAATTATTTTTAAACTATAAGTGTGCCATGAAACCTAGCCATTTCTACAAAATTTATCGCATCATCTTTAGTAAATAAAAATCTGAAAATATCACTCTACCTTATAATTACCACTGTAAAAATGAGCAACATAAAACTGAAAAATATAAGGAACCTCCTCAGACGCATAATGATCCTATAAATAAAGAACTGAAGTCATTTATAAATGCTTTTACAATACATGCCAATAAAATACACCCCACACCACGTCGTTTCTAAGGAAACATTAACCATGGACTCACTTGAATATGCATAATTAAAATAGTAACTCTGGATGGTGTTGATGGTTCATGGCTTAAGCACTGGAGGGATTCATGTGAGCAAAAACATTTTACTTCTGTATTAGCTAATCTTGACTTTAAGAAACAGCTTCTAATTCTTTACATCTCTAAAGCAAACAAGGTCTGTGCCACCTGTTACTTTATGGGGTACTTATAGAGGCTTCTGGCTTTTTCCTCAATTACATTTCCATTTAGAATTATGTGTGGCCTATGTGTAACCTCACACCACAAGTTTTCTTTTAAAGTTTTATCTCATTTAATGATCACTTTTTATACTGGAAGAAGTAATTGCTAAAGTAGTTTCCTTAGTTATATTGCCTTTCTTTCTTTCTTTCTTTCTTTCTTTCTTTCTTTCTTTCTTTCTTTTTCTTTCTTTCTTTCTTTCTTTCTTTCATACTTAATGCACATAGTGTGTGGTGAACTCATTCATACAATCATCACATTTGATTTGTGTGTTCTAATTTATCTATAACTATAATTTGAACAGTTACTTTTTTAGACCACTCCATTTTTCTTTTTGTTTGTATCAACAAGGCCAGCTCTTGATATTATTTGGGATTTTCTACAGAATCAATGTTTTATTCATTTCCCAAGACTTATTAAAAACACTGGGGAAGGGAGATAAATGAAACCTTGAAATCAGAGCATTGAAGTGAGGTATGGGTACTTTGGGTGGACACCAACGCTCACAACTATACCAGCTTCTAAATCCATATGATTCAAATCATAATTCAGAAAAATATACTTTAGCCTTTAAAAAAGTTGTGGGTGGTTTTTTTTTTTTGGTATTTTCTTTTTGGGGATTTTTTGGCGTTTTTTTTTTTTTTACTAATATTTTAAATTGGAAATGTCAGTTGCTCAAATGCCATGGGTCTCCTATAATTTTAGTTAAGACTCATATCAGAGGACTTGGCAATAACTGGCAGTGGCAGCTAACAGCCTTGTGACCATTCTCAATAGTCAATATCTAAGGTCTTTCCTAACTGAGAAGTTGTTTCCCTTTTCTGTCATATAACGAGGAAGAAAAAAAATTGTTTGTGCCCTTTAATTTAATCCAAAATCTTGGAAGAGTCACTCTAACCACTTTCAAGATCTGGTCTGGGAGTAAAAATGAAAGTATTTTAAATTTCACACTGCACTAATTATAGGTGCAAGTTTGAAATTTCTCCTCCTCTTAGATTTGACAAATGTTGCCTAGCATTTTCATAATGACATAACAGTTTTGTGTAGTACACAATCAAAATGTCATTACAGCATATTACCCAACCACTGAACACGCCGCTCTTTGCCAAACAATCTTTTCTTAGTATGTGTGTTTCAAAAGCACTTACTCTGTAAATGAAAGATTAAGGCTTAGCTGACCTAGATGGAGCTGTGGGGACTTAAAATCCAGGGATCAGTCATCTTGGGTCTACCTCAGTTCAATTCCTTCTTTCAGCCTTTTGGATGACTCAGTGGATTCATTCCAGTTTTCTGGACAAAGACAATCTTTCAGGCTTACTTAAAAAAAAGCCTCAACAATGAAAACAAATGCACATGGTGAAATAAGCAAGGATGATTAGATGATCCTCTTTTGAATACAATACCACAAGTAGCTTCTGTTTTATATTCAGTTGAGAGAAACTGGAAATTGTATTGCTGTGTCCGTATTTTCAGTGGAGATTGACTGAGAAGCCCAAGCAGATATGTAGTTTTATTTGGAAATAAGCCTATCTTCACAAAAACATCTCCTTTTCACCTACCTATGACATTTGATAACATTTAACTTCTAAGTCCCGAGATGAATGAAAAATTCTTGTATCCTTTATTCACAAAGAACCAACAAAAGAAAGGCTCAACATAGGCAGAGCTATTGCTCTTTTGTTTTTAGTCATATAATTAAAAAATTAAATTATAAATTAAAAAAAATTAAAAAATCAATGATGAAAACTTTGAAGAGTCCATAGTAAATATGTAATTTTTGAAATGTAATCCTACAAGGAGGAGTTATTTTTTTTAAAGTTGGCATTATTTCCAATTCTGCTTGCTTTTTAGGAAAAGAAAATTATTGAAAATGTCCTTAGAATTTTAACAACCCAATATTTACTGGAAATGAAAAATACACTTGAACTTAACACTCTTTCCTCTAAAAGAAAACCAATCTTATGTAGCAATTTGATTACATATGAAGACATGATTTAAATATACAATGACAATAAGCTTCAAAATACACCTATATTTCTAGCAGATCTTATTTGAAAATTTATTGTATATTGAGAAAAACTTACAATAGAAATAAAAATTAAAATTGAACATTATACTTTAAAAATATTGAAGTATAGTTGACACACAATGTTACCTTAGTTTTAGTTGTACAACACAGTGAATCAACAAGTTTATATGTTATGCTATTTATACTCAAGTGTACCTACCATTTGTCCCCTACAACACTATTACAGTTCCATTGTCTATATTCTCTATGCTGTACCTTTTATTAGAAGATTATATTCCTTTTATTAGAAGATTCTATTCCTGAAATCATTGTTGCACTATATGCTAACTTGGATGTAAATTTAAAAAATTAAAAAAAATTTTTAAAGGATAAATTGGGGTGCCTGGGTGGCTTAGTCAGTTAAATGTCCCACTTAGGCTCAGGTCATGATCTCACGGCTCATGAGTCTGAACTCCAAACTCGAACTGCCAGTGTAAAACCTTCTTGGGATTCCTCTCTCTCTGCCCCTCCCCTGCCTGTGCTTTCTCTCTCTCTCTCTCTCTCTCTCTCTCTGTCTCTCTCTCTTTGTCTCTCTTTCAAAATAAATAAATAACCTTAAAAAATTAAAAACAACAAAAAAAGAAGGTTCTACTTGTTTAAACCATTCAGTAACTTAGACAGAAAAAGAAACAGTATAGACTTCCTTTCTTCACTATGATGGAATAGTGGGATCAGGTTTACTTTCTCACATTAAATAACTATAAATCCAGACAAAGTGGATGGAACATTTCATTTTCAGGCAGTGACTAAAAGGTTGCACAGAATGTTGATTTTTAAGAGAAGGAGAACAAAGTCTGTGAATCTCGTAACTGCCTCAACTAGTGGCCTTAGTTTTCCAGGAGGCGGTGTAGTTAAGAGAAATTTCAACAATACTTAGAAGCCTTGTGAAGTTGGGGAGAGAGAGTTTGAGGAGACCAGGTCACCTAGAATTTGTGAAGCAAAATAGCAATATGGGAGAAACACAGACATAGAATTCCAAATATCTATATGGGATCCTTTTGAGGTTCTAGCTGAGCACTGCAATGCACATACATGTGGAGCAATACATGGAACTACCAACAGGGAGGAGTAGAAAAGGCAGTCTCTGAAGCTCACATGAGGATGGGAATAATCCACATTGCCACCACCCAAAGTGGAAATATTTCCTAATAGATAAGGCATTGGGTAGAATCCTCAGAAGTGTATTGTCCTAGTGGGAAAATGAAATTATACTCAATTGGAGGCTTTTCTGAAATTCTTCTTAAAAGATTAAAAGCAAGTCTCAAAGGATAAAATGATTCTCTTAAAGTTAGCTACATCCCTAAGTTAAAATCAAACAATATTGGGGGCACCTGGGTGGCTCTGTTGGTTAAGTGTTCGACTTTGGCTCAAGTTATGATATGGTTTGCAGGTTTGAGCCCCCTGTTGGGTTCTGTGTGGACAACTCAAAGCCTGGAGCCTGCTTCCAATTCTGTGCCTCCCTCTCTCTCTCTGCCCCTCCCCTGGTCACACTCTGTCTACTCTCTCAAGAAAAAAAGAAATCAAACAATATTTAAAGGAATACAACAGATAGAATTCATACTGCCTGGAACCATATTAATATCAAATATTACTAAGCATGCAGATAAGCTGGGAAATATGGCCCATAAGAACTAGAACAGTCAATCAATAGGAATAGATCCAGAAATGACCCAGATGACAGAATTTGCAGAAAAAGATAGAAAAAATAGCTATTATAAATATACTCCACAAGTTCAAGAAGGTAAAGAAAAAAATGAATGTTAATAAGAGAGAAACAGATATAGAAAAGACATGAATTTCTAGAGATGAAAAACATATTTGAAATGAAAAATACAACCAATGCCTTGATGAATATCAGGTTCAACACTGCAGAAAAGTTTTTTCAGTTTGAAGGTACAGCATTGAAAAATATACAAATTAAAGCCCAAAGAGAAAAAAAATCTTTAAAAAAATAGCACAAAATTGAACTGTGGGACAATATTAAGTATTCTAACACATGTTATTAAGGATTCAGAAGGAAGAGGTAGGGGAACAAAAATGATAAGAAAATAAATAGTGGTTAAAAATCTTCCGAATTTGTTGAAAACTATAAAACCATGGATCCAAAAGCTCACTGAACTCCAAGAAGTGGATATATGAAGAAAACCACACAATCATATCGTATCCAAATATCTGATCAAGAAGTAATGAAGAGACAGCTTACAGGTTGGCACAGGAAAAGGCATTATACACATGGAACAAATATAATAAATATGACTGCAGAATTTTTTTCATGAACTTTACAGGTGAGGAAACAATAGAGCAACATCTTAAAGCACTGAAAGAAAAAAAGCCTGCCACGCTAGAATTATATGCAGCAAAATACCTTTCAAAAATGAAGGAAAAATAAAGACTGTTCTGGACAAACCAGAGAGAACTCATTGTCAGCAGACCTGTGCTCTAAGAAATGTTAAAGGTAGTTTGTCAGACAAAATATGAGAGCAGATTAAAATTTATGTCTGCATAGGACTGAAGGTTTCTGGAAATACACATTTAAAATGTCTTTAATATATTACTGACACGTTAAGAAAAAATAATAAAATATTTAAAAATTATAATATGTAAAAGTGAATTACCACATGATCTATTGGGTATTTACCCAAAGAAAATGAAAACACTAATTTAAAAATATATGCACTCCTGTGTTTGTTGAAACATTATTTAGAGTAGCCAAGATATGGAAGCAATCGAAGTGTTGACTGATAGATGAATGGATAAAGAAGATGTGGTATGTATTTACAATGGAATATTACTCAGCCCCAAAAAAACCAGATCTTGATGTTTGCAATAACATAGATGGACCTAGAGGGTATGCTGTTAAGTGAAACAAATCAGAGAAACACAAATACCATATGATTTTACTCATGTGGAATTTAAGAAACAAATGAGTAAACCAAGAAAAAAAGGAGAAAAACAAAATATCAGACTGTTAACTACAGTGAACAAACTGGGGTTATCAGAGAGGAGGTGGGTGTGAGAAGGGATGAAATAGGCAAAGACGATCAAGAGTATACTTGTCTTGATGAGCACTGAGTAGTGTGTAGAATTGCTGAATTGTTGTGTCATACACCTGACACTAATATAATACTGTATGCTAGTTAAACTTCAGTAAAGAATACAGATTGTAGAATAATAGGTCACTCTTTTATAGGTCTTAAGAGAGAATGAATTAAAAAGAAAGACATAATTTTAAGTCCTGGTCTTTTCTATATTATATACTTGTGGGTTTTTTTTTTTTTGCCAAAAATGTGAAATATATGACAATAATAGAAAAGATAGGAGGAAGTAATTGGAGCTATATTGTTTTAAGAGTCCTTCAATATATATGAAGTAGTATGATATTTAACGGTAGACCATAATACATTAAATGTGTATGATATAGTCCTTAGAGCAATCAATAAAAAAACAAGGAGTTCAGATAAAAAGCAAATAGCGATGATAAAATGGAATCACACATAAACACTGTTTTTCAGTTAATACAAAAGAAGATAGGGAAAGAGGGAAAGAAAGAACAAATAGGTAGAACAAATATAAAGCAACTAGTAACATTCTAGCCATATCAGTAAACACACTATATGTAAATGTTCTATACACTCCATTTAAAAAACAGACATTCTCCAATTGGACCAAAACCAAGATACAACTATATGTTCTTCCCAGAGACCCTTCTTTAAATATAAAGTAAATTGTTAGAAAAAGGACCTACTACTTTGTATTTACATATATACATATGTACTATTTTTTGTTACCCATTACTTTGATGTATTATTATCTTCTTTGTTTTATTTTCTATAGATACATATTTCCTTCTATATTTCCCATGTTTTATTGATGCATACTTCTTTTTTTAATTTTTAATTTTTAATTTTTTGAGTATAACACTATTTTTTAACATATGCAATTATTTTCCATCATTTACAATACAGTAGTTACAATGACACTCCAAACAGAAAAGCAAAGTACAAAATCAAAACACCAACTTCTATTTCATGTAATTAGACTTATACAGAAATTAGAAGGTTAAGTAAAAACTAGTTAATCACCTAATTTCACAGCTATCTGAAGTGGCATTCATTATATAGCAGCTTATCTATGATACATTCAAGATAAATGATACAATTTATTACTTGCCCATAAGCTACAACACAGCCTGCTTAATACCTTTCCTTAAATTCCACCTCTATACTACAGTATGCTTGAGGTCCATGCAAAAAAGTAGCTACCTTTTATATAGGAAATGGATGATTAAGTCTTTGGTGTTGTAAAAGCAACTTCATTTAAACATAACCACCCCCACCACCAAAAAAAGAAGAGGAAAAAAAAAAAGTAAAGAAAATAATAAGGGAAAAACCCAAGACACACTTCCTAGGGGGAAAAAAAACCCAGCATGTAATTTCTGTCCTTATAATGAGGTTGGGAAACGTTCCGTGAAAATTTTTCTTTTAATAAAAGTAACCCCCCCGGTTTCTATTTCCTCCCCATAGTTGAAGTTATTAATTCATTTCCACTGTTTGTTAAATGGAAAACACAAAATATAGTAATGTAAGTAATAAGTAAAGCATCAATTCTCCCCTCTGGCAACCACCAGTTTGTTCTCTGTATTTATGGGTCTGTTTCCATTTCTTTGTCCATTTGTTTTGATTTTTAGATTCCACATGAGTGAAATGCTATGGAATTTGTCTTTTCCTAAGTATTTCACTTAACATAATATATAATATATACCACATCTTCTTTATCCATTTATCTAATAATAGACACTTAGGTTGCTTCCTTATCTTGGCTATTGTAGATAATGGTGAAATAATTATAAAAAAAAGTGTAGTTTTGTGACATTGATCAAAGTTACAGAATCAGATGAAACATGTGGTTTTATCTTTTATTATTCTCATGCTCCTACCAATTCATAATGGTACATGGCCTAGACCTTAATTACTAATTGGCTTGTTCTTTTTCTTTTCTCTAAAGGCTGTGACCCTAAAATTTATATTATATGGGGGTATATAATATAAAAAGTTATGTTGTATTATTACAGAAGTGGTAATACAAACAGTCTTCATGATTACAAGATAATCATCGTATAGAGTCCTAGGGGAATTGTCTAATAGTTGCAAATTTAAAGAATTTTGTTTTTATTGCTATGTACTTTCATTACTCAGGTGGAAGCAACACTACTTTAATAAATTAGTAGTTTCTTAAGTTGAAAAACCTCCATCCTCTTAACATAGACAATGTATCTTTACTTTGCTTTTAAGACTTTGGTTTAATGTAGTGAGCATCATTTTTTTTTCAGATATTAACTACAGATTAGTCACTAATTGGATACTAATTAGAGATCACTTGTTCTTAAATTATTTTTTAAAAATAAAAATTCATTAGAAAACCATATTAATTAACTATGCGGACTTCCCCCAAGTTCTTTAAAGATTCCTATCCAAAATGTGTGTTGTTATGTCCAAGAATAAGCATTTCTAACAGTCTCAGGTAATCTGGCGCTAGTGGTTCAAGGATACTTTGAGAAACACTAAACTTTCTGAGTTTGTATAGAACAATTGCTAGTGATTCTTTCTTTTTGAATTTTTTAAATGTTTACTGATTTTTGAGAGACAGAGTATGAGTGGAGAGGGGCAGAGGGGGAGGGAGACAGAATCTGAAACAGGTTCCAGGCTCTGAGCTGTCAGAGCCCAATGTGGGGCTCAAACCTACAAACCCTGAGATCATGACTTTAGCTGAAGTTAGATGCTTAACGGACTGAGCCACCCAGGAGCTCACAATTGTTAGTGATTCTTTTTTTCCTTTTTTAAAAAATTTATATTAGAGAGAGAGACAGACGACAGACAGGCAGACAGCGTGAGCAGGGGAGGGTCAGAGAGAGAGACACACACAGAATCCGAAGACAGGCTCCAGGCTCTGAGCTGTCAGCACAGAGCTTGACGTGGGGCTCAAACCCACACCCACAAAACCGTGAGATCATGACCTGAGCCAAAGCCTGACACTTAACCGACTGAACCACTCAGGCGGCCCCCACCAATTGTTAGTGATTCTTAAAGTGACCTGCAACATCATGCTGCAGTGATTGTCAGCATAGGTTGGAAGGATTCTTTGATGAATGAGGCAGTACTTTCCAATGGCATAAGACTTAGCTGTATTGTATTTCCACTTCATTTTCATAAATCACTAGCTGCACCTTGCAAGCAAACAATACAAACCTTCCTCCTCTTTCTCACTATTTAGAAACCAAGAAGGAATATTCCTAAGAATACTAATAATAATAATTTATTAATATGAACCTGGAACAACTTGAAAATGAATTATCTTAAAGATCTTAAGTTCATCCAAACTTAAACCTAAATTATCATAATTAGTATATATCCTTCAGAAATCAACTGGCATTGATATCCAGTAGGCTCACTAGAAAAGTGCATTTACTTTTTATACCTAAGAGCACATTTTATAGTTTATTTGTGTAAACAAGTATATAAGGATTTAAAATTGTTTAAACACAGATACTCTAGAGTAAAAGATTGATCTCATTGCCTAGGTTTTAAAATTATTTTTAAAAAATTACTCCTTTTTAATTTTTTGTCAAAATTTCTTCAGACTTATAACTTAAAAGAATGGCTACAATGATTGTTAACATTATTTTTATTGAATTATATAGGATAAAAATAATGTATCTATATTTTATGATATAGGACCATTGGCTACTGTATTCCCCATTGTTTCATGGTTTGAAATTAACTCCAGTTGTTTTCCTGAGGGTCTTGAGGAGGACAGAAGATGAATGTACCGCTTCAGCTTCACTTTGTTTTCTAAGAGGATGATGGCTTGGTCTCCTTTTAATGCCTCTGGATCTCCCTTTGACTGACAGCATAGATGATCTAAATTTCTTTATTCATCATAGAGGAAAACCTTCAGACCTCTGCAGTCTAATGTTAATCAAAGGGTCCATCTAAAGAAAAAGAGAAATTATATTTATGGAAAAGTACTCGAAGGACGTGTCCTTCATTCTTTTCTTTTTCTAATTTCTAGGTGGTTTAAATGTCTCTTTCTTGTGGCTTTTAAAAATCATTTCATATAGCTGTCTTATTGGAACTTATGGCCTTCTGTCTTTCCTTCTGCACATTTCTTTTTAAAACTAAGTTAAATTGGGGTGGTTGGGTGGCTCAGTCGGTTAAATGTTCAACTTTGGCTCTGGTCATGATCTCATGGTTTGTGGGTCTGAGCCCTACATTGGTCAGTGCAGAGCCTGCTTGGGATTCTCTCTCTCCCCCTCTTTGTCTCTCTCTCTCCCTCCTCCCCGCCCCCCAAGTAATTAAACTTAAAATTACTAAGTTAAATTAATTGTGAAATAATTTAGATACGTAGGACATTTCAGAAAATGAGAAAATTGTTATTTCACTACACAGAAATAACATTTCTTAAATGCTAACATTTTCGGTCGTTTTTGTTTCAAACTTTTTATGCTTAAAGGACTAGGCATTAGAGATAAAGTGGAAGCCCCCTTTCTTTCTTTTTTTTTTTT
>NC_043701.1:93960896-94062005 GCF_006229205.1 Suricata suricatta
CCCCCTTTCTATGCTTCTGAGCCCATTCTTCGCTCTTTCTTTCCAGATATAATGAACATCTTGAAGTTGTTTGTCTTCCTCCTAACCAACCATGTTTTTAGCTTTTATATTTTTATCATGACAATGTAGACTATAAATATAGACTATAATTAGTGTATTCTTTTATGAAAAACTAATGCAGATATACTGTACTTTTTTCCTAGTCTTTCACTCAACATTATATACTTTAGTGAATGTGTTGATAAATTATGCATTCTTTTCAACTCTTATATGGAATTCCACAAAAGATAAGACAAATTTTCCATATTTTCCTGTGTTTTAGGCTTTTAATTTTCAAACCATTCTGATATTATGAGTGATCTAGTAAAAATCTTTGTATACACCTCCTTGTATAAGAAATATCCTAAGTTCCTTAAGAATGTAAATCATTGGATCTGCAGTGTTAGTACATGCCAGTTACTTGAAAAAGATTCCTTTGGTTTTACTTTCATCAGCAGCCTATGAAAGTGTCTCTTCACATCTTCAAATACTTGGTTTAGCATACTTTAAAATTTTTACCAATCCAGTGTATTACTGTGGCTTTAATATGATATCTGTGATTACTGTTCTACCTGACTATATTTATAGAAGCATTTTCCTTACTTAATTTTGGGAGTTCTAAGTATCTTTTCAGTAGTAACCACTTATGGGGTAGGAGTTGACAATTGTCTTCCAGTTTCTGGCTTATGTTTAAATTGAGGTTGTGGTGTACTGAAGACTTTCATTTTAATTGAGTCATGTATGTAAAATAAAATGATAATGAAGAACATGGACTTTGGACCAAGTGCTGGTTGCATGTGAGTCTTAAGACCTTGGGCTACCTAACCTCTCTGAGCATCATTTGTATACCGGGGGTAACAATAAAACCTACTTCACAGGTTCCTAGTACAACAGTACAGAGAAGGTACTTTCTACATATTAGATATTATAACTTTCAAAATATTTATAGATTTTAGTGTTTATGACTTTAAAGAAATGCTTCTGATGTTGAGCTTATAAATATATCCTCTTATATTTTCTTAAAAATTTTATTCTGTTTTCATATTTAGATTTGTATTTAGATCTACTGGAGTTTGCTTTTATGGATGGTATGCAGTAGGAATCTAACTTTTTTCTCTATGGCTAACAGACTTCTCCACCATTACTTATCGATCCTTGCATTTTCTTGTTCATTTATAATAATGCCACCTCTGTGATTCAGTATTTCTTATGTATGTAAATGTAACTTTCTGTATTCTCTGTTCTGACTGATTTATGTAAAATACGAATTACCACCAGGTTTTTAAATTTTATTTTAGCTTTATAATGTTACCTAGTAGGACAAGTCCCTCTTCCTTTACTTCTTTTAACTTTTCTACCCTACCTTTACCCTGAATTTAAGAATAAACTTGTTATTTTGATCTCACACATACACACACACACACACACACACACACACACACACACACACATCTTTCTGTGATTATAATTGAAATTCATTGGAATTGTAGATTATTTTGGGTAGAATCGATATCTTCAACATGCTGAATATCCAAATCGTTGACCAAAGAGCACGGTATAACTTTTCAGTTATTTAAATAACATTTTTATTCTTTACTATATTTTATAGAGAAATCTTAGATTAAATTTTTCAGGAACCTTACATTATTTAAAGTATCCTTTCCCAATTATTTGTTGCTATTATATAGAAGTGTAGTTGAGGGGAGCCTCAGTGGCTCAGGTGGTTAAACATATGACTCTTAGTTTCGGCTCAGGTCATGATCTCACAGTTTTGTGGGTTCAGGTGCCATATCAGGCTCTGTGCAGGTAGCATGAGCCTGCTTGGGATTCTCTCTCTTCCTCTCTCTCTGCCCCTCCCCCATTGGCATGTCTCTATTCTCAAAAAAATAAATAAACTTAAAAATATTTTTTAAAAAGTACAGTTGATTTTTACATGCTAACCTTTAATTCAGGAACCTTGCTGAACTTTCCAGTTGGCTATAATAATTTTTCTATAGATGCTTATACATCACTTATGCATGAAATCATATTTATGCAAAAAGTAACACTTCAGTTTTTCCTTTTCCATTTTGTAGTTTCTATTTAATTTCTTTGTCCTCGTTTATTTATGAGTGTTTGCTATTCTTTTGGGCAAAATTCTTGTCAACAAAATATACATGAATTTTCTCTTGTAGTATGTAGACTGAAACTATATATCATTTAATAAGTGACTTTTTTACTTATTATGATTGCTGATATATCTGTAATAATTTCAACTACTTTATTTTGTAGTTTCTATTTTTCTGCTGCTCATTATGTTTCCGTGTCTTTTATTTCTCTCTAGTTTTATGGGAACTAAATATTCATATTTGATTCAAAAAGCCTGAATTTAGATGACATTACTTTTTTTTTTTTTTTTTTTTTGCATTTTAGAGAGAGAGCATTGGAGTTGGGGAGAGAGGGAGAGAGGGAGAATTTCAAGGAGGCTCTGTGCTCCTGAAGCTTGATTACATGACCCTGGGATCAGCACCTGAGCTGAAATCAAGAGTCTGATGTTCAACAGATTAGACCACCCAGGTGCCCCTAGAGGGCATTTGAATCCTTCACTGGAATAATAAAAAACTCAAGAATACCATAACTCTGCTTCCCTCCATCCTGTTTTTCTATTCTTTTTGTCAAGTGTATTAGCTTCCCCTTATATTTACTTATTATTTATTTAAAAATTATGTCAGATATTTATAGTCTTTCATTCAACAAATATCCATGTGTGAAATAGGCAAATCATAGACATCTACTCTAAGTTTACAAGGGTGATCAAAACAAATTACCTCAAATATATTACATGAATGTCAAATAGGTATTTATAAGGGGGATTTTTTGCTTGTATTAGCAAAATAATGTGTCATTATGCTGAAAATCTTTGTCTGCTCTGTGTCATTTTAATAACCTTGTAAAAACTTACAAACTAATTTGATTTTAGTGTTCTTTTTGAGTCACACAGAACTTTTCTGCCTTTTAAATTAAATGAGTGTATTTGAGACCCTTTGCTACTCAGCGGTTTAGTATTTATCCATATTATTTTCCATTTTCTTTATGATGGCTATAAAGACATCTGGTCATAGTTGCTGGCATTTCTGGTGATTTTGTTATATGTATGTTGAGAGTACAAATAAGGAGCAAGCTCACCAGTAAGTTTTGGTTCAAGTTTTGGTTGACTTGAAGTCAACCATGGGAATTAAAAAGTTTTTTATTCACGTCTTTCTGTGCTTTATACCTTGTATTTAAATTATACAAATTAAGTACTATTATTGCTCTTATTATTGGTGAATACTTATTTAGATTTGCTAATATGTTAATAATTTATTTCATCATTGCATACCACTTCTTCTTTCGGAGTTTAATTTTATTCTTACCAAATGGTTCTGTCAGGGAATATAGTGATGAAGAGTAAAATTTTAGGTAAAATACAAAATTCTGTTAATTTTTAGTTACAATTTTAGAAAAATTGTAGAAATTATACAAATTTAGAAAAAATTTAGAAAAAACTTGAGGTGAAAAGGATTTGTAAATTTATTTGTTTATTTATTTATTCACTTGAGAGAGTGAGTGCAGACAGGGGCTGGGCAGAGAAGGAAAGAAAGAATCTGAAATAGGCTCCATGCCCAGCATGAGATGTGGCTCAAGGTGGGGCTCCATCTCATGACCCTGAGATCATGACCTGAGGCAAAATCAAGAGTCAGATACTTAACCAACTGAGCCAGCCAGATGCCCCAAAAGGATTTGTACTTTACAAAAAGAAAACTATACAAGAGCAATAAAAACAAAATTATATAAATTCAGTATGCATTCTCATGTTTGATCTCTTCCTGGAATTTTGAGTTCTCTGCTTTTTATCTTATTTTGGTCTCTAGATCTGGGTCAGTGATGGACTGTGTACTTTTTTCAAGGAGGAAGTAGACTTTCAGGCTCCATCGAAGATGTGCTTGCCATGTTTCTCATCCCCTGTAGCCATACAAGCAGTAGAATTCCAGTCATCAGACTCTCGAACCCACAGATGGGTTTAAACTCCCACAAGCTCTCTCTTCTCAAACTTGAAGTTTGATTTATCTACATAATTCTGGAAACCAGGATTTCCTTTTCTTTTAAGGTCTTTGTTAGTTTTAGTGTGATTATATTTTTGTACAAAATTCTTATGTATTATGATATGAGGAAATCTCATGTGTGTTAGTTCAAACATTCACATTTGCAGACAACTATGACTAGTTTCTATATAAGTAAGATGCAGTTGATGGATGACTTTGTTTCAAGGTTTTTTAAAGGTATTTTTGCTTTCAGTGTGGTGACAAAAGCAATGTTTTCCTTTTGGGTAAAACCACTGTGAGCTTTCTTAAGTACAGAGTGTTAGCAGTAATTTTTTTACAAAGATAAAACTGATGCATGCAACTTTAAGATGGCTTTACAAAAACCTATGAACTTGAGTCTTTGGTTATAATAAAATTGTTATGTCTCCACTATCATAAAGACAACGTCCAGGAAGAACGTTTCAGCAGAAGAAGTAGTTTGTCAAGAATGACAGCTGGAATTTCTCAGCCTCTAGTGCCAGAGTTGACTTAAATTAGGTCAACAGCCACGTCAGTGGTAGAATCCGTGGTCTGAGTTTACTTACACAAATCACAGAGATATAAATGTTTAAAAAGCCACCTTTCTTATTTAAAAAAAATTAAAGTATTTATTTATTTTTGAGACAGAGAGACAGAAATGAGTGGGGTAGGAGCAGACAGAGAGGGAGACACAGAATCTGAAGCAGGCTCCAGCCTCTGAGCTGTCAGCACAGAGCCTAACAGGGCCTCGAACCCATGAACTATGAGATTATGACCTGAGCTGAAGTCAGATGCTGAACCAACTGATCCACCCAGGTGCCCCCAAAAAGCCACCTGTCTTTATCATTCTAAGTAGTTATTCTCACATTCTATTGAAGTATCTTTATTATGCTTTACTTTAAAATGTAGTGACCTTTTTTTTTTACTCCACAGTTCTGTTTATTTGTTTAATTATTTGCTTTTCGATTTCCCCTCAATTTTTATATGATTATATTTGTACATAGATATGTCACACCATTTTGTGACATCATATATTCCCTTGGTGTTTCCTTGTAGATACATATCCTGTTTGAAAATATGGTCTTAATAAGTTTATTTATTTATTTATTTATTTATTTACACACACACAGAGACAGAGCACAAATGGGGGAGGGCCAGATAGAGAGAGGGAGACACAGAATCCAAAGCAGGCTCCATGCTTTGAACTATTAGTACAAAGCCCAACATGTGCTTGAACCCACAGACCACATGATCATGACCTGAGCTAAAGTCGGATGCTTAACAAACTAAATCACCCAAGCACCCCTAAATAAATTTAAATAAGACTACTTTATGATTGCTTGAGCTATTCAATACTGAGTAAGATAAAAGGTCTGAAGATGATTGTCTTGTTATTCATGTGTTTTTAGAAGTGTACATATTCTTTGAAGTTTAAGAGCCCTAGCAATCCATATCTACTCAAGTGAGCATGTAGGGGGGAGGGGAAATTTAGTCTATACTTGTTATGCAACACTCATCTTAAAGTTTTGTAAAACAAAGTACCTTGGAGAGTATTAATAATGTTTATTAAATACTCTCTGTGCCAGACATTGTTTTAAATCTCTTCGTATGAATGAACACACTTATAATTCAAAACAAAACTGTTACATGTCATGCCTGTATAACAGATGATCGATGTGAGGCAAGTGAGGGTAACTTGCCCAAGATCACATGACCAGTAAGTGGCTCAATTAGGATATGAACCTAGTTAGACCTGCTCTCAGTGGTTAGGAATAAAACAAGAGTAGTTGAGTAGAAGTGAAAGTCCTGTAATATCTCCTAACTTCTGCTTTATGGTCTTTATAGGGTATCCAACTTATTATAGATTATAAATATAGGTTATTGATGTCCATTAGTTTCCTTTTGCTAAATTGAAAGGTAAAATAATTTATACTCACAAATTTGGAATTTGAAAGACCTCTCTAGCAACTTAGTCTTCAACATGTTTGACATGGGATGGGAAAGGTGAGAATTTGTTATTCATTTCTTTAACTCTTTATCTGAACTAATTGCTGATAAGGCAAAACATTTAGTTTAAGTGAGTATATATTTGAGTTTTTGGTACATATTTCTCTCTTTCTATATTTTGGTGTGACTGCTACATTGAATGGATGGAATCGTTTTGTGGTATTTAATGGCCATTTTTCAGTTACAAACAATTATCAGTATTCTGTCAAATTCTGAAAGCAGTGCTTTATATGTTTCCAATAGAAACTAATATAGAACTATTCAGAGAGGAGTATGTCACAAGTTGGAATGACAAATTAATGGTTGTTTGCATTTCATTCAGTTGCAGCCTTGTAACTGAGTGTGTTGTGACCTTTTCTTCTTGATTTATCAATATTCTCAAAAACTATCTTTTTGAACAAAATTCTATGACCAATCAAGAAACTATTTCAGTCAATTTGCCATTTTGTTCTTGGTAAACCTGATAAATGGATTTATGGGTTATTTCTTAATGTTCAAGTTAATTTGCCACGTTTAGTGTAAGAATAGTTGTCTACCTCACTGAGATTGAAAGGGCATTGTCTAAGACAGTAAGTCCACAGAGATCTGCTTCCACAATTGTACGGTAATCACATACTGGCATCCACACTAGTAAGAAATGTCTTCGTTAATTGGGATCCTTGTACAATTGGTCAGGTTTTGGATATTCCTTCTCTTGAATAAGAGGGTATTTAGCTTTATTTATGATCCTCAAAATGTATCTTTCGATTCTCAATCATAAACTGGCTACCACAAATGCTATGTTTGTAAGCTCCTTAACCATTATGGTAACCTTGTTGTACCAAGAAAACTTATCTTTGCCAAAATGGTACCACACATCTAGAATCTATTTAAATGAGAGCTCCAAACCATTTTATTTACTTTCAGAAAACAAAAACTTACAATGATGGCCTTGAATTGCATTGTTACAAATGCATTTTGGTTTAGATGATGTGCTTCAATTTTTGAACTTAAAAAGCATGAAAATTCCATCAGTTTAAATATTAATTGTATAAGATATTATGATAGGGATTCAAAACATTGATTAAGATTTAATATTGGCTAAAATGCATGTGATTCTAGTGGTTGACTTAATGCTAGCATAGATGTGACTGGATAAGTAATAGGAGTTTTGAACTAAGAGTTTTTGGATTAAGACATTTTATTTATTTATTTTTAATTTTTAATGTTTATTTTTGAGAGAGACAGAGAGCGAGCAGGGGAGGGGCCAAGACAGAGGGAGACAGAGAATCCTAAGTAGGCTCCAGGCTCTGAGCTGTCAGCACAGTGCCCAATGTGGGGCTTAAACTCACAAACTGAGATCATGATCTGAGCTGAAGTTGGACGCTTAACTGACTGAGCCATCCAGGTACCCCTGAATAAAGACATTTAAAAATTTAATCTTGATTGACTTCCATATCAATATATTTATTTTAGAACTGGAGCATCTTCCAACCCATCTTATTTTTAAAATTACAAAACATTTTGTAGAGGAGCTGACTTAAAAAGTTATGGTTAGCAGACTATAAGTTTGAAAGTATGTTTGGCTTCTTTTGTACTTCTCAATCCACCGATACTGCCTTCATCACAGTTGGTAATTATTTTAGATAGGATGACGTGTAGGGATGGCAGAATAAACTGATAATCTTGAGACATCATAGATACCAGAGGTCCAAAAGGAAAAGTTCTGCATCTCTTATCCCTGTAAAAACTATCAATGTGGGAGCCAATTATTAATAAGCAAGCACAAAAGTGAAAATTTATATGACCTGATAATTAGATTGACCATATAATTTACAATGTAAATTCAGAAATCTTTTAGAGTGAAGTGTGTCATTATTCGTACAGTTGAGTCTAGAACAACACAGCGTTAAGGGCATAGTTGAAAATCTGCATGTAACTTTGACTCTCAAAAAAATTAATTACTAATAACCTCGTGTTGACTGGAAGCCTTACCAATAACCTAAACAGTTAACACATATTTTGTATATTAAATATATCATATACTATATTCTTATAGTAATCTAATCTAGAGAAAAGAAAATATTATTAAGGAAATCCCAAGTAAAGAAAATATATTTATAGCATTCTACTGCATTTAGTAAATCCATGTGTAAGTGGGCCAGTACAGTTCAAGCTCTTGTTCAAGGGTTAGCTGTAGTTATACTGAGACAGGAGGTGTAAAGTCAGTCTGTATAGATGTCCTGTCATCTGTAGGTCTGATGAATCGGAGCTCTTTGCCCTCTTATCTACCCTGTTTAGCACTGTGAATAAAAGATTTACCTAAGCAGGTGCAGAACTCCAGAAAGGCATTATGTTATTCTTCTGGCCAACAGAGGCCAAGTTATGACTGAAGAGTTACTCTAGGGTTGAGCCTAAGGAAATATCCTTAGGGTATAACTTACAGGCCTTGCTAGAGTTCATTTTTAAGTTGCCTATAAAGGATGGGGAATGCTTTTAAACTAGTATCTCTGAATCACGTGGGGATCTTGTTAAAGTGCAGATTCTGATACAGCCTGCCTGCAGTGAAGCCTGAGATTTTCCATTCCTGATAAGCTCCCACGTGATGTTTATGCTGCTGGACACTAGACCCGCTTTCAGTAGCCAAGTTGTAAATTATTTTAGGCAATCCGTATATCTCAGTTACCTCTAATTTCACTAATGAATGCCCATTTCATCACTCAAATTCACAAGATATGTCATACTTTCACCAATAAAAACCCATTTTGGATATCCAGTAACCTAATTAACAAAACATTGGCTATTGCTCAAAGGCAGGAATTTTAGGAGGAATAGGTAGCCACCTCTCAAGTTTGGCCCATTCTCGTATTATGCTGTATCTTTCTACATTAAGACTTGGTATTCTTGATTAGCATGTCAGTTGAACACTTCGCAAATATGCTTTCTTGGTGGGCACTTTTTTGCCTTCAGTAATATGTATGCATTATATCACATTGCTTATGTTGAGGTTTTTCAAGGTATATTTTAGGAATCATGACTCCAATCTGTTTTGCCTTTCATCTTTCCATAGTCAGTGTGTACTATTGGTGTAATTTTCATAGTTGTGTGATCATCTGATGCCAATGTGAGGGAAAACACAAACACCAAGAGGTAGACCTGAATGTTACAGACACTGATTCACAAGATGAAGGAACAGGTGACCATCCAGGACAGGTCTAAAATTGTGTCGAAAGTCTGAATGGTCATCTGAATTGCTCCTGAGAGTAATAGGAGAAGCTTTTTTGTCTTTTCAGAATGTACTCTTGGGTCATATGGAGCCTGGCTTCGTTGGCACATCTGTCTTTGACATGTTTGAGTTCTTAGGTCAGCCATTTATGTTTGTCATTGTGTTTTTATTTGTAATATGACAAGTCATGTCACCACATTGCCAAGGTGATCAAATGAGTTGATATATAGTATATGTTTTGAAAACATAAAGTGCAGTAACAATGCATGAAGTTACCAGTTCACATTTAAAATAATATTCAATTCCTTATAAATGATCAGATGTCACTTTTTGTGGCTGTAAACCCATCAAGATATTGAGGAAAAACAAAAGTATTCTCTCTTACTTCCCAGTGTCTTAAGATTTAGTGATAGATTATGCTTAAAAATAGAAATAAATGTTTACATGTAAATCATAAGGGTGTGTATAGATTTGGCTTGTTCAGTTCTCAAAACTGAGAATGCAGAGAATTTAGAATAATGAAGCTCAGATATTCCATTTCTAACATTAGAAAGTGTAGCCATGAAATTGAGTTTCCTTTGTGTTCTAAAGAAGAAATTGTTATCTTCTTTCTTTTCTAAGATTTGACCCTCCTGTCTGGACAAAGGGTACTTATGCCATATAAATGACCATTTGTTTTAGATTTAAGTAGATGGATATTTTCTTTTCTTTTTTCTTTATAACTAGGATCACAGACATTATGGAAAGTCTCTTTGAAGTTTTATGCTAAGTACTCTCTGCTAAAGCTCTCATTTTTCTCTCTTTACTTACTGCCTTTCCATTATGATAAATCACTGAAATCTCATAGGCTTATCCCTACAACAAAACTATCATTCCTTTCTTTCCTCTTTTTCTTTTTCTTTTCCTCTCATGAAGTTTTGATGACTTAGATGACTTAAACCATGCATGCCACTTCTAAGAGTGTTATATAAATACTTTGCTTCTTTTATGTATGGATTCCCCCTCCAAAGCATATCACCTGTGAATCATATGGTAATTGTGAAATACATGTTAAATACTAGTAAAATAAAAGTAAAAAGAATCAATTTATCATTTACCCTAGTCTCACCTTTCTACTTTGTTACAGTATCCTTCACTTTCCTTACTTACCATAAGTCACTGTCAAGCTGACTCTTTAACTCATTTATGCGATTCACTATACTACACACAACTTATAACATTTCCCCCATCCACGTTACCCAGAGGTAATATTACTCTGTATAAAATCTGTGGTGAGTTTTATTTATACTTTTTCACATTTCTGGTCTTTAAATGTACATATATTCCATTCTTATTTGAATGAAGTTTTGTATCACTTTTTGTTTCTTATGTATGATACCACCATTAAACAATTATGGGTTGATACTGTGTACATCTCAAAAAGGTCTATAAATAATTACTATAAATTCCAAAGACAAGAAGTCCGAATTTACATTTGATTCACATTATACTATATTTGTAAAGTCACTGTGAAATTGACCAAAGTTATTATTCCATTTTAAATAAAAATATATAAAACTCCCTTTATAAATTACTGAATAATAATAAGGCTTTAAAAATATAATGTGAAGATTTAATAACTATTACTGCAATTCATGTTAATTTTCCAAGGAATCAGCCTGTAATGATTCTTTTTATTCTTTTTAAAATGATCAAATGCTGTGTTAGAGAATTAAAAAAACCATTCATGTGTAGTGGGAATTAAGGTACAATAAATAATTCATTCTGTTAAATTGATATAAAGAAACCTTTCACAAAAGTTTCAGAATTCCACTTGAACTGGAGAGAGGAGAAAATTATTTCTATGAATTGCACTCTCTCAAGTTGCTGCTAAGCCAATTTTCCAAAATTTGAATGTGACACAAGATGAAGTTTTGGTTTGTGTGTGCTCTTTGTCAGGAGTCCTGTTTTATTTATTTTTGTGTCCCCCGGTGTCTGTTGTATCCTGGAGTATAGCTGTTCCTCAATGCATACTTGACGATAGACTGAATTAATCTAATTAGTGTATTCAAGAGAACACTCAATTGTGAGTGTTTTTCTTGTAGTTATTTTTCCTCAGAGAAGAGATCCATTTTGTCAGTAAATTTCTACATACAAATCTGAACATTTGTCTACACGTTCACATTTGTAGGGGCCTATCTGTTCTGTCACATTTTCTTATTTTTCCCAATGACATAATAGATCAAAAGGAGTATAGTGCTGGGCACCTGGGTGGCTCAGTTGTTTGTATGTCTGATTCTTGCTTGGGCTCAGGGCATGATTCCAGGGTCGTGGGATTGAGCTCTGTGTCGGGCTCTGCGCTAAGTGTGGCGCCTGCTTAAGATCTCTCTCTCTCTCTCTCTCTCTCTCCCTCTTCTTCTCTCTCTCTCTCTCTCTCTCTTTCAATCTTCCTCTGCCTCTCTCCCCTCCTTGCACTCTCTCTCTCTCAAAAGGTGCATCCTCTTATAAAGATGTCACTTTTTAATTTGATTATTATCTAAGTAATAAAATAACTTTTGCAGTTTTTTATTAATTAGTAGGCAAATCTGATGCCCAATGTGGTTTCCAAGCGGCCCCTTAAATTAGATTAAACACAATCCTTGGTTCATTATACTCTATCATTGTTGGTACATGAATGGCCACATTTTTCAAAACAGAATTAATCAACATACAGTGAACACCAGTGAATTTTCTGTCCAGCTAAAGAAGTAGGTTAACAGTATTTTACATCTACTTCTGTGTGTTCCACTATCCTGTCTCTCTTCGCCTTCCCACTAGAATAAGCAATTATTTTAAAATTTGTTTCTATTGTATCCTTGTTTATTTTATACTTTTAACTTAAATATGCACTAAAACTAAGACCTTAGTTTTATTTGCTTTTGAACTTATGAAGAGGCTATTATAAGTACATGTAGTTTGATATAAATCAGAGGTGAATTATTATGTGCTTGTAATTGATTCTACAGGTTTTAATTCTACAGATATATTCCAGGTATTTTGGTAGACCCTATGAATATGAACTGAAATTTGACGGTGTTCCAATCTGGGGAGATTCTCTGTTTCTGGTGAAAACAGACAAGTAAATTTACGGTTACTATGTTATTTGACAGACAAAAGATATGCTATATACCTTTATGATGTCTACCACAAGGAGGATCAAGTTGGGTCTTGAAGAATAAATAGAATCTACTGAAGCAAAGGGGAGGGGAGTGGTATTCCAAGATTTTTCTATGTGTGCATGATATATGTAAACTGGTAGCATAAAATGAGTCTGGAAAGGAATGCAGAGGACAGATTGTGAAAGACATTGCAAGCCACACAAAGAGTTTGGACACTCCTCGAAGTTATAGGGAGCCTGGGAAGATTTAAAGAAGGATAAAATGATCAGTTCTGTCCTTTACAGAAATCACCTTAGTTGCAGTGTGGAAGACAGGTCCCAAGGAGACATCAGACATGGTTTCCAGACTTTGGCAATGGTCAGAGTAAGAAGTATTGAGGAACTGATCTAAGATGGAGGAAAAAGAATGAGAGATTAATAAGGAATTTGAGTAGCAGATCAACAAGACTTATTTACCAGTGTGAATTATTGGTGGGAATTATGCTGAAAGGTGAGAAATTTAAGAAGATTTTGAGCTCTTTGGACTGGATTACTAAATCACAGGTCTAGCCCAGTCTAGGGGTTTTTTGTAAAGAGAAATTTTAGTGAGGGATCAAGTTAGGGTGTGGCTCGAGTGTTAGTTGGAAAGATACTGGGTTTTCTAAAATCCGTGAGACAAGACCTAAACTTATAGATGATTATCTAAACACAAGACACTGTGCTAAAAGTTCTGGAGGGAACAAAATCAAACAGTTTTAAGCCTCAGTTGTACTCTTAGGGAGGGAATGATGAAAGGACCTAGGTGTCTCAAAGATAAAACGGAATATCCTAGGTGACATCAAATGGAATGTGCAGTGCTGTGATTTCCTAAAGAGAAAGCTCTATTCTCTGAATGATCAGGACGGGCTACATGAGCTGCCTGAGTTTTTTAGTTAATAGAGATGGGAGTGAGGGAGAGAAGTACAGGAAACTAGAACTGGTATAACAGCGTGGCCTGGGAATCATGGGGTGGAAATTATGGAATAAAGAGCATCCAGTCCCTGATTTTGATTGCAATTTAGAGTTCAAAAACATACTAGTGAATGATGAGTTTGAAATGAAAATTGGGACCAGATTCAGAAGGGCTTTGAATGTGAGGTGTTGTAGTTTATTTACCCAGCAACTACATTTGGGGTTGGAGCCTTAAGCTTAAGAATGGTTTTAAGGGAAGAGTGACCAACTCAGCATTTCCCTGGGGAGGATAGAGAGTGTGAGGATCCTGTTTAGGAGCCTGTTATAAGGATTTATAAGGAACAAGTAAAAACCATAAAGGGCAATAGAAAAGAGGGAGAGTGTGGATATAATTTCTTATTATTTTATTAAAGTTTATTTATGTTTAGAGAGAGGGCATGAGCAGAGGATGGACAGAGAGAGAGGGAGAGGAAGAGAGAGAGGGAGAGGGAGAGGGAGGGAGGGAGGGAGAGGATCTCAAGCAGTTTCCACGATTTCAGCACAGAGCCTGATGTGGGGCTTGATCCCACAACCTGCAAGATCATGACCTGAGCCAAAATTGAGAGTCAGGCACTTAAATGACTGAACCACCCAGGCTCCAATTTCTTATTTTTAAAGTAAAAATGAAAAGAGAGAATCTTTGATGGTTCTAAGAATTTGGGGTAAAAATCTGATAGAAAGCTTGGTGATAGCTGTGTGGATCAGGGATGATCCCAGATGACTCTGTGTTAGAATAATGTGTAGTTCTGGGTAACTGGAAGGAAATAGTTCTCTGAGAAGAAAGTTACCAAAAATAGCAAAGCCAGAAAAGATAAAGACTAAGAAAAAATAATTGTGAGTCATCTATTACCTTTGAATGGATTTCTTAAAATTGTGGGCATAGAGGAAAGACTAACAAAGCCATGGGATTTTCCCTTTATTTGCAACATCATTTAATTAGAATCAAGATTTGCAGGGCACCTGGGTGGCTCAGTTGGTTAAGCATCCAGCTTTGGCTCAGGTTATGATCTCACGGTTCGTGGGTTTGAGCCCTGCGTCAGGCTCTGTGCTGACAGCTCAGAGCCTGGAGCCTGCTTCAGATTCTGTATCTCTCTGTCTCTCTCTGACGCTCCTCTGCTCACACTGTCTCTCTCTGTCTCTCAAAAAAAAAAAATTTTAGAATAAAGATTTGCAAGTTTCTTTCCAGCTCTAATGTTCTGGAAATCTAAGATTCTGGAAATCTAATAAAAACTTTTGGAGAGATTGGGAAGTGAGTAAATAGAGGTATTGTATGTAAGGTGTGTAAGAAGCACAAGAGAAGTGGTAAGGATGGAGCAGAGTCCTCGAGAAGGAGGAAGGGATGAGGGCTCAGGCAGAGAGGAGGACAGTCACTGTGGCAAGTTGGTACGAGTCCACAGCAGCCACGAGGAAAGAGAAGGTGGATAAAGATAGAGGAGGGATATAGAAGGGATCTGAGATGGTGTATGTGACTGGGGAATCAAACTCCTCCTCTTTGCAGGTGAAGGGATCCAGAGGAGACTGAGGAGTCCTCAGAATGTCTGTGAGCACTTGCTTCGAGGAGTGCAACAGACAAGAGGAGATGTACTGGAAATTACCCGACAACCGTGAGGCTCTGCGCTGCTCTGTGGCTCTGCCTGCCCAAACTCGGCATTATTTACTTAGGCCGACAGTGATCATTCAGAACATTTAAAAAAATACTGTTTTTCTGGGAAATGTAGGGATGGATGGCTATACCTTTCTTTATAGCCCCCTCTTTCAGTGAGATTAATTGAGGCTGTGGAGCTCAGTGGCATGCAGGCTGGTCTTAGGGACGAGGCATTTGATATTGTTTGGAAGGGAGGCACTGTTTCTTTGAGCCGTTGCATTTCATTTAGAGGAACAGGCTTACATAAATTCTTAGGATTTTCCTCTTCTCCATCTGCTTAGCCCAAATTGCCATAGTCACAAGTGTCTTAGCTTGGGAATGATGGTTAAGAAGCATGCTGGGTGAGAGGCCCTGAGGCACACCTCTGTCTGATATTATCTAGGTTTAGAAAATCTCATTTGTTAAAAAGAAGAGAAGAAGAAGAAAGAAAATCTCATGCATTAGGCATGTACTGCCTTAAAATATTGGCCAAGCATAAAGATCACTTTTTTCTCAAAGAGAGAGATTATATAGATAATTTTATATATTTTTTAAATTAGAAATTCATGCACAGGTAGAACATAATAGTGCCAGGACATATGTGTTTGGCCTTTTTCAAAGTGATTAAAGGGAATCTTCCAGGAGAACTGCTGGAAAAATCTTTTCTGTCGGTAGTTGTCTGTAAACCTGTTTTACTTGCAGGCACAGTGGGAAACTGGAGCAGGGTCAAGGGCACATACCGTATCTTAGTGCCAGCGGATCCCCAGTAATTGGACTTCAAAACGATGCTGAGTCCTTATTCCTTGAAGACCAAACTGAGACTTGTGTAGCATTTAACAACAAAATGCCATTCCCCAGCCAAAATCACAACCTCACAATGTAGACAATGTACAATCTGGACCTCTTCCACCTGCTTTTGAAAGCTGCCAAATGTTTACTTTCTTCTCATTTTGTTCTGTGTTGTGTTTTCAATCATAACACATATTTTGCACCAAAAATAATTTACTGGCTTATTGGGAATACAGTCATAAATGAGGAGAAAATAGAGAAACTGCTGGCTGGTGGAGCAGCACACGATTAATAAATTGTGCCACACGTGACTTGGCAGCTCTTTGATTCACCAGCAGAATCCCCTCCCTTGTAAATTCTAGTTGGCTTTCCCATACATTATTATGTGGATTCCTTATAACCACTTCCCTTTCTGATTTTCCAGAGACAGGGTATAAAGTTTCCCTAAACGCCAATAAAATGTGAAATCTTATCCCCCTCTTTAGGCTGGCTTTGTGTAGTCATCTTCTAAAATAAGAACAGCAAACGTCTTAAATGTTGTTTGCTATTTTTACGTTCATTCATTAGTTACAATTCTTCATAATATCACAGTTTTCATTTCAATAACAGTTTGTTAATTTTGAAGGAGGAATGAATATTGAGAGAGATTGTGTAGGTTTTCTTTTTTTCCTTTAAAAATAAAATTAATGTCACACACCACTGTGAAGATATATCCATATCCTTAAGTTAGTATAGATTATACACTAATTTCTCCACCTAATCACAACTATAGGTGAAGGGACTTGAATTAGCTACATTAACTTCAAATCCTTCAACACCTAATCTTGATTTGCCGGCATAATCCTGAAACAACATAAAAACACTGGGGTTTCAAATGTTGACTTTGTTTATATAATCAGAGAATATTTGTTTTTTATGGAGGCAATAAATGCAAGCATTGTTATTAACTGTGACACATTAAAAACAAGGATTCTTTACTGTACCATTCTGAAACGTTTGTTGACAAGCTTTTAAGAGGAGGTTTTCATTTTGAGCAAAGGGGGAGTGGTGGAGAGATAAAAATAGCTTTCATCGCCTGCAGTGTCTTCTGAGAATAATTTCTTTTTCTTTCTTTCTTCTTCTTCTCCTCCTTTTTTTTTTAATGGAACTTTGGCAAGGAAAAGCCTAAACTACATACATGGCATTACATCATTTGTATTAAATCATTTTCTGTTTTGAGTGCCTTGTAGAGTCAGAGAGTAGAAATTAGTTGGAGTAAAAGGATAAGTCATTCAATATGTCCAAAAGCCTCAGAATCCATGTTCCTATTATCAGAAAAAGTTCACGGCATATTTTTATCAGACCTGTGATGCACAAGCCTTGAATGTTTAAAAGTTGCCTTGAGTTGGAACAGGAGAAACAGGATTTGCAAAAGGAGTTTGGCAAATTTGGGATGAAGGGAATGTGGCTTCATTTAATTTTGATTTCTGTAGTTCCCCACAAAACTTAGGTAACACAGGTAAATTTTTGGAATTTTTGGTATGATTTTCCCTTTTGCACTTCTAATTGCATGACTTTCATGCTTATGCTACTTGCACATTTCCCTGTCTCTGGAATTGAGCTTGGTGTTAAGGGTGGTGTGTTGATTAGACACATTTTTTTTTTTTTTTACCAGAGAGAGAGAACAGGCAGGAGAAAGGGACAGAGGGGAAGAGAGAGAGAGAGAGAGAGAGAGAGAGAGAGAGAGAGAGAGAGAGAGAGAGAGAGAGAGAAAATCCCAACAGGCTCCACGCCCAGCTCAGAGCCCCACGAGGGGCTCAATCCCACGACCCTGAAATTTTAACCTGAATTAAAATCCAGAGTTAGATGCTCAACTGACTGAACCACCCATTTCTAAAAAGAGACAGGCTTAGACAATATTTAGCTATATTTTTGCAAGATGGTAGTTGGCTTGAAACCAGGTTTGGGGATTAGAGAAAGATTTGTCCATATTTTTTTAGCTCACATTTAGATATCAAAGATCCACCCTGGAGGAGCTACACTTAGAGTTGGGTCTTGGTGTAGACAGAATGCTACTTCTGCTTGCCAAACAAAGCACTTTGATTGTAGAAAACAGAAAAAAGAAAACCTCCCCTCTCTTGCTTTAGGGAAATATAAGAAGGAAGGAGATGGGTGTGGTCGATGAAGTGGGATCCAGTGGGCCTTTTAGGAAGAGTGTGGCCATGGACCATCAGTCCAAGGGCCAGCAGGAGACTTGCAAACACCTGAGTAGAGAACCTGTTTTAACTGAGGGGAAAAATTAGCAAAGGTCAAGTGGCCTGTGTTCCCAGGGGTAATTTCATTGTCCCAAAGAATAGTCAATGAGCTGTGAAGTCACAGTCAGCTGTGAAGCTTAGAAACAGAAGCCAACAGGGTACCCAGAAACCAGATGGACTGGGAATATTCTGCTAGCAACAATTGAATGTTGCTTGTGTAGGGTTTGGGAGGGGAGGTGTCCAGGAATCATCTAAGATAGCAATTACTACCCAAAGAGACTGTTTATATCTACGCATCAGATTGAGTTTTAAACTGGATAAAGCCAGAGTTTAGTTCCCCACAATCACCCCCATCCAGTTAGTAGGAACTTGGAAAGAGTAGCTGCATGAAGGAGCTATATTTTCTCAGCATGTTCCAGAACTACTGACCCAGCTACACTTTGAGCAATGCTCTGGACAAGTTGCTGAAATTGTTGGTTGTCTCTTGAGCAGCATCACTGTATCAGAGTATCCCAATGTGTCATGTGATGTCATTGTGTCCTTTACTATATAGGAAAGTGGCAGTAAAAAATTCACTCCTTATGCTTTAAAAAAACAAAATACTAAAATCTTTCCATAACACTTCTTTGTAGACACTGGAAGTCATAAACTGGTAGTCTGTGAATCTTTTCAAGTTTATAGATGTGTTTCATTTGACCTACACAATGTTGTTTTTAAATAAAAGTCATCTGTAAAAATTAGAATATTTCATAAAATAATAGAGTTCTGGCTACTCTTAAAAAGATTTGAAGGTCTAGCAATATGGTGCCTGAATTCCTGAATGTCACTAATTGCTAGAGCTGAGTATTGGTGCCCATCTCATGGATGATGTACTCCACTTTGACACTGTTGTTGCACCTTCTTCCTCAGCCTGGCTTCATTCATAACCTTCAGCTTCCTGGTACTCTTTGGCATTGGATTTGTGACTTCTACACCCAAAGGATAAATAAGTGCTTTAATCGTATACTCAACCCCCCACAATGACCACTGGACCTATAGTCTCTGCTTTGCTTTTCATTATCTCCTTATGAATTTCCTCCTCTTCCAACATGGCTACTTTCTTCACTTGTGTTTGTTTGACCACATTCCTTTCCTCATTGTGTTTGATGTCTTTTCCCCGAAAACAACACACGCATACACTCCTAGTCTCTTCTTAGCCTCACAAAACCCTTAGCGTGTAAGAGTTAAGTCAAACCAAGACCACAGATATTCCCTTAAGATGCCACTATTCAGGAGGCGTGTTGGATGCTGCTAGGATGCATTTCCATAAGGATATAAGAGTATCTGTAGGAGTATAACATGTAAATACATAAAAATTAAATTAAACATATGGGGCATTAAATGACATCACTAGAATGATGGAGGAGATATGATGAAGCAGTGTAACCAGTGGCGCCACAGAGATCTGTACCAGTTACCCACATCATCTGCATCTCCTTAGGCTAGAGAATCAGAATCCTGGTTTTGTGCTATGAAAGAGTAGCTCCATTTCTTTCAAGGGTACCACTAAAATGTCAATTTAAAAATTTATTCATTTAAATTGAAAACAAAATCTAAGCACAAATGCAATTGATATCAATTTACACCTCAATTTCATGCATATATACACACATAAAAACACGCAATGAACACTTATGAGAAGTTTAATAAAGATTAAAAGCATGCACTTAAATTTCATGGTTCTTTGAATTTCTTGGTCAGTGGCTCTTCAAAATTTTGCATTTTAAAACCTGATAATGTTGAAATCGATAGAGTCATTTTCCTATCACATAATATAAATTAAAAACACGATGCCTTTTCTCAGTTAACTAAAATTCTCCTAGAAGAACTTATTGCCATGAGAAATATGGTCTAGAAAACATGAGAAATTATTTTTTTCTCTTTCCTGTCACACTGTCAGGACTTACTTCTTTATGCTTAGACCTAGTTAAGAAATCACAAAGATATCCTGCTGGTAAGCAAGTTGACTGCTAAATAAGGCTCTAAGGTTAAAGGTTAACAGGCATGGCTTCAACAACAACTTTTTATAATACACATGCACCACACCTATTAACCTAAACACCCTCTTATATCTATCATGCCGGGTTGTATTTTATTACAGTTTCCACCATTCCCACCTCAGAAAATTGTTGTTCTACCTACATTCCTTGAACTCAGTCACTATTGCCATTCTGGAACTAGTTCTCTCTATTGGTGACAATCACATAGGCATTTAAAGTATTACTTTCTTAAAACCAGTATGAAATAAGTTCTAACAAGAGCTTAGTTTAAATTAGCTGAATTAATGCTGCTGTCTCTTTCTGTTTCTTGGCTCTCATGAATTAATTAACTTGGGGGAAATGAAGCAGCATCTACCAAAAGTTTATTGTACTAGAGTGTACATGGCAATGCATTTATTTCAACCAACCTTGTGATTAATTAATGTGGTTAGTTAATGAACCTCGCTGGATGGTATCCTGTGGGGGTGAGTGATGACCATCCATCTGTAATTCTGCCATTGCTGAGGGCAAGGAGTAAAGGCATCACAGGGGACTGGAAGGTTTAGAGTCTTCCACAGTCATATTTTCATACTGTGAAAAAAAAAACCCTAAAACTATTCATGTTCCTATTTGAATAGTCCCACAGCCTTCCGTTTAAAAGAAGTGGAAAAAAAGGCACATGAGAGTTTGAGAATACACCCTCTTTCTATGCATTCCCAGGACACTACTGAAAGCTTATCAGGCCTTCGTTGAAAAATCCCTGGTCCTTGCCAATCTGTTGCTTAGCAACTAAATCATTCTCTCCTTCTTTTGGTCTACTCACCTTGCAACCTAAAAGACTGAAAAAAATCTATCCCATATGTGCAAAATCAATACAGGGACATCTACATTCAGATTTTCGTAGGTTTACAGCCCTGTCACAAAAGTGGCTAAATGCAAATGTTTTCTAGGGCATCCCTCATGAAAGGAGTTTTAAGTGGATTTGAATAGCAAAAATTTATCAACTCTAGTAGTTATTTTTACCAAAATCATTTAATGGCTCTTGATTTCCAAATTTATTAGCAAGTATTTTTCCCTGGAAAAAAGAGAAATAGGGTCTTAGTTTCTTTTTTAGTGAACAACCGCAAGAATAATCTTATAACTTCTAAAAATTGATGCCTAGAAGAGGGACATTATAGGGCTTTTCTATACAAAAGCTAAACTTACCTTATACTAGGAAAATGTGTATGGGTTCCATTTTATTTATGAAAACTATTATTTAAAAAGTCAAAGAAACGAAGATTTTAAGAAAAACATTTCATATTCACGTATATACTCATTATGGTTTTCATCTTTTCGTTTCATTTTAATTCTTTCTAAATGTCCATGTTTCTCTGAACATTTGCTAGGGAAGAGGAGAGTATCTACTTGAGATATGATTGTGTAAAAAATTGCATAATTTGGAAAAAAATGCTAAATCGCACAAACACAGCAGTATAGTGAAAAGTGGCCTGCTGATAAAGTTTTCTTATCCAAATATTTGTAAATTATTTTGTCAGAACAACAACCACCACAACAAAAACCAATGGAACACACTTTAATTTGGGGCCACAAGACTGTGTAAAGCAGGCTCACTGATAATTACAAATTAGGCAAAATTGTGGTTAGCTTAATGAAAAGGCTCAAAAGTGTGCCAGGCCAATGGCAAAGGACCTAAATCTAAAGACAGACAAGCTTTTCTTGATTACAGTGATTACATCATGGTCATTAGAATTTAAAGTAACTAACCCAAACACAGACATCATATCTTCATTTGATAGCTGTAGTCTCGTAAATAGTGGGAAAGGATGTTTTGTATGGATTAAGCTTGATGAAATGAAAACAGACATTCTTTTTGAACCTGTCTGGCAAAGAAAATGAGAACTTCAGAATCAGGCAGTAAAGTTAACTTTTAAAGCTCAGGCTTTTTGATTGGACAGGGTCTGTGTAGTGTATTTGGCTTTTCTTTGTTTTATAGGGAAGCCACTGCAGCGACTAGCTGTGCACAGCTCGCTCTTGCGTGCCCTCTCTAGTCGAGTAAGATGTTTGAGACCTACTCTCAGGAGCTCCAGACAATTAGTATTTTCAAGTTTTCAAAGTGTAATGAGGTGCTGGCATGGTTTGATACTTGTTTTCTCATCAACTGTAATGCAGTTAAGCCTCAAGTGTGGGCTTCGACTTTCCAAATGTGGATCTTCAAGCATTGTGCGGGGTCCTACTCTGCTCTGCATGTAGACAATTCATGCTGAGAAGACAAATGCTTTGCCCCGGGGGGAAAGGGATGCATTGGGTTACAGTAAGCGCACATACATGAAAGCAAGTCCACTGACCTCCGACCCCTGGCCCTCCCTTCATGGCACTACCTGTGGGAACACTGCCTGTAACCAGAAGAGCAGCTACTGACGAAGATCGGGGGAGTGAGGAAAAGAAAAACAAGGCACAGAGCATAAAAGGGCATACTACCTGCCTCACTGATAGAAGATTGCAGCTTGGATTAAGAAAATGTAACCCCTCTTTTAAAATTTGACATTGCAAAAATGAAGACAACAAAGAAATAGACTTATATAGCAGCTCCATTATGTAATTCTGAGAAAAAATAAAACTGATATAACAACCCGTGGTCTGATCTTCAGTTAGACATTCAGTGGAAGTAAAAGGAAAGAACACCCAAGTTAAAATCAACTTCGTCATTATCATCATCAAAAAAACATTTATTTAGTGTCTGGATGCCCTGAGCACCATTGAAGCTACTATGTTTAAAGTACTTAAGAAAGGAACCTAAGTCTTAATGTAAACACAGCTCAAGTAACAGGAATTGATATCAGTTCCTTAAATTGTACCTTAAAGAAACCATTAGATGGTTTAAAGAAAAACTGTATAGAGACTCCATGTGACGCTTGCTTGTTTTATCACTCTGGTAAACAAATGGTCTCGTTTTCTACTTTACTGAAGTTTCAAAATGGTCACAGGGACTCACAAAAGGTTCACAGCAACTCTCAGATAAAGTTTTATTATCACAAGGAACAAAACATGGATTAAATTAATCATCCAAAATGCATTTTCTTGAGTCACTTTGTCTTAAAATAAAAGTCAGTCAACCTTGCAGAGTTTTATATCACCTGTTGTTCTAGCATCTGGCACAGCCACCGCCAAGGAGCGCCCCCCTCAGAGAAAACACACATTCATGATGGCCTTGCCTGGGAACTGTGAAGTCTGTCCACATATGAAGAACCTGAAACCTTAGTCTATTCAGGTGGAAGCACGTGTTCACCTTCTTTCAGGGCACTGGCTCTCAAGCGATTGATTCTTCTTCTCTTTTAATTTAAGAGAAAGAGAATGAGTGGGGAAAGGGGTGGGGGGCAGTGGAGAGGGAGAAAAAGAAAGGAATCTTACGGATTCTATGTTCAGCACAGAGCCAGATGTGGGGCTCAATCCCATGACCCTTGGATTATGACCTGAGATGAAATCAAAAGTCGGGCACTCACCGACTGAGCCACCCAGGCACCCTCAAATGATTCTTTAACTGTTTTCCACTAGGATGAAGTAGATATATTTTATAAATCTCCCTAGGTGAATCTAATGTTCATTGTGATATAGTTTAGGTTCTTGTGGCTATTTTTTGCCATTAAAGCAGTGTTTCTTATAGAAGTGATTATTGATTTTCTTTTTCAAGTAGCACGGAGATCAGAATGATCACATGTCTAGGAGATGTAAATTTTCTCGATACCTACAGATAACTTTTCTGGTTACTCTTCCTTTTGCCTATTAATCCCTGCAACCATGCCATGAGGAAAGGAATTTTCCTCCATAAGAGGAAAGGAGTTTTAAATTATATTGGGTTGGTCACTTAAAAAGTAGTAAATTACAGTGCAGATAATAAAACCTGGTAGCATCATATGGATAAAGTTCAAGTTGGCTTCCAATTCTAATGGTCCCAAGTGGGGCACCTGGGAGATGCATTATCATACTGGTGAGAAATGAGTTTGAGGATACAGCAGAGTTAAGCACTGAGGACTGAGGAACCCAGAACCTGGTAAGGACATAGTGAGTGAGGAAACCATACTAATAAGCAAGGAGGTCTACGTAGGCAGGTGAAGAATAGCCTGGAAATAGAGGCCATGTTCTTGCCACTTAGAAATAATACTCGTGAGGGGCTCCTGCTTGACTCAGTTGGTTAAGTGTCTGACTCTTGCTTTTAGCTCAGGTCATGATCTCGAGGTTGGAGAGTTCGAGCCCTGTATCAGGCTCCACACTGCTGGGATGGAGCCTGCTTGGGATTCTCTCTTTCTCTCTCTCTGTCTCTACTCTTCCCCTGCTTGCATGGGTGTTCTCTCTCTCTCTCTCTCTCTCTCAAAATAAATAAATAAACTTAAAAATAATAGTACTCATGCTTCTTGTGGGGTACAGTATAAGCATACAGAGCTGAACAATGAGTTTAAGAAAGTATGTAAAAATATCCTGCAGGGAAATCTGAAGCGCTAGAAGTCAACCCCAGTTCTAGGTCACTGATTACTTCAAAATCTCATTGATCTTATTGACAATAAAAATACCAGTGATTCATGTGCATCAATTCACTTTTCTGTATACTTCATATATACTTTCACATTTAATTCCAATCATGGTGGCATATAAGAATTATTTCATTGTTTTTCAGATGAAGTAACTGGAAATTCAGTGATGTTAATGAATTTGTCCAGGGTACATACCTGTTAATGATAGAATTAGATTTGAACTGTCTGCTGTTAGGGATTTTAGTTCCTTTATTTGGTTATATATTATTAAAAGTTTTGTAGTCAATAATAGAAATTCAGGTAACCAGTTAAAGTTTTTATTCTTTTTGTAACATTTGTGAAAACTTATTTATGTTTTTGCTCATTTTTCATAATTTTACATTGTCATATGCTCATTTCCTTTTCTCATAGTTTTGCAAATCTTGCTAGGTATATATGAAGTGCTAATATTTGGCAATACATTTTCTTGGTTTTTGTTTATCCGTTTTTTTTCTTTTAAAAAGTTTTTTTAATGTTTATTTTTGAGAGAGAGAGAGAGAGAGAGAGAGACAGAGCGCAAGAGGAGGGGCAGAGAGTCAGACAGACAAGAATCCCAAGCATGCTCTAGGCTCTGACTGTCAGCACAGAGACCAGTGCAGGGCTCGAATTCTTGAACTGTGAGATAATGACCTGAGCGGAACTCGGATTCTTAACCCACTGAATCACACAGACACCCCGGGAATAAATTAAAAAAAAATTTAATATCATTAGTTTTCATAAGTTTAATAGAATTAAATATATAAGAATAGTATTTGCTCTTTTTATGCAGTGAATATTTTTAATAATTACTTGCAATGGCAATGTAAGATTTCTAAGACTTCATGGTTCTGGAAAAATTGAATAAGATTTTAAGTTTGGTTTAAACAACATCCAAACACCAGTTAAATTACTGAGGTTTTGTTTTATGAAAAATACAGAATTTACTTAGTATAATATTATCCTCCAGTTCCATCCATGTTGTTGCAAATGGCAAGATTTCATCCTTTCTTATTGCCAAGTAATATTCCATTATATATAAACCACATCTTTATCCATTCATTAGTTGGTGGACATTTGGGATCTTTGCATAAGTCAGAGAAAGGCAGATATATGTTTTCACGCAAATGTGGAATTTGAGAAACTTAACAGAGGACCATGGGGGAAGGGAAAGAGAAAAAAATAGTTTCAAACAAAAAGGCAAACCATGAGAGACTCTTAAATACAGAGAACAAACTGAGGTTTGATGGGCACGGCTAGGGGAGAGGGGAAAATGGATGCTGGTCACTGAGGAGGGCACTTGTTGGGATGAGCACTTGGTGTTGTATGTAAGCAATAAATCATGGGAATCTACTGAAGCCAAGAACACACTGTGTACCCTATATGTTAGCTAACTTGACAATAAATTATATTAAAAAATAAAATTTACCACTAAAAAAAAAAGCTGTAACTGAAGTAAAAAATTCTGCAGATCCTTTTTTTAAACAACAACAACAACAACAACAACTAATAGAACGTACAGGGTCGTCTCTTCCTGAGATCCTTAGTAGTTAAGCCAATTTGAGTAGAAACATCTAAAGGGACTAAACAGTTACACTACTACCTACAGGAAAAGGTTACTTATAGTTTTAGTAGAAGCATATTTATAGTTGCTCTATATAAAGGAAATTGATAATATATTTCTTAGTAAACCAAGTCATTGTTAAGCATAATAAAATAAATAAAAATTAAAAAAAGAATACAGAATTAAAAATATATATTTATTTTAATCATAGAAGTTGTCTGGGTAAGAAATTACTGGAATGTTCACAAATCCAGAACCTAACCCAGTAAGATTAAGAACTCACACTTTATTCGATACTGAGTGTCTTAAATTTTAATATACTAATATTTGAATTAAAAGGAAATTCATGAAATCTTTGAAGTCACCTCTTTGTGTTTAAAATATATATCTGCTATAGAGGAAGCATTAATCTCAATATATCAAAGTTTTTTTCTATTTACTGAATGCTCTTGAATGCTTTCTACTTCCTGGTCTCAAGAAAACATACACAAAAAAATAGAAAGGGACTAATGTAAGACAGCATTGAGTAAGCAAGTTTTTAAATATATGGTATATATTTTATTTTCAAGACATGAAGGAAGCAGAAAGTAAGGCATCGAGAAGGGCTTATAAAGGACCTGGCGTGTTAACTACATGCTCAGCAGAAAGGGTTATTTTAAGAGAGCAGCAGCTTTTCTGACATAAAGAAAGAATGGGAGTAAGAAACGTGTGATGGCAGGAGGGAAGTACGCATTTTAGAGAAGTGATGATGCTGGAAATATAAGCCAAGGTTATGAAGCGTCTGCTTTCCGGCAGTGTTTTAGACTTGGAACCATTGCCCAAGGTTGTTTTTTTAGAGGAACTAGTCTTAAAATGATTTGTTTAAAGATCAGCTACATAAAGTTTTGCAGAATGGCTGTTGGAGAGGGAAAGAAGTGTGTGGTAAACTTGCGTGACAGGGCCCCAAAAAGTTAGTGGCATAGGAATAGTGGCAATAGAAAGAGAAAGTATTGACACTTTTGGTGACACCACTTGGTATTTTTCACATATTAAAGATTATTTTGAAAAAAAAGAAATATCACTTTTAATTGTTGTACTCAAATACGGTAATTTTTATTTTAGATTATACCCTCCTAGTCTTGATTGTCCTATTTATTTTGTCATTATGGTATCTAAGGAGGCACATGATTTAAAATTCCGTGTGAAATTATATATATATATATACTTCTAATTCCCATTGCTGAAAACCAAAAAGAATTTTATAGGGGAAAAAATGGAAAATTGAATACCTGAATAATTAAAAAAAATGTGACTCCAAATATATTTGTGACAGTTATACAGATGACAGGTGGGAACTGATGAGTGAGTGAATATTAAGTTCAATTTTGGATATGCTGAAAATAAGTTGAAATTATCTCACAGGTAGTTGGATACATGAGACTAGAGATCTGGTCTGAAGATACACATTTGACAACAGAGAAATAGTATGTCATAGATCTTATGTTCATAGAGATTCAGGTTTATTATGATCCTTTCTGTTTATTATCTGGGCAACCTCAGGCAAGTTATGTAAATCCTTGAGGGGGGTTCTTAGTTTTTAAAAAAAATAGGTACCTATCTTTCAGAATTCAGGGCTGGTATTTTGTAGACACAGTTAAAATGTTTCTTCTGAAGAAATAATAATTATAAAAAAAGATTCTGGGATCTCCATTGTCATTTCACTCTAACTGAACATTTTTCTTGGCATACTAATTGGGAACACCATTATAAGGTAGTAAAAATTTTCTATTTTTTAAAAAAATCAGGAAAGCTCTATGTGGGCAGATTGGCTCAATACATACATACATACATACCTCTACTGGTTTGGCATTAATCTGCTTTAATTGGATAACTGAAGGAATAAAAAAGATCATTATATATATATATATATATATATATATATATATATATATATGTATATATATATATATTATTTTGTTTTCCCTACACTATATGACCTTTCTGCCAAAAGACATTGCTAATGTTAAAACCCCTATTTTTGCAAAGCTGTCCCAGAAATGAGTAATGAGAAATGGTGATTTCTGAGGAGCTGGAATATGCCTATCAGAAGTGATCCTTGATGAAATGTGAAAAGACTGATTAACGAGGAAGAGATTGTACAGGTCTGGGAATGCGCGATAACTTTGTACTCGAAGTTGCGTCTGAAAGCCATGCAGACCAGGGAAAATACTCTGCATTCGCCTGTGAATAAGAGAACTTCAGTCTCTGTGACTGCCCATCTGGCATTTTTCACCAGCACCAAATTCATTAGCAATGATTAGTCCTTTTCTCCAATCCCCTCACTCAAAATAAGTAAATAAAAGGAGAGTTTGGGCAGTAAAAGATCAAGGAACAGTATCTCTATTTTGAGATGTCTTTAAGTTATCCTGATTGGTCAAAACCTAAACAAGCATTAAAGAGGCAGCTACGTGATGAAAAGATGAATTCTCAGTAAACATCTCCAATGCTATGTTCTATTTAAGGTAACATAGAGAATTTGGTTGCAGTAACTCACAGATATTGACAATTTCTCATGTGAACTTAGATTTTAAATGATGGAAAAATTGCTTCTCTATTTCTTGACTTCAGCTACCGAGAAGAATATTTATAGTTTGTTTTATTGATATACTTACCTATAATAGAAACCCTCAGAATATACACAGTTTGCTTTTTTTTAGTTTAGTTCATTTTGTGTATAATATTATATTAAAAGATATATTTAATGCTAAATTATCATGTGGTTATAATATAATCATTATTTTGTTTGATATTGTAAAGCCAATAAGATTCTTAAGGGTTTTAACAACTATCTTTAACATTTATACATTAGCAGATTGAATTCTAGATTTTAGGCCCAGTTTTAATTTGAAGTTGGAGTAGGATAAGGACAGAGATAGAGATGGAGAGAGAGAGAGAGGGAATTTACGAATTGATTTCCTCTAAGGAAATCCCTAAATCATCCACTTCTCAGAAATTGCTCTTTTGGAGAGTGCTTTGTGAAGAACATGACATAATGTGGTATGCCTAGACCAAAGCCAGGATTTACAAAGATGCTAGAAACCTTACTTCAATGTTCTGATTAAATGCACATATTAGACATCAAGAATAAGGAATGACGATACATAATGATCAAAATACTATGGTGCTATACAATCATCCTAAAATTAGATTTAAATATATACCAGTAAAGAGTGCTGAGAAATAATGTGTTACGTTATCAAGTTCCACAGCATAATTTATTTTCCTAAATATCGTCTCATTCATCCCTGAATAAATTCCTGTTATATTATTTGTTGCTGTCCATAGACAGTTTTATAGTTTATCAGGATTGAATGTACTAGTAGAGTTATAGTAATCACTAATGTTTGGTTTAAAAAAATCACTTTTTCTATCCTCAGCATTGAGTATTCCTATCATTTAAACATTGTGGTTCATGCCACAATAATATTACCTTCTTTGCATTGGCTGCTAGAAAACAGAGCCAAAACATGCCCCACTTTTAAAAAGTTTAGTGGACCAAAAGCATTCTTTTCATATATTAACTTTTTTTCTCCATGCACCCATATTTCCTTACTCTCTTAGTTTAGTTACATTATATGTTTCTGGATATCCATTCTATAACAGGATTTGTGTATGTTACTGCATATTTAATATTGTAAACATGTACTCTTATAATGTCTACCACATACAGAACATGCATTCTAAGAAGAATGTTGTAGAGAAATTTTTCTTTTCCTGGATCTGATTTGTAAATGTGCTCCCCAATACAGTATTTGCAATCTTGTTTAAAAATTATTTTTTAAAAAGTAAAGGGATCCAATGAGAATGCTAATGTCTATTGAGCACTATACTAAGCAGTAAATGTATGCAATTTCATTTGTGCTCATGTAATAACCTTATAAATGTAGGTGCTATTTTAAGTAACGAGCTGGATGTTCCATTGTGAGTGGTGACTCACAATGACTGTAATTAAAAACCTTGAGCTCCACATTCTTGCAAAAGAAACCACTTAGGAAACAAGTCATTTTCATGCATTTGGCATGAAGCTGTACTGTTGTTGGCCTACAAGTTTTTTGGTTAATTCTGCCACTGAGAGACAGATTTTCTGCCTTTAGAAGTCACTGAGTATCAGTTGTCCCTCATTTTTGCCCAATTTACTAAAGGCTACCAACCAAGTAATGTGTGTGTGTTGGACAGGTAGGGGAGAAAGGATTTCAGAGAAAGTTAATTCTTCACAGGAGCAGGGGAGGCTGAAGACTGCTGCATATGATCTCTTTATCCTGGGAGTTATTTCTTGAAAGATCTAGAGAAGAGGTATATGGTACCAGAAACAAGTCTCCAGCCGTAGATCATCATTAAGTCTGACAATTTAGGAGTTGGGATTTCTGACTGGAAGTAACGGTTGGGGGGCACATGGAAGTCTTTCTTTAGGAGGGCTTTGTCTGTCTCCAATGGCATTGGCAAATTGGGAATTCAAATTGTTGCTTTCAAAAAACAATCACTGACAGCCTAGAATGAGAACTAGCAGAGTGAAATATTAGTGGTGAGTACCTGGAAATATTTCCTTGATAAATCAAGTATTAGTAATTGTGGCAGCAAAATTTCTCAAATATTTGTGACAAAGACTGTGCTATTCTTTTTTCAACTTAACCTCTTTCAGGAACCTTCCATGATGTCAACTATTCTGTCTTTGAAAGGCACATCTGTTGGTTAAAGTGCTAATAACCCAAACAGGTCCATTTGAAGTCTTTTGAATCTCTACGTCTCTTTCATGGTTATTTCTATTTGTTTAAGGATTACAAATAGGCAGTTCATCTTTGAAATGGGAGCATGTTTTATAAGTTTATCTGTCAATGAAAACCAGAAGTCTCTGAACTGTCCTACCACTTGGCCATTTAAGTGACTTGTGATAAACTATAAATCCTTCTTTCACCAAATGTTCTACAGATATATTTTCCTGACATCCACAGTGAGTTGAGCTTATCTCTGCAGGGGCTATGATTTAGTTTTGCAGATGCAGTAGAAGAAGGAATTGCCAATACTTAAAAAACCTTGCTGTTCATCTGGGCAGCTTGGATTCTCCATTCACATAGCTATAAAACAACTATGACTAAAAATGTTCTAGGGGTGCCTGGCTGACTCAGTCAGCAGAGCATGTGAGTCTTGATCTCAGGATCTTGAGTTCAAGCTCCATGTTGGGCATGGAGCCTACTTATAAAAAAGAAAAAGAAAAAAAAAGAAAAGTTCTAGCAAGAGATCTCTATTGAAGAACAGTATGTAATGAGGATTGTTGGGTTGGAAGTTAATAGCCTTCATTAAGCTGTTGTTCTAGTATAATGATAAAGTAGTTTAACATCTTGATAAAGTCCTTTAACTTCATTATTTTCATTTGTTAAACTAAAACCTCCATGTCTAAATTTTTCCCCTTGCCCCAATTTAGTGAATAGTGTTCCCCTCAACCCCTACCACTCTTGTTTGAGACCAAGAGTTGTATCCATTGCCATTGTATCCCTGCTGGTATGAGTACTTGCCAATTGGTAAACTCTGAAAAATGAATATTTGATTTGGTTAGCAATACTGGATGAAGACTAAAGTTTATGAAGCTGCTGTGGCTTTAGGTTTTTCTGCAACCTTTTTATTATTGCATCTATGTTTTACAAGTATTTGGTACAGAGGGGGCCATTTTTTCTATAAATTTTTTATATACTGTAACCTATTTTTTAATGGAGTCAGTTATTTGACTGGAATTGAAGAAAACTGGGACTCCATTTTCAAAAAAAATCAAAAGTAAAAAAGGCTCAAAGTATGTGTGTTATTTTATGAAATATAAGGATTTAAAGGGTTGGTTTTTATCTCTCATGAAGTTAGTCTTATTTATTAAGGACTTTGATAGCATGCAGAACTGGCTATTCCCATTTAAGTAAAATAGTCAAGACAAAAACAGAGAAGTTGAACTCAATGAGATTATTTTCAGAATTTGTGTCATATTCAAAAGTTATAACTTAAATAACAAAGACTATGGGTCTAAAAAGTACATATAATTCCAATTTCTTTAATTTACCTCTCCCTTTACTTCCTAATCCACCTTTGAAAAATCAGCAGTTTCTTGGGTTGCCTGGGTGGTTCATTACATTATAAGCATCTGACTTTGGCTCAGGTCATGATCTCACAGTTCATGGGTTTGAGCCCCATGTCCGATTCTGTGCTGACAGTTCAGAGCCTGGAGCCTGCTTCAGATTCTGTTTCTCCCTCTCTCTCTCCTCTTTCCCTGCTCATCTCTGTGTGTTTCTCTTTCTCTCAAAAATGAATAAACATTAGAAAAAAATTTTTAAGTCAGCGATTTCTAGAGTACAACATTTGCTGAGACTAATTTCCAGCTCAGGTTATTATGCTAGGTTTCATAGTGTTCTTCATTCTATCAAAATTCCAAGTTGATATTCAAAACAATTCGCCCAACTTTGAAAAAAGTATCTTTTCCAGTTCTCTTGAATCTTACAGCTATTTTGAGTGCTGTCCAAGAGAGAAAACAGATTACAATTTTTGATAACATAGGAAGAAAATATTATTATCACAGCTTGAAATCTGTTAACCAGGACTTTCTTTAGGGAAAAACAGAACATTAAAGTACAACATAAATTTAATTACAAGAAGATTTACCACTTTTCAGGTATATTTTTATTAATGTCAGTAATAACTACTAATAACTACAATAAAGAAACTATTGTCTGGAGCTGCAAGAAAAGGAAAAGATGAAAGAGGTCCTTGTAATCCCTGAAGGACCACTGATTATTTAGATTTTCCTCTCAGATAACCCTAAACAATATATTAGGTCAAAATATTAAAGCAATGCTCAATTGTTGGTATCATGTTGATTGTTAATATTTTACCAGGAAACTGTAAGGGCTGCTATTTTTTCTTCTAGTCTGGTATGGAATTATGTCACTAAGTATATAATATTTGTGGAATAATATGACAACTATGGAGAATCATTAGCATCTTTGTTTTATGCCCTTAAGTTCAGGGGGTTGCTTATGAGATGAGCTTTCCTGAGAATTATATGAGAAATCCAGATATTAAATTTACTTAGAATCTGAATCCTAATGACACTTAAGAGTCAAAGTCCACTGAAAATTCCCTGGCAGATCAGACAATGGGTTCAAATGTTGTGGCTATCGGTTCTCTTGCTGTAGAGAAAAGAAAAAGATGTTAATGGAAATAATTTCTTACAAGGAACCAAGAGTGCTGTCATGAATTAAATTTTGATATCCACATAGCATCTGTTAGAAAGACAGAAGCACTTTACAAAAGAACTTTTACTGTGTGTGAAACACTTTACCTGTATTATTTATTTTTCCTCACAATACTTAGTTGATGCACATATAATTATGCTCTTTTTAGAGACTTCAGAGAAGCAAAGTGCATTCCTAAGGCCATTCAACTAGAATGTGGTAGAGCCGTGATTGAAATGTAAGTCTGCGGAGTTCATATCCATTCACTTAACCACAGCACTTTTCTCCAGCCCTTGTGGGCAATTTGAGAAATCCTCTGAGACATATTTCAAGGCCCAAATAATAAAAGCAAAGCTGTTATCCACTGCTTCCTAATCTATGATCATGGGTCACTGGGTGACATCCAGGTTAATATAAAGCATCCTTGAGTCCAAATATTCATAAAGCATTATCTGTAGACAATGCTACTTTTTATTAAATGTAAATGTAAGCTTTGTGGGTGGTAAAATATAAGTTCAATTTTTAATCACCACTGACGCTTAACTTTATTATTATCCTTTTTCTAGCCAATTCTTAACAACAACAAAAAGTTCCTATTGAGTATCAACTATATGCTAGGTGTTATTTCTAGTCACTATGGAGATAGCATTGAAGAAAATGGGCAAAGATCCCCACTTTTGGGCAGTTCAAATTCTAGTGTTCTGTGACCTGCATAACAATGTATGTATTTGTAGCACAACCAGAATTATTTCCTAAAATAATACTGGCCTTACTGAAGATACTGCTTTTGTACACTTCTCAGTGGAGTTGGAGTGGAAAATGATTCAGACTAGTGTCTTGTATTTTCCAATAGAAGTGATTTTGGAGCTGGATTGGATAAACTGTCAATCATTCCAGCCATATGCAATCCCTACACTCCAGAATATTGTCAGAGACTATGACCCTTATCACAACTTGGTTTTTGAGAAGTAATACTGAAAAAGACCGCCTGAAGGATTTTAGTCCGTCTAGTGTGCTAAATAGCCTACAAATTTACCCCCAGACAAAGTGAGGCAAACAGAAAGCCGTGTGCCTAGATTGTGTGGTTTTGGTAATGCTTTGAAACCACACCTGTTAAACTGTGCTTTGGCTTGAATTTCATGCGAACGTGGTAGGGCAGTCACAGTAAGAAAGAGCTCTGTGAGGATCTCTGTGTGACACAGGGACATTACTGCAGATGATGTTTCTGAAGTTCTTCTGTATTGCCTCTAAGGGGAACTGTGGAAGAATTTTATGTGGACTTCATTGTAGGAAAATGTGTTCCTCTGGAACAATTTGTATATTTTTATCTTATCTGTGCTGATAATTTTATAACTGATCATATTTCTCACTTAAGTTTGTCTTATAGAGGACTTATATGGACCTTCATTTATGGGCCACCTTTTATTCTTTTGAAGAAATGTACATATTTGCTTCTGAGTTCTTACTCTCTGGCTTTTGCAGACATATGAGCCTCGTTTTTCTCTATTCCTTGATTTCCCTAATTTACAATTTTATTTTACCATGTGGACTTTTATAAGCAACTGCGAGTTCTTTGGGAACAGGTCAAGCTACATATTCATTAATGAAATAAGTAGAGTAATAAGGGCCAGGACAGATTTAAAGAAGTAAACCAGTCTAAACCGCCCTGCCTTAAAGTCACACCAAATGTAAACTAACTGTGTAAGGTAACTGCCTGCTGTTTTCTTTCAAGCTTTTCAAAACTGGCTCTAGAAAATTCCCTTTTGAACCATCTTCAGATTCTTATCCTTTTCCCCATGGTTTACTGTTTTTAAGGCTTCTCATGTCAACAGAGGACGATTAAAACGAAACAGTTTACCTGATACAAGAAGTTAAACAACTGAAGATAGGGTTGCATGATACATTTGTTATGTCTTATTTAAATTCCAACAACTGCATCTTTAAGAACTTCATATTTTTGTAACTCAGTCTAGCAGTCTTTATCACAGGTAACACACTGGATAGAATATTTTGACACCCTGGTTTCTTTTTGCATGATGTATTTTTTCCACTAGATTACTCTGATAAATCATTTAGCTTCAGTCTTCTTTGGCTAGAATTCATATAAATAGGAATGTTTGTTTATATAACAAAAAACACTCAATATGCATTTCAAAGACCCAGCTACATTAAGAATATACAGATTTCTGTATTCTCTAGTCATTCTAGTCCATCTTCATTTTTTAAAATAAGAATGTCAGTCATATCTGTCAGTTTTATTGGTTTATTAACTGTAGAACATTTGAAAGTAACTGATGCTCACAGGAGGTGCCTGTTTGAGTTCATCGGACTGATGATGGTAGATCTCTTAAGAGGAATTTAGATTAGGAGATGTACAGCCCTCACAGGTCATATTAAGCCTGCGTTCCCCACATATGACTGTAGTTCTTTTCAGAGAGCACAATTCATACTCCTCCATGGTCCCAAGGAGATTGTACATGTAAACAGGAATTTTCTCTTGTGGGGTGAGAGAGGAGTTGAGCAGGATGTGAACCAGGCTAATAAAATGTGAATTTATAGGTGTTCTGCTTCTGAGCCCATTCTCTGTGTCTGTTAGGACCAGCCCTTCCTAATCCTTCCTTACTGCAGAGAAGTGCTGTTGGTTTTTTTTTTTCTTCTCTTTCTTTCTTTTTGTAGTTAATGAATATGAGAGTCTGCTCTGCAGATAGTTAGAGCATTGCAGAGATTGCACAAACTGATGGGACCTTGTCGGGGCTCAGGTGAATTATGAGGCGCTAAAGCCCAAGTTGAACTGTTTTTCAGAGCTTGCTCACATGACATTTAATTTGTACATGTACTTGAAACAAAGGCATACCATTTCCTTACGATTTTCCCTCCGAGTGTTTTATTTAATTTGGAACTGATTCTCTGTCTTGATAATTATCTGCATATTTATTTTTAAACACAAATATTGATCTAAATAAAATCTTCAGAAGTGATTGAGCAGCAAGTAATTTCCCAGACCCCTATGGTTCCCATGTTAGGAACCTTTTTGTTTATCACTTAAACAGACAAACAAACATTCCTTTTGTAAAAAATAATCCTGAACACAGCATTTCTACTCCACTCACAAATAATAAGCTATGTATTTTACAAGATGTCTAACACTTTTTTCAAAGTGAAAGGTTTTTCAGAGTTAATGTTAAATATTCTTGTTGAGCAATTCTTAAAATTCTTAAAATGCATAAGAATGTAAATGGTCTAAAATTGAAGTTAACCTCTTTTGACAATTCTATAATATCTACCATTATACACTCAAAGTAGGGCAATAATTCCATATGAAAACTTGGCTAGTGTGGTCTTAAAAAAATTTAGGATAAAAAGCCCATGCAGGATGCTCCCACATAGTATTTCATAAAAATATGATTTGATCTGATCGTCATAGTCTGGAACATATTTTTCTTGGTATTTGGCTTTTTTCCCCTCATGCCTGAAATAAATTTTCTGGAGTCTGTGTCTTTGCTGCATACTGTATATTCAGAACAAAAATATCTTTCTTCTCCAGGGAGTGACTGAAGCAAATACTTCTTTACGTGGGATATTTTACTGCCTGCACTTTTTCAGGTGCTTTTGCTTAGAAATGTCACTTATTACATTTCTATTTCTTCTTATTTTTCTAAATGTACTAAAATCCTCCTTATCTTATTATTAACTCTTGTAAGTTCAGTTCAACCTGCCACTTATACAAGTCTTAAATATATCCTAGAAGACTGCCACTTATCCCCTCTGCTCTCACTTTGGTTCTATTTCCATGCACTTTTTGTTGCTTTTCTTAATGCAGGCTCTTTGGAGATGCTCAACAAATATTTGTTGACGGAATGAACAGATAAATATATCTGTTGCATTTACCATAAACTGGTTTGTCTTATAGTTAAGTTTTATACATATGAACTATAAGTTCTTTGAGGGCTATAATGTTGGGATACACTTTCGGTCAGTACCACATCCATGTCTATGTGTATACATGTAGTGCACACACACGTGTGCATGCACACACACACACACACACCCAGTATTTTGCTCAGAATATTGCCACCATAAGTGGTAGATGTCAAAACATTGATATTGAATATGTAAATCAAGAAAGGGTCATGACAAACCCAAACATGGAATATACTGATACTACATTTCAAACATGGTGCTGTTCTTTTTCATTCATTTATTAGACAAATATTTATTGATCCCTACGATATGCCACATACTGTTCTGTGAATGTAGGCAGGTATTTTGAAGAGCTTTGCTAGAAAGGTAAACAAAGAAATGGGGAAGTTTCCATAAGGTGTACTGAGGCCTAGGAAAATGTTTTGTTTGCTCTTTTTAATCTTAGAAAATGGTCAGTATTATAGCCTATATATGTGTCTGTGTGTTGTGAGGAGATCCATATATCCAACAATGAATAACAGCTGTTCTCTACCCCTGAATAAGGGTGAGAAGTTGTGACTAGGTCACAATCAACCTGAATGACATCATTCTCTCTCTCTCTTCTCTCTCTCTCTCTCTCTCTCTCTCTCGCTCTCGCTCTCTCTTTCCTCCCTCCTCTCCCCTCTCCAGTACAGATTAGTTCAGGATTCTTGAGATTGGCTTTAGATCTGGCAGAATACTTTAATATTTACTCCTTCTTTTTATTTTTAATTTTTTTTTTTATTTTTGAGAGAGACAGTGCAAGTAGGGGAGGGTCAGAGAGAGAGGGAGACACAGAATCTGAAGCAGGCTCCAGGCTTTGAACTAGCTGTCAGCACAGAGCCTGTCATGGGGCTCGAACCCACAAACCATGAGATCATGACCTGAGCCGAAGCCAGACACGTAACTGACTGAGCCACCCAGGCGCCCCTTTAAATTTTTTTTATGTTTATTTATTATTGAGACAGAGAGAAACAGAGCATGAGTAGGGGAGGATCAGAGAGAGAGGGAGACACAGAATCTGAAAACAGTCTCCAGGCTCTGAGCAGGCTGTCAGCACAGAGCTTGATGTGGGGCTTGAAACCACGAACCGTGAGATCATGACCTGAGCTGAAGCCAGACGCTTAACTGACTGAGCCACCCAGGCACCCCATCTTACTCCTTCTTCTGAGTGAAAAGCCTATTAATGTATGTAGAGAGATACCTGGCTGGCTTAGTCGGTTGCGTGCCCAGCTCCTTCTTTCAGTTACCGTCATGACCTCAGGTTCATGAGATCTGGGTCTACCTGGGGCTTCATGCTGATGGCCGGGAGCCTGCTTGGGGTACTCTCTCTGTCTCTGCCTTCACCCCCACCCCACCATTCTCTCTCAATAAATAAACCTAAGAAAAATATTTTTAAAAATCCATGTTTGTAGAGTATTTATTTGTTTCATAAATACTTTCTAAAGAGCCATTCTGTTTATTAGATATTGTTCTAGGCATGGAGAGTAGAGAGAGGTGAACAGATGTGTTTTCTGTCTTCTCAGTATTTGCACTTGTTACTTGGTGGACTCATTCTGATTTCACATTGCACGTCTGTGGCACACGGGTCTAACTAAATAGTAGAGGTTGAAATATCAAATTTAAAATGTGTTCATATTTTTATGGGATTAATTAAATGTCTATTTTTATGACCATATTATAATGAACAAAGTTTGTTTATTATATTTCAGAGGCTGCCAAGAGCTCTTGAAGCATAGTTTAATTTTATTGAGAAAAATATTTTTAATTACTTATAACTTCTGTGATTATTAAATCCACTGATAATAAGTGAAACCTTTAAGATTTTCTTTTTTAATTTTTTTAAATGTTTCTTTTTGAGAGAGAGAGAGAGACAAAATGCATGAGTCAGGGAGGGTCAGAGAGAGAGGGAGACACAGAATCTGAAGCAGGCTTTAGGCTCTGAGCCGTCAGCCCAGAGCCTGACGTGGGTCTCAAACTCATGAACTGTGAGATCATGACTTGAGCCAAAGTCAGACGCTTGACTGACTGAGCCATCCAGGAGCCCCTCTTTCTTTTTAATTTGATATAGGATTGTAAAATACTATTTCTAAAAAAGGATCTAGGGGAAAAAACACTTTCACTATGGTGAACATCCAAGTCTAGGACACATGCTCCTGTCTCCTAATATCTGGTATACATATCTGCATCATAGTCCCAACTAACCACTATATTTTCTATGTGATTCATCAAGCAAAACTTATCCATTGTGTATCGTGTGTTTGATGAACATTTTTGTTGTCATTTCCACCTTAACTTTTAACAAAAGATTTTGTAAACTTGAAAACTGAACCACTTGCAGTCCTTTGGGGAAAAAGTGAAAGAGGGAGTTTTACATGAATCTATTCCACAGTGGTATACACCCAGCATGGGGTGGAATGTGAAGAAGGGAAAAGGTTGGAGAAACTGAACAACTTTATTGAGCTTCCTGTGCGGTAGCGTTACAGGAGAACGTTATTATTTCCCTTGGAGGGGATCCCCAGAGGAGCAGATTCCGTCTTAGTCAAATGTCAGTATGAAAACACAATTGCTTGATTCAGAACACAGGCCTTCCTATGAGGATCTGTCAGTTCGGATTGTTCACCACGGATACAAAGGGCTAGCGGTTATTTATAGTTATAGGGGGCATTACGGTTTTTCTTTTTAATTAATTATGTGCTTTATTTGCTTGATTTTTGCAAACAAAACTGACGAAAAAAATCCCAGTGTAATATTTCCCATGTGTTTTAAGTTTATATTTTCACATCCCTGAGTAGTATCTCGTTTATTAAAATTGCAGTTAACATAAACAATCTACAGCTTAAGGAAAGTAAGACATCTTCCAGGATTTGCGGGATCACTAGTATTTGTTGAGGATCTCCCCCATGTACAGTGACTGTTCCAGGTGTCACAGGGGAAACAGTGACACTTTCCACACAGTGTTGGGATCATGGAATTATTATTAAATTGGAGAAGGGAAATAGACACATACAGAATTTGCAGAAAGCAAGAAAGGATGCTTCTTTGGAGGAAAGTTTTCCAGTTAATAGTTTATGAGTGATTTATTTTTTTTCCACATTCTCATTTAAAATCCTTAAATACCTCTGTATTTATTTTAAGTTAAAATAGTCTAATAGTAAGAGAACAATGCAGTAACTTTTCAAGGGAACTCACCTAAGGAAAGGAACTATTTTAACGTGGAATGTGTGAGACATTTTAGTAGTACAAAGTTCAACTTGAAAATGAAAGTGTCAACTTCTAGTATTATTTTGTAATATTTTCATAATCTTAATTCTGAAGGAGTTGACCCACTATCTATCCAAGTCTTTTTAAAGAAGTGTGCAGTGCCAGAGAAAAAAATTTTAGACACACGAGGGCATTTTGTTTCTCACAAAGTTATGCACCAATAAAATAAAATTATGATAGAAATACATTTTCTGATTTTAATTATAGCATTTTCCTGCCATACACGACTTGCGTAATTATAGCTGGGGGGCTGGTTCAGCCCCATGTCTTTAGTACCTAGACTCCATGGAACCAGAGTTCTGAATTCTGTCATAATGAACTGTATTCTCAATCCCTCAGAGGCAGATAAATTGAGTTCCACACGGTTTAGTTTTTGAGATCCCATTGGTTCTACAGTGTATTAGTGATTTCATGGATGTCGTAAAGACCACAGATCCATCCTGGTGTCCTTGGCCTGAACTTCCGTGTTTAAAGACAGGGCAATACTGAGATCTCTGGTTAGGTAGAGGGTGATGGAAATAGATGTTTCCTCCATTCTGTTGCACTTGTGTTGAAGATAATGTTAAAATTCAGTGAAAGGGTGAAACCCTGATGGCATTGGTGTTAGTTGGGTTTCCTCATTTGATCATGCGAAAATGTTGGTTAGTTTGTTTACTGTAAACTGAAAAGCCAGGGGAGGATCTGGCGGCTTCAGTGTTACCAGCTTCAGGTCTTTCCCTGACAATTTCTTGGAAGTTGTAGGTACTTCACCTTTCAGAAGTCAATGGAGGGGAAAGGAAAGGAAAGGAAATGAAATGAAAGGGAAGGGGAAGAGGAAGGGAAGAAGGGAAGGGAAGAGAAGAGAAGGGAAAGAAGGAAAGAAGGAAGGGGAAACATAAGTAAGCATCTGTTTAATTTTCTCTGTAGTTTTGGTCCTCTGGAAAGTCCTCTTCCCACCTGTCACCTAACCTCCAGAAATATCCATATAGCCAAATCCACATTCCCTGGAGCCTGTTCGCCGTGCCAGCTTCTCCCTCAGTTCTGAGGTAGGACTTGTTAAGTGCCATTCTCGTAGGGTTTATATTACTCTTATGCTTAGAAAATGGTCAGAATAGGTTGGAAAACCAGAGTTCAGGAAGCTAAACTCTTTTTTCTATATCCAGAGGCATAATGGGTAAAAGTTAATGATATAAGAGGTCCTGCCTAATCATAGGATTGTGTTTCCCTTATTGTAATTCAATCTCTCAACCTGTAGTAATATCTCATGTAAAATTACCCTTTGAGATACTTGTGAGAGAGGACATATAATCACTGTCCATCCTTAGATAATTGATCTTAAACTGCAGCCCATGTATTAAGGGAATCCTTTCTTTGGTTGTTTTTTTTTTTTTTTTATGTGCTATTTTAAGCCATGCAAGAATCCATGAAACCAAATTCAGCATTCTGTACATTTTCCTTTGTAGGATGGAAATGAACCCAGCATGATTTCCACTTTCCTCTTTGATTCCCAAACCCAACATTAATATAGGGCCACTCCTTTTAAAACAAGATGATAATGTAAACCACAGCAATCATGTGCCACTTCCTCATCTTTAATTGGCTGCATTATATATGTTATTTGCTAACATTTGGTAATTTTTCTAAACTCCTTAGAACTGCTCCATATTATAACACATATACCAAAATTAATGTTAGCCTTTTCCTGCCAATTCACCCCCTGTGTTCTAGCCAAGCATATTTATAATTAAAAAGCTATTGCTTCACACTCAGGTTTTATTTCAACTTCTCTTTATTGGTGATTTGACCCAGTTTTCACCTTAATGACTACTCTGTTTGGCTTCTCTCCCTTGCACCCATGGGGTGCACCTCCAACCCTCATGCTTTCATTCTGCACATTCCACTCTGAGAAACTGCTCCACCTTTGACAGTCAAATCTTTTTCTTTCAAATTCCATCCATAACAAATTCAATGCATAAAAAACTTAATACCTCCCCATAATGAGCAATGTCACAATGTCCCTTAATGAATATTTCTTTTACTGTCTTCATTATGTTAATTAATCACTTTTATCAAGTGATCTATATCTTAGACTTTTTTATGTCTCCCTTAGTTCCTAATACAAGATATTATGTGCAATATTATATATATATTTTTATATATTACATTGTGTGTCTTACATGTTATGTGTTTATAAAATCACTAGAAAAATTTATTTTCTTCTTTTTCTATTATTTTCAAACTCAAGCAAATGACAATTTTGAACTCTGTTTCTGTGCTTTTCTTCAACTTGAAAGGTCATTTTTTAAAGATAAGAAGATAGATGTTAATATCAGATCCTAGTTCAGTAAATATATTTCATATGGTTAGCTTTATAAAATGTTTACTTTTTACACCAATAATCTAAGATTTCCTTATAGTTTCCTTGTGGTATCATTTTAAATCAGATATTTTAAAGTGGCCAATCATTTCAATTATATTATATTATAATTAATATAATTAGTATAATCGAATATTCTTAGCTTTAAGAAATTCAGAATGAAATTTAAGATTAATTGGTTATGTGTTTTGAACCTAATATTTCTAGAATATGAGGGGCTTAAAAATAATTTATAGAAAGTAGTTAAGTATATTTCATATGATTATTATTAAGGAGGATTTGAGTTCATTTTAGAAATTGGCTAAGCAGTTGAATGGCTCTCTGTGCAAATGTAAAATAAGAGGCCATATTTGGATAAAAATGAATATTTAAGAGAAGTAGAAAAGTAGAGAAACTAGAATACTCGTTTGAGACTATATACCTCCTGAGTAGTCTTTGGAAACTTGTTTTAGACATACTAATCTAATCTCATTTTATTTCTGAAATAAATTCTTTCCCCTACAATTACAAATGAGGATTAATAGGGGGAATTTGATGTTAACAAATACTCTCTGATTCTAAATAGTTTTGTTTTTTAAAATTTTTTAAAGTTTATTTTTATTCATTTCAAGAGAGACAGAGAAAGCAAGCGGGGGAGGGGCGGAGAGAGAGATCCCAAGCAGTGCGGAGCCCCATTTGGGGCTCAAACTCATGAGAAACAGTCAGATGCTGAGCCACCCAGGTGCCCCTATTTTTGTGACATATATATGCGTGAAATAGAATAATGGGTTAAATCTGAAGAGGGTATTAATGATTTAGATTTCTTTTTATGTGAGATTATATCTAATGACTAGGAATCTCATTTTCCTCCTTTGTGTACACTGTAAAAGAGGATAACAAGGCGGACAATTTTCTATCCTATGGACAATGTAGTATTTCTTCTGACTTTTTTATTTCCAGCAAAAATGAGGATCATTTGGACTTCTCAGTGAGACATTCAGGCTAAATTTGACAGCGTAGCAAGAGTACATTTTTTTTTTTTCTGCAGGGAGACAAATTGCCACACTTGTTTTTGTTTTGTAATTAACCTCTCTGCTATCTGGATCAAACATTGTCCATGTCAGATATTTGAATTCTGTAGATTACATTCACGGTATCTGTGAAAGGGACATTAATGATTTGACATATCAAAATCTGTTATTTAGACAGAGGCTACTGTCCTATTATTCTGAATGAATTACCTGGGAAATTTAAGAACAGCTCTATCTGCCCTTAGTGTGAGAGACCTTTCATTCAGCTCATCGCCAGGCAGCAGTTTAGTGAGACATCATTCAAGATGATGATAATGATTTGAATTATTTTGGGCCCCTAAATAATAAGGTATCTCCTGCAAGTGACCAAAATTTATAGCTGTGGCTTGCATAGTAGCTTAGCAGTTCACATATGGCTTATGTCAGTGGCAGAAACAACATTATTTTCTAAATCACATTGATTTGTTATGTGGTATTGAAAGATCTTAAACAGAATCAAGGTCTATAGATTGCAGAATGGATTCCTCAAAACTTCTTATCTGTGTTTCAATTCTGTCAAAATGAGCCCAAGAGTCAAGCATTCTATGTACACAATGCTACTAGTCAAAGAATAAGAACTGAGACCATTCAATTTCCTCTTTTTTTGGCAAAACGCCAGACTGACATTTTCCTTTCTGTTAGTTTTGGCAAGGAAGAAAGAGAGAGGAAACTTTACTGCTCAGTTACTGATGGTTTTTCTATTTTGTTTTTATTAAAAATGTTGAAACATGGACCCTTTGTCAAAATTATTTTATTATTGAAGGGTGGGTGGGGTGAATGAGCTGGCAACTGCTCAGAAAACCATTAACAGCACTGATAACGGACAGTCGTATTTTGGTTCCCAACACAGAAGTGCTTAATTGCAATAAATTATACTGCAGTCTGGTGACTGATGTGCATGTTTAATGAATTGGTACAGACTTGGAGGTTAATCTGCTGGGAGGTAACAAACGCAGCCCATCTGATATTGCAATAAAAACTATGGTCTTTTAAAGTTACATGATGATATATTTCGGGCACGAAACTAAAAGAATGCGTTTTCATTGGCTGTGGATTTGTTGGGTCTCCAAGACTAAAACACTGAAAAATCAACATCCCTAATGGTGACATTTGAATTAAATACAAAACCTAAGTACCTCAGCAGTGGAATGCAACCCACCCAGATGGAGACTGGTGGCCATCAGAGAACTTACAGAAGATGCAGTGTGTTCTCAGGAAACAATCGCTCTTCAGCCAAGCCATCTTTACTTATGCAATGGATTATATTTTTAGTTCTCAAGTTATTTCTATAACAAGAAAACAGATACTCTTTCTACGTGATTCTGTGATAAATACCCCCTTGTAATGGTAGAGAAATATGACTTTCCTTAGGAACCACAGGGAGAAAATGATTTTATAACCCTAAACGTGAAACTGAGTATCAATTAGAAAAACACTAATAATGGATCTGCTGATGGTTATGGGGTCACTGCCAAGGTAAGTGAAGAAAAAAAAATCAGTGAAACTAAGCAACAAAACCCTTCAATATGTGAAAGGTTTTACAGATGGAGAAGCATGAGAAACAATTACTTCTGTATTTTGTAGTCAAGTGCTTAAAAGTGTCATTTGACAATGTGATATTTAGACTAGGCAGAAAGTGAGATACATTGATTCATACCAATTATTTCTGTACTTTAAATGTTTGTTTTTCCTCATCTTGGAGCAGTATCCTGACTGAGGAAATCAGACTGAAATATATGGAAGCCACAGCCCCCAGCTATGTTGCCATTGAAAGGAAAAAAGAATAACTAATTAAAAGGCTTAATCTGCCTACAATTTCTTTCTGGAGTTTTTTGTAGAGTACTTTCAGATGATTTAGTGAAAAATTGCTGACAATTAAAGGTCCTCGAGAAAAGTTAAAATATGAAGTACTATGTTTCCAAAAGAAGATAAGAACCACTCTTCCAGATAAATTAATCAAGAGGCCTGTTTGATAACAATTACTAAGTAACTATAATAGGCTGTAAAGAATAGAATTGTAATGAGAGGATTTGCCTAATTGGAGACATTGTGCAGACTCATGTAAGATAGATGTCTTCATTTATTTTTATTAAAGCTTTTTTTTTTTCTATTTACTGAACATACCTGTGGGTTCTCCATATACATCTTTTACAAAGCCTTACAAATGAAATCCTAGAATGAAATGAAGGAAACTAAAAGCACAGTACTTGTTAAAGACGAGTGTTACCAATTCCTAAGCTGCTGGAGTTCTCTTTTTCCTCAACTCTCACATTGATGATATTGTAGTCATTTTTTTATATTATGCAAAGAGCAAAGAATAGCCTTATATGTCTGCCCACTTCAAAAGAAGACCAGAGATTAGAGGCTGTTCTGTTCAGATCTTACTCATGCAAACATTACTTGGTACAATAAATCTTTAATATAAATGTACTAAAGCTCTTCTTTCAATCTTACCACAACATAATGCAACCTGTAGTATAAAATTTTGTCAAACTGCTTCCGAAGACTCCTTCCTATCTTGCTTTAATGAATTGAATGAATATTGAATTTTCTAACTTCACTACTCACATGTCTTGCCTAAAATTGATGAGAATTTGGTGCTAGACACCAACGAAAAAGGATTTGGCAGAGTAGTTGAAGATATAGGTCCAACATTTCTCATTCTTTTCTGGGAAGTAAATTTGCAAGGAAGAATGAGAGTGGCAGGAGCCCTTTTTTATGTAGTGGCAGGCCAAATAACATGTTGCTACAATAGCTCATTTCACAAATCAGTAATATTTTTCTCAATGGGAGGAATCACCAAAATGTCTTCTCATTTCCTATTGGATCTATTCAACATCAAAAAATTGCCCTCAAAATGTACTTTTCAGTTTGTGTAAATATTACACCTTATCTGATGACAAATTATATACAACATTTTGAAGAGAATGGGGTTTTTAGCAAGAGTTTTTGGTTTGTTTTATTTTATTTTATTTTTTTAAATATTTTATTTATTTTTGATACAGAGAGAGACAGAGCATGAGAGGGGGCGGGGCAGAGAGAGAAGGAGACACAGAACTGGAAGCAGGCTCCAGGCTCTGAGCTAGCTGTCAGCACAGAGCCTGACGCGGGGCTCGAACCCACGAACGTGAGATCTGACCTGAGCCGTAGCCGGAGGCTTAACCGACTGAGCCACCCAGGTCCCCCGGTTTGTTTTATTTTGTAAAGTCAAATCAATATGTTTAATTTAGGTAATAGGTAATATTGGTCAAAAAATTGAAATAGGATTATATGGATTAAAAAACAGCTGAAGAAAGCCATAGAGCATATAGAGAAAACTGGAAGTAGTCAAGAGACATATTCAACACATTGAACTGAACTTGGTATTTGCACATTCTCAAGGTCCTATCTAAATTATACTTTCCTCGTAGCAACCATGATATGTTGCCTAGTTCTCTAAGGAGTGCATTGTTGACCTGCAAGGACTTGGATGGACCATCCTTACATAGTTAATGTTTTTTCCCTGATTAGAGAATATTATGTTCACTGAAAGCAGAAGATGGATGACACTGTATAGATCCATATCCTGAAATAAGTTGAAACCAAAGTTCTCACAGTCAACAAGTGAAACGACTGCATGGAAGTGGAAAATATTATGGAGAGAACTTGAACAGGCTGTTTTTGCATATGTATCAGAATTTCTTAAATTATTTGTGATAAGGGGAGAGAATTGTTTTTGCTTCTTGAAGGAACATACAAAATAAGGATGGTGATGAAAAGGGAAGGATGGAATATTGCTTTGAGACTGTCAAGACGATGCTAGAATGATGAAGAAAGGATGGTCATTGCAGTATGTAAGAAGAGAAGGAAGAAAGTAAACACTACGGTGAAGAATTCTTTTTTTTTTTTTTTTTTTGGTTTTAAAAAATGCCATTGCCTTATTTGCTACCAACAGGACTGGCCTGAATGGTGTAGTAGATGCTCTGGTCTCAGGGTACATGTAGGATGTGATGAGGAGACAATGATGGGGAGGCTGTTTTGAAGGAAAGGGGGTGGTCTGGAGGCCAGGCTCAAGGGCCCCCCCCTCAGATTTACTTCTGGAAATGGGAAGACTTTAAAAACAACTCATGGCAAGCTATGGCTAAGCCGCCAATAAGATTAAGAAATTCTTGGAAATCTAGCTGCCCATCAGAGTTGGTGTCCAGTTTCTCCATCATGCGGTCAAGGACACCAGGGTCCTTCTGGTTCTTTGTGAAGGCGGCCAGCTCTTTATTCATGAAAGTTAGGAACTCTGTCTTGGAGAGTTTGCTGCTGTTACCATCCTTTACAGCATACTTCTGGAAAATAGCGATCAGAGACTCGATGCACCGCTCTGTCTCAGTAGCGCTGGACATTTTTGCCAAGTCTGCGTGGAGCGGTCAGGGCGCTGTGGCGGGGCGGCCTGAAGAATTCTTGCCCTTTCCTGCTGGTATTTCTAAAGATAGAAATAAATAAAAAGTTCTTTTTTAAAAACAATTTGCTCTATGTTTATTTTGTAAACCAATATTTGTTCAGATATACATGCTAGTAGCTCATAATCTTACACCTAAACTCTAGTTTTCAAACGTTGAGTACTAATTTACAATCTACAATATTTAAGGAACTCAAGATAAATAGCTAATATTAGTCCTATGTTTTCCTTTTGTAACAGAGTCATGAACATAGTGAGAAAACCAGACTTAAAGAAGTGATATTTCCAACACCACATAACTAAATAACATCTGTTAAAATTAAAACCAAAGCATTTGATTCTTATGTTAGTACACTTTCCAATACACCACTCTCTGAGTGAAAAGATACATTTATCCCACGTCACTGATGAAAAATTTAAGACTCGGTGATCTCCAAAGCTATAATGTCAGCTACAAAAGAAGGAATATCAATCACTCAAGCCACCAGATTGCTAGTTCCAGTATTGGATTAACAATGCTATATTTCCAAATTTGTACTTATCAGTGATATGCCTAATAGCAGGATTCTTATGTGCTTATAAATGCGTGTGTGTGTGCGCACACACACACACACACACACACACACAACCTTTCATGAAAGATTTGGTATAAATGTTAAAGAATTGTATGTATCACTTTATACTTGAAAAAATAAACAATTACCTGAGTGAGTCAGAATTTGTTTATGGGCTAGAGAAGTGAATGGATTTGGGTGCAAATCCATTTTTCAACCATTGACAGCTTTGGCCTTGAACAGGCTCTTCTATAATTTAGTTTCCCTAGCTGTAAACTTGGGAAACTAATAATACTCATTTCTTCTGGAGTGAGAACGAAAGGAGATGGTGGGTGTATTTAAGTGCTGCACATAAAAAGAATGTTCCCTATTGTTAGCAACCTGAAAATGTAGCATCGTCTATCAATTATTTTATATTCCCATCGGTTCATAGCAATGTATGGTATACCAAATAGTCCTGAATTTAGAAACCTTTTATTTTGGGGGCACCTGGGTGGCTCAGTTGGTTGAGTGTCCAACTTTGGCTCAGGTCATGATCTCACAGTTTGTGGGTTCCAGCCCTGTGTTGGGCTCTGTGCTGACACCGCAGAGCCTCGAGACTGCTTCAGATTCTGTGTATCTCTCTTTCTGCCCCTTCCCTGCTCACACTCGGTCTCTGTCTCTCAAAAATAAATAAAATATTAAAGAATAATTATTTTTAATGCATTTTAATTTTTAATTGTGGTAAAATACACACAACATAAAATTTACCATCTTAACCATGTCGAAGTGTACATTTCAATAATGTTAAGTGCATTCACATTGTAGTACAACAATAGCCACCATCCATCTCCAGAACTCTTCATTTTGCAAAACTAAAACTCTATATCTATTAAACAATAATTCTCCATTTCCTCTCACTTCTCCAGCCCCTTCAAGCCACCATTCTACTTTCTGTCTCTATGAAATGGATTACTCTAGATATTTCATATAGTGGAGTCATACAGTGTTTCTCTTTTTGTTACTGGATTGTTTTGCTTGTTTTAATGTTATCAAGGTTTATTTATGCTGTATCATGTGTCAGAATTTCCTACCTTTTTAATCCAGTGATATCCCATTTCATTTATCCATTTATCCAGCAATGGACTCTTTTCACCTTTTGGCTATTGTAATGTTGTCATGCATGTGCTTGTACAAATGTCTCCTTGAGGTCCTGCTTACAGGCTTTTTGAGGCTATACCCAGAAATGGAATTGCTAGATCAGGGTAACTCTGTGTTTAATTTCTTGAGGAAGCCTCGTTTTATTTTCCATAGAAGCCAAACCATTTTACATTCCTACCAGCAATGCACAAGGGTTCCTGTTTCTCAACATCCTCATCCACATTTGTTATTTTCTGCTTATTTGTTTTTTTAATAGTAGCCATCCAAATGGGTGTGAGGTGGTTGAATTTTTTAATTTTTAATGCAAAGTATCTTGAGGAATTGTTGCCATTTGTTATAGAGTGTGACTGCTCTACACACTAGGAGCTCTGCTGTGATTGTGCGTCTGCAAAAGTCACAGCAAACCCTTTGAATGACAACCATGGAATGAAATTACAAACTAGGAAATAAAATAGTTATTCCAAAATTCTTAAGTTTATACCAGTTATCCTGAATTCTAGTTATGACCAAAACTATCTAACAGCTTTAGTGATAAAGCCCAATTAGTGTTGAGGAGATAATGAAGCTTGAGTCTGTGTGTTTTATAGATAGTAATATTAGGATGACTCCTTAAGATTCTCACCATTCATTTTCTAAAGCGTCATGCAGAGCCTAGAATATTCTACCCAGCACTGAAATACCAGAGTGTACAAATCTTTTTCCTACTGAATATAAATGTAAAACTTGTATTAAAAAATCAAGACAAAGTATTTCATTCTTTTGCTATTTATACTTTTTTGTACCTGAATATAAAGTCTGGGCACTAACCAGTTAATAAACATGCATTTTGTTATCAAATAAAGGTTAAAGCAGAAACATATTCATGAATATTTATTACTTAATTTTAGAGAAAAATAATGATGAATAAGTTATACTATGGGTTTTCATTTGATAATATCTATTTCTTCAACAGCATTAATGAATAATTGAAGGACTAAACCATTAATCCTCCCACTGTGCCTAACTTCTCTTTAAACCACAGACACAAAAGATAAAAAAAAATAAAATAGAAAACTAAAAGTTAAAAACTGTGAATGAAATCAAAGAATAACTAAATAAATTAGTTATATTCATGGATAGGAAGAGTCAATATTGTCAAGATGTCAGTTCTCAAATTTATCTATAGATTTAGTGCAAAATCTCAATAAGTTATTTCATGGATTTCAGTAAACTGATTTTCAAATGCACATGGAGAGGCAAAAGACCTAGAATAGCCAACAAAATATTGAAGGAGGAGAATAAAGTTGGAGGACTAACACTGCCTAACTTCAGGACTTACTATAAAGCTACAGTAATCAAGTAGGTGTGGATTGGCAAAAGAAGAGACAAATAGATCAATGGAACAGAATAGAGAGCCCAGAAATAGAGCTCCATAAATACAGTCAGCTACTCTTTGACAAAAGAGCAAAGGCAGTACAGTAGGACAAAGGCAGAGTTCTTTTTAAAAATTGTCCTGGGACAACTAGACACCCATATGCAAAAAAGTGAATCAAGACACATACCTTATACCCCTATTAACTCAAATTAACTAAAAAATGGACCACATACTTAAATATAAAATGCAAAACTCTGAAACTCCTAGAAGATAACATAAAGAAAATGTAGATGATCTTGAATATAGCAATGACTGATTGGATACAGCACCTAAAGCAAGATTAGTGAAAAAAATAACTGATAAGCTGGACTTCATTACTGTAAACAACTTTTGTTCTGTGAAAGACAATTTCAAGAGAATGTGAAGACAAGCCACAGTCTGGAAGAAAATTGTTGTCAAAGGCACATCTGATAAAAGACCGCTTTCCAAAATAGACACAGAACTTTTTTTTTAAAAAAAGTTTAAAGACTAGCCACCAAAGTTAATTTTGTTTTTTCTCAAATTTATCTAGTTATTAGCTGGCATATGTCCTATGGTATTTTTAAGCCAATTGAATAGGTGACTTAAGTCAGGGTTCATTGTGACACAGAAAACTTAAAAAAAAAAAGAATGTTATTCAATTTATTTTGAGGTTTGAATGTGAAAGGAGATATGTTTTACCCTAAATTTTAAGCTGTTGGTTCCATTTAGGATAGTTTGAAAGCCTTTTCTCATATACATTTTTAAATATGGAAATATATGATGAGTTTGTACCTTGACTAAGATTTATAGAGCAATCTGAAGGCTAATAATGCCAAAAATAATACTTTCTTCCTTTGTACCTATTTTGGGGAAATATCAAGAAAAAGGTTTTGGGGAATCTCTTCTAATTCTAAATGGAAGAAAAAAGGGGGCACAGGCTTTAGTTTCAGACTCTTATATTTTGCTTGTAGGTTTTGGGACATTTTAAGTCTAATTCATCATTTGTAAAAAGGAAGTAACTGAAGTATCATTGGATGAACTAAGTTTAACTGGAAATTTAAAGCAACTAGTTTGTAGAGAATGTGCTAAAAAATATTAGGATTCCCCTAAATGTACAATATATTCAGAAGAAATTGTGTAATTGTGGACAGAAAGAAACTTTGTGTGTGCTTGATTTTGTTTTAAATGGAGTCTGTACACTTTATTTATACATGAGTAACATAAATTCCATTGTTTATTTTGGTATTAAAATTAATTTTTAAATTTAACATTGATATTAAAAATTAGTCATTTTATTTCAACTCAAAATTATCAAAGTAGATAATTTCTCTGTAGTTTGTCAGGAGCTTGGTAGAGTTACCATTCAGTGAAGACTTAGATTTTTCTATGGCTTTTTTTTTCCTCTTTGGTTACATTAAATGGAGCTGACAACTGCCACAAAAGAAAGTATTGTTCAGAGAGCTACAGTTGGGATTGTTGATGATATTATGAAGCTTTCAGCAGGCTGAGTTGAAAAAAAGAGACTGTTAAGGCTCCCACCCCAGATGGAATTTAGAGGCTCCCAGTGAGGAGAAAATTGAAAGTTCACCAAAACCATGTATATATGGAAAGTGATACCTTTAGATACAGATAAGGAAAATTTTTGATTTTGTACATAATCACAGAGAATAATTTTAATGAAAATAGGTCATTTAAAAAAATTTTTCTTATAGTCTAGTTGATCTCATTAATTTTGCTAGAATAGTACTGTATTTCAATGAACTATTGGGTATGAATCATCTTACTAATAATTTTGATCCCTAATAATGTTGAAGTTTGAGTGAAGGGACATAAAGCATGGACACACAAGCACAGTTGCTGTCAGGTTTTGGAAGTAGGAGAAGGCAGAGAGAGAAGTTTACCCAGAAACAAATGAATGTTCCATTGCCCAACCCATAACTACCATAATGCATTTCTGCTTGTTCCAGTTTATACAAATATATAGGGATTTATAAACTGTCATCTCTAAAGGTAATAAAAATTATAAATAATGGCATTTTCAAACATAGTATTTGAAATAAGTCAGAGAAAACCTGGTATTGTTTGGTCTAAAAATTCTTAAAGAAGATACTTGTCAGATGGGAAATTTCTTGCTCTTGCTTTTCTTTTCTTCTTATGTAATTAAAAGAACAGTGGCTTGGGACACAGAATAATTAGAACCTTAAACTTTTTTCACTTGGACAAGGAATTTAAGTCTTCCATGCTTTAGTTTATTCATCTTTAAAAAGAGTTTGTAGGACCAGCTTGTATTTAAGGATTCCAGGCAATAATCCAGCTCATTGTATCCTCCCAAACATAAATGGCTTGTGACTGTATTAACCTGTTGATAATCATTTCAGTATCCTTTCCCTATTAATAATTAGTTTCTCTTTTAAAAAATATTTTTCTTTTTTTAAAGTTTTTATTTATTTTGAGAGAGACAAAGACACCATGATTTGGGGAGGGGCAGAGAGAGAGGAGACAGAATCCCAAGCAGGGTCTGCACTGTCAGCATGGAGCCCGACGCGGGGTTCACAGAACTGTGAGATCAAGACCTGAAACCAAGAGTCAGACATACAACCACTGAGCCACCCAGACACCCCTAAAAATATTTCTCTAATCTAATAATAAATTCTTTGAGTTAATAGGTTATATTTTAATATTTATTAGAAAATTTACATGTAATATGTGCTCAAAATTATTTAAAGCAATAGATACGAATTATTAATTGAATACCTATTCTTTTTTTTAATGTTTTCTCTTAAACTTTTTTATTTTTGAGAGAGAGAGGGAAGCAGTGTGAGCAGGGGAGGGTCAGAGAGAGAAGGAGTCACAGGATCTGAAGATAGACTCTAGGCTCTGAGCTAGAGGTCAGCACAGAGCCTGCTGCAGGGCTCGAACCCACGAACCGTGAGATCATGACATGAGCCAAAGTCGGACGCTCAACCGAGTGAACCACACAGGCGCCCCTTGAATACCTACTATTTACCATGTAATGTGTATTTAGTACTTAGAACATGCAAGCATTTAAATAAATGCTATGGCGAAGCAAAGATGTTTACAACACAGTCTGTGAAAGGAAGAGTAAATATGACTTACTTATTTGCCATGTGTCATTTTATATAGGATTTTATAAATTTATGGTAACTTTTAGTTTGCAAGAAACATTTTGAATAGGTCACTATACATTATTCAAAATGAGGAAACTAATGCAGTTAAATACTTACTAACAGCCACTTAGTTCATGAATTGTAGGACTAGAACCCAGACCCAAGCTCTTTCTGAATCCAAAGCATGTGTGCTCTTCCATAGTGAAATGACATTTATATGAGAAACCCAGTGTAAGTCAGTTCACAATGTACACTATAATGACATCAAATCAGTATGAATTAGAAGTGCAGAGAGGAAAGAAAACTATGTCTGATTTTGAAGATTAGGAAAACTTCATGGGTCATGAAGAAGGCTTAACCTCGGAAAGAGAGAGATGAAGAAGAGAATTCTAGGTACTAGTAATAATTCATCAAAATCATGGAGGCAGCCGAGGGCAAGGATTGTTTAACAAAAGGTGAGACATTCAGTTGCCAGAACTGAGAGATGTTGAGGAATTAATTAGACAGCATGCTAGCAAGTGAGATTGCAGACCTATCTTTGAGATACTCTGAGACTAATGATCTACTTTATCTAAAAGAAAATTAGGCACTGGAAATTTTCATCCTTAAAAGATTAAACTGGTCCTTATGTGCAGAGTGGTGTGACATGAATAAAACATAAGAGGCTGGGAGGCTGGTGAGGAGGCCAGGGAAGAAGGATGAGCCCCGGAAGTGGGCAGTGCGGAGAAGCCCTTCTCTCCCCTTCATGGCTCCCAATTCACACATCTGTGGTGCTGCCTCCCCTCTTTCACTCCTTATCAATTTTCAGTAGACCATCAAAATACTCTTTAAATTTGATCATGCCATTCATCTGCATAAAATTCTCCAGTGGCTTGCCTTGGCACTAGGAATATAATTCTAACTTCTCTTTTTGTAACTTTTTTATTTAAATCCCAGTTAGTTAACATGCAGTGTAATATTGGTTTCATGACACTGATTCACCACGGCCACACCTTACCCAGTGCTCATCACAAGTGCCCTCCTTAATCCCCACCACCTATTTCACCCATCCCCCCTCCCACTGCCCCTCTGGTAACCATCAGTTCTCTATAGTTAAGAGTCTGTTTCTTGGTTTACTGTCTCTCTCTTTTTCTTTTCTCCCTCTGCTTGTTTGCTTTGTTTCTTAATCTCCTTTTATGAGTGAAGTCATATCATATTTGTAGTTCTTTGGCTTATTTTGCTGAGCATAATGTTCTTTAGCTCCATCCATGTCATTGCAAATGGCAAGATTTTATTCTTTTTATGGCTGAGTAATATTCCATTACATATATATCCATATAAAATGCATATATATAAAATGTATATGCACACACAGACACACACATATATATATCACACCTCTTTTTTCCCCCCTCAGATTGAGAGTTAGGGTCAGGGTGGGGGTATGTGCCTGGTATCCTGTGGTTCAGAGACCTCTCTTGAAGGTTAGGTTATAGTTAGATTTAGAGTTAGTGTTAGGGGTTAAGGAGTTAAGGGTCAGGGTTAGGGCTTATGCTAAGGTTAGGTTTAGGGTGTGTGCCTGGCATCCTGCAGTTCATACACCTCTTCAGAGAATAAAACCCTAGACTTCTAGTGGGGTGAGAAAGACATGGCAGCCATTTCAGCCAGTGTCACAAAGACTGTACGGTTGGGTTCTTTCTGCCCAGCTGTCCTGCATACCTCATGTGCACTCACACTGGCTCACTGCTTTCAGCCAGACAGCTCTTCCGTGTATCAGTCCTTCTGCCTTCGGGTCTTTGTAAATGCTGCTTGGATATCTTATAAATGCTCTGTTGCTTCTTGGAATTTGACCCCCTTTCTAGAAGTGTTCTCCCCTCATTTATACTAAGGTCTCAGCTCACATATCACTTTCTTAAGAAGATGTTTATTGATTAAATTATTTTTAAAAAATCTCAGTCTCTTGTTTGGTTTCCTTCACATCAAATTTGTCATTCTTTTGTTTCTTTGCTCTCATTATAGGCCTTTTGCTTAGAAACTGCAGTCGTCCATATTGATAGCCCACAAAGAAAGATACTGACTTTATAGCAAAGCTGAAAAAGTTATAGAGCTAAGAACACAGTAAATGCACACCTCTTTCATTTTGTCAAAACAATAGCAAGTATTCTTATTTTTTAATGGTTTTTGTTTATTTTTGAGAGACAGAGAGAGACAGCATAAGCAGGGGAGGGTCAGAGAGAGAGGGAGATACAGAATCTGAAGCAGGCTCCAGGCTCTGAGCTGTTAGCACAGAGCCCGACGTGGGGTTCAAACTCACGAACCGTGAGATCATGACCTAAGCCGAAGCCGGACGCTTAACCAACTGAGCCACCCAGGTACCCCAAGTATTACTTTTAAAAAGGTACATGCTTTCCTTATGATTGTTGATCCTCTGTTCTGTTTTTCTGTGAACTTCTGTGACATGAAATACATATGAGTTAGCAGAAAGAGTGTGCTTCTCCCAGAAATGTGCATGGAGCATTCAAGAGTATGTCCCCCAACATTTAACAACAACTCTGCAAGCCTAAATTAGGAACAACTTCCCAAGTATAAGACACAAATGCAACTCTGTTTCATTTTTATTTTTGCATGACAAAAATGATTCTAATATTTCTGCACTAGAAGTTCTGAATCCTTTGGAGTGAAGTTTCCTCAGATGCTGGCAAGCCTTTAGCTTCTTTCCTTTCCTTCACCAATGACAGTATTCTTCATTGTTGAGCTCTTTTGGGGTACCTTTCTGACATGGTTTCCCTTACAACAAATGTACACACACACACTCAGAGATACTGTGCACTTGACTTCAAATGGCAGTAGAGGCACAAGCAGATGCTACACAGATCACAACTGTAGCTGATTGTTAATAACCACATTATGTCATAATTAAATTTATTCTTAGTTTTTCTCTAAGATATTAGTAGATGTAAAAGCCTCAAGTCTTACACCTTAGGTGGTGGTTGGTATCACTTTTATAAAGTCTGTAAGCTTATACATAAGGACTACTGCTAATATCTGAATTAATCTCTTTATGTGCTAACATTTTCAGCATAGCATAGCCTATTTTCTGTGTGACTGTTTGTTTTCCTCACAGTGTTTTGGGATAGCTAGGCTTCAAATTATCCTACAAGTTATTTTTAAATTATGCTTTAAATGTTTTTTAAAAAGTGCTTTGAATATAATTTTCTAACTAATATGTTAAAATCTTTCTGTATTGACCAGTGGATAGCCATATATATTTACCTTGTAAGTAACACATTTGTTAGCTATTATTACTTTAAATTTATCTTCATTATTCTCTTAGACTCTAGAATGACCTGATCAGGAGTAAATCCACGAAACCTAACTCTCAAGATACACTCTTGTGTTTTATTTCCTTCATAATTATTATGGGATTAAGAAAGTCACTCTGAACTATCCCAAGTTTTCCCAGACAACATAGAGGCAATCTATTCTGTGCCTCTTCAACAATTTAACTTGTTGCCTAGAACAGACTTTTACTATGAGGAGTGCCCCATGTGATGCTATTTTTAATTAGAAAATCTTGACTCCTTTGGGGATAAATGATAATAAGATATCATAAAACATACATGATCTTATTTTTTTTAAATTTAATGACACCTTTAGTGACCTTGATTGACTAGAAATTTATTCAAAAGTGTAAAAATAGAGGGAAAAAACCATTAGTGTTATCAAATTTCAGCTTAGGTCCTAGCCTGGTTTGACCAATATAATAAAGTTCTTACTGTCTTCAGAACATCAGAGAACTTACTATCCGTGGTTTGGTCTTTGAAGTCACCATGACACCATTGCCTCTGATAAAAGAGTTTATTTATAACTTGCTCAGCTTATGTCCTTTCCCACTGAATCAGCAGGCTCTCTAAAGTTTGGGGATATAATTTCAAGGACTGTTAAACCTCTGTCAAAGTTTGGTTGGCCCCCTGAGGGGCCCTGTGTTTCAACAATCTCTTTGCTAAGACAAGACTTCTCAAGAAAGTACTCAGAAAACTGACAGCTCCAAGTACCAGAGGTTTTGTAACTTGAAGTGGCATTTAATCTGAAAAATAACATTAGCAAATCAGCATATAATTGGCTTTCTATTTCCTTTTCCCACCCCTCATTATTTTTTGTTTTTGGTTAGACTGAGACTCAAGTCAAAATTATACTTGATACAGCAGTTTCCTAATCTCTTCCAAAGGATATTCCTATGCACACAGCTAAGTAGATGGAGTGGCATTATCTTCAGAAAGTAGAAAAATGTACATTTTAATAGGGACTGTTATATTTCTACTATACCTTTTGCATTGTCTCTTTTATTATTCATGTATCTACTGAAGTTTAAGAGGATTTTTTGCCAACAACTAGACTCTGAACAGATTTAGCAATTTATATAAAAATGGAAAATTCTCATACAATCCTTTTACTTCTGTATTTAATTGCTCTTGGGTCTCTCATCACTTTTCAAGTTGCTCTTCTTCTCAGCTCTTGTATTCTACATTATACTATCTTTACATTTTAGCCTCATTAAGCTAATGAATGAGTGGAATGCCCTAGGACCTTCTATGAGATAAGGACCCTCCTGACACCTTTTTAGGTATTCATAAATTGACTCTATAAATTTGACTTGTAACATCCTTTTTTCATGCCCTTTCTTTCACTATTTTCTTTTCACAAAGCAAGATTTAATTAAATAGCATTGAGTAAATAATCTGTACTTTAGTCAATTATACTTTAACCTGAATTTGTTTCATAATGCTTTAGTTAACATTCACTATTGTCTGTGTAAAGTATATGCACACAGTATCATTTCCATAGAATTCTCTCTGTGATAGTGTTTCATTAGAATATGAAAGCACTGTTCTGCTCTTCTTACTGCTGGGATCAAATAAGACTGAGGAAGATCTTGACCTTGCTTGAGATGACTCATGTTGACAAGATAATAGGACCTGGACACTGGACTCATTCTCTTCTACAGCTCAGTTTTCAGAGCCTGCTTCTTTACCACCAAACATTTTTTCCTCCAGTAGTTACAATCAGACTGTGTTGATTCACATCTTTTTGATCAGATCCCCAATAACCTGTCGATGCCTACATGAATACAAACTAGGCTTAGATTCTACTTTTTGTGCTGTGTTATTTTGTTAGTTTCACAGGATTTAGAGTGTAATCCATGTTCTCTATTTAATACCTTGTGACCTTAAGCAAGTTCCTCCACCCTTTCAAGAACTCAGTTTCCTCATATGTTAATGGAGATTATAATAACTACATCTTAAGGAAGGCTGTGACTAATTTTAGTGAGATATTTCATCTAAAATGGTCAACACTCAATGATTAGTAACTATCATTGTTAATAGAAGTAATAGATATACATCTTGCTCTTAATCACATTGAAATTCATTTGGTAAATGAATCTATATGACTTCATAAATAATCAGTTACCCCTTATTAAACTATATGCCCTAGATATTATGAAAAGCATTGTACAAATACCTAATGTACTTATGATAATAAATCTATAAGAATACATTTTTATCATCATTTTTTAGATGGTGAAACTAACACTTAAAGAGGGTAAATTTCTTGCTCATAGTATCCTAATAATGTTCATCAGAACAGTATTAGAATCTAGGCCTTTGACCCCAAAGACCATGCTCTTCCCTGCTATCTGATATGAATGCTAGGTAACATAGTACAAAAGGTTTAGCAGATGCTGAAAGAATTTGGAAGAAATGATTGACTGCTGTTGGTTTGGAAAGTACCACAGAAAAGTTGATCATTCAACTGAATCTTGAAAGAAATGAAGGAGTGGTTATCATACCCACACTGAGGGGAAAGATTTTTCCATTTCAATGCATGCATTCAAAACAGTAAGATATTTGAACCTAACTATATTAATTTAGAGATTCCACTTACAAAATCAATTACAAATTCTTAGGTCTGAAAATAAAGAAGAGACCTGACTTGGTCAGGGTAGTGACCATCAAAAATATCGGACAATTTCAGTGCTCTGTTTCATTATTTAAAAGTATTAGAAGTTCTTTTTTTTTCTTTATTTTTTTTTATTTTTCAGATACAGAGAGACAGCATGAGCAGGGGAGGGTCAGAGAGAGAGAGGGTGATACAGAATCTGAAGCAGGCTCCAGGCTCTGAGCTAGCTGTCAGCACAGAGCCTGATGCAGGGCTCAAACCCATGAACCGTGAGATCATGATCTGAGCCAAAGCCGGATGCTTAACCAACTGAGCCACCCAGGCACCCCTAGAAGTTCTTAACTCATCAAGAACTCAATAAGAAAGAAGAACTCATGAAGGCAATGGAGAATATGATCCTTTTATATTATTGAAGATGAAAATACTGGGAAGAGTTTTGATTTTCCTGTGCCTGTCTTTCTTTCTCCTGTTACTTATAGGAGTTCTTTAATGCAGAGCACTGGACTTCTCTATTAACTTCCTGCACTCTCATTTTCTCAGGAAAGTCATCTGTACATATAGTTTACATCTTGCTGTATTTGCCAAATAGTATATTTCCTTATATTTTAACCTTGTATACTATAACCTTGATATAATTGCTTATTAGTTGCAAGCAATTTATTGTAGATTTTTTTAGATTCCTCTTTTTCTTTTAGAGTTTATTGTCAACTTCGTTTCTGGATAACACCCAGTGTTCATCCCAACCAGTGCCCTCCTCCATGCCCATCACCCCTTCCCCCTCTCCCCCACCCCCATCAACCCTGTTTGTTCTCAATATTTAAGAGTCTCTTATGGTTTGCCTCCCTCCCTCTCAACTATTTTTTTCACTTCCCCTCCCACATAGTCCTCTGTTAAGTTTCTCCTGTTCCAGGTATGAGTGAAAACATGGTATCTGTCCTTCTCTGCCTGATGTATTTCACTTAGCATAACACCCTTGAGTTCCATCCATGTTGCTACAAATGGCCAGATTTCATTTTTTCTCGTGGCCATGTAGTATTCTATTGTATATATAAACCACATCTTCTTGATCCATTCATCAGTTGATGGACATTTAGGCTGTTGTTGAAAGTGCCGCTATGAACATTGGGGTATATGTGCCCCTGTGCATCAGCACTTCTCTATCCCTTGGGTAAATCCCTAGTAGTGCTATTGCTGGGTCATAGGGGAGTTCTCTTGTTAATTTTCTGAGGAACCTCCCACTGTTTTCCAGAGTGGCTGCTCCAGTTTACATTCCCACCAACAGTGTAGGAGGGTGTCCGTTTCTCCACATCTTGCCAGCATCTATAGTCTCTGGATTTGTTTATTTTAGCCACGCTGATTGGTGTGAGGTGGTATCTCAGTGTGGTTTTGATTTGAATTTCCCAGATGATGAGTGACGCTGAGCATCGTTTCATGTGGCGGTTGGCCATCTGGATGTCCTCTTTGGAGAAGTGTCTATTCATGTCTTCTACCCATTTCTTCATTGGATTATTCGTTTTTTGGGTGTGGAGTTTGGAGAGTTCCTTGTGGATTTTGGATACTAGCCCTTTATCCAATATGTCATTTGCAACTATCTTTTCCCATTCTGTCGGTTGCCTATTAGTTTTCTTTTTTTTTTTTAATTTTTTTTTGATTCTAAACTCTTATTTTTATTCTTTTTTTTTTAATATTTTATTGTCAAATTGTTTTCCATACAACACCCAGTGCTCTTCCCCTCAAGTGCCCTCCACCATCACCACCACCTCTCTTAGTTTTCTTGATTGCTTCCTTTTCCGTTCAGAAGCTTTTAATCTTGATGAGGTCCCAATAGTTCATTTTTACTCTTGATATCCTTGCCTTTGGAGATGTGCTGAATAAGAAATTGCTGTGGTTGAGATCAAGGAGGTTGTTTCCTGCTTTCTCTTCTAGGGTTTTGATGGTTTCCTGTCTCACATTCAAGTCCTTCATCCATTTTGAGTTTATTTTTGTGTATGGTGTAAGAAAGTGGTCTAGTTTCATTCTTCTGCATGTTGCTGTTCAGGTCTCCCGGCACCACTTGCTAAAGAGGCTGTCTTTTTTCCATTGGATACTGTTTCCTGCTTTGTCAAAGATTAATTGGCCTTACATTTGTGGATCCAGTTCTGGGTTTTCTATCCTTTTCCATTGGTCTGTGTGTCTGTTTTTGTGCCAGTACCATACTGTCTTGATGAGGACAGCTTTGTAGTAGAGGCTAAAGTCTGTGATGGCTCCTGTTTTGGTTGTCTTCTATATTACATTGGCTTTTTGGGGTCTTTTGTGGTTCCATACAAATTTTTGATTGTTCTAGCTTGAAAAGAATGCTGATGTAATTTTGATAGGGATTGCGTTGAATGTGTAGATTGCAATGAATGTAGATTGCTTTAGGTAGTATTGACATTTTAATAATATTTATTCTTCCTATACATGAGCATGAAATGTTTTTCCATTTCTTGGTGTCTTCTTCGATTTCCTTCATAAATTTTCTATAGTTTTCATCTTACAGATCTTTTACATCTTTGGTTAGATTTATTCCTATGTTTTTTATGGTTTTTCATGCAATTGGGAATGGGATCAGTTTCTTGATTCCTCTTTCTGTTGCTTCATTATTGGTGCATTAAAATGTAACCGATTTCTGTACATTGATTTTGTATCCTGCAACTTTGCTGAATTCAGGAATCAGTTCTAGTAGACTTCTGGTGGAGTCTGTCGGGATTCCCATGTAGAGTATCATGTCATCTGTAAAAAGTGACAGTTTGACTTCTTTGCCAATTCTGATGCCTTTTATTCCCTTTTGTTGTCTGATTGCTGATGCTAGGACTTCCAGCACTATGTTAAACAACAGTGGTGAGAGTGGGCACCCCTGTCGTGTTCCTGATCTCAGGGGGAAGCTCTCAGTTTTTCCCCATTGAGGATGATATTAGCTGTGAGCTTTTCACAAATGGCTTTTATGATGTTTAAGTAAGTTCCTTCTATCCTGACTTTATCGAGGGTCTTTATTAGGAAAGTTTTTGTCAAATGCTGTATTTTGTCAAGTGCTTTTTTTTGTCATATGGTTTTTATCTTTTCTTTTGTTAATGGGATGTATCACATTGATGGATTTGTGAATATTGAACCAGCCCTGTAACTCAGGAATGAATCCCACTTGGTCATGGTGGATAATTCTTTTTATGTGCTGTTGAATTCAATTTGCTAGTGTCTTGTTGAAGATTTTTGCATCCGTATTCATCAAGGGTATTCGCCTGTAGTTCTCTTTTATTGCTGGCTCTCTGTCTGGTTCGGGAATCAAAGTGATACTGGCTACGTAGATGAGTTTGGAAGTTTTCCTTCTATTTCTATTTTTTGGAATATCTTGAGAAGAATGGGTATTAACTCTGATTTAACTGTCTGATTGACTTCAACAGGGAAGCCATCTGGCCCAGGGCTCTTATTTTTGGGAGATTTTTGATAACTGATTCAATTTCTTCACTTGTTATGGGTCTGTTCAGATTTTCTATCTCTTACTGCTTGAATTTTGAAAGTGTGTGTGTGTGTGTGTGTGTGTGTGTTTAGGAATTTGTCCATTTCTTCTAGGTTGTCCAGTTTGTTGGCATATAATTTTTCATAGTATTCCCTGATAATTGCTTGTATTTCTGAGGGATTGGTTGTAATAAATCCATTTTCATTAGTGATTTTTGTCTATTGGTGCTCTCCCTTTTCTTTTTGAGAAGCCTGGCTAGAGGTATCTCAATTTTGTTTATTATTTCAAAAAACCAACTCTTGGTTTCATTGATTTTTTTTTTGATTCTGTATTGTTTATTTCTGCCCTGATCTTTATTATTTCTTTTCTTTGGCTGGGTTTGGGGTGTTCTTGCTGCTCTACTTCTAGTTTCTTTTGATGCACTGTTAGATTTTGTATGTGCGTGTTTTCTAGTTTCTTGAAATAGGCCTGAGTTGCAATGTACTTTCCTCTTAGGTTTGCCTTTGCTGCATCCCAAAGAGTTTGGATTGTTGTATTTTCATTTCTTTGTTTCCATATATTTTTAAATTTCTTCTCTAATTGCCTGATTGGCCCATTAGTTCTTTAGTAGGGTGTTCTTTAACCTCTGTGTTTTGGGAGGTTTTCCAGACTTTTTCCTGTGATTGATTTCAAGTTTCATAGCATTGTGATCTGAAAGTATGCATGGTGTGATATCAATTCTTTCATATGTATTGAGGGCTGCTTTATGACCCAGTATGTGACCTATCTTGGAGAATGTACCATGTGCACTTGAGAAGAAAGTGAATTCCATAGCCTCAGGATGTAGAGTTCTAAATATATCTGTCAGATCCCTCTGGTCCAATGTGTCGTTCAGATCCATTGTTTCTTTAGTTTGCTGTAAGTGGAGTATTAAAATTCCCTGAAATTACCACATTCTTATCTGTAAGATTGTTTATACATGTGATTAATTGTTTTATGCATTTCGGTGCTTTCCAATTTGGTTTGTAGGCATTTATAATCATTAGCTCTTCCTGATGGAGAGACCCTGTAATTATTATATAATGCCCTTCTTTATCTCTTGTTACTGCCTTTACTTTAATGTCCTGTTTGTCCGATATAAGTATTTATATTTTCTTTTGACTTCCAGTAGCATGATAGATATTTCTTCAACCTCTTACTTTCAATCTGGAGTGTACTTAGGTCTAAAATGACTCTCTTGTAGACAGCAAATAGATGGATCTTGTTTCTTTTTAATCCATTCTGATATCCTATGTCTTTTGATTGGAGCATTTAGTCTATTTACATTCAGTGTTATTATTGAAAAATATGAGTTTAGAGTCATTGTGTTCTCAAGGATTCATGCTTGTAGTGGTGTCTCTGGTACCTTGTGTTTCTTGCAACATTTCCCTCATGAAATCCCTCCTAGGATTTCTTTTAGGGCTGATTTAGTGGTGATGAATTCCTTCAATTTTTGTTTGTTTGGGAAAACTTCTGTCTCTCCTATTCTGAATGACAGGCTTGTTGGATAAAGGATTCTTGGCTGCATATTTTTTCCGTTCATTACATTGAATATTTCCTGCCATTCCTTTTTGGCCTGTCAAGTTTCAGTAGATAGGTCTGTTACTACCCTGATGTGTCTCCCTTTGTATGTTAGGGCCCTTTTATCCCTAGCTGCTTTCAGAATTCTCTCTTTACCCTTATATTTTGCCAGTTTCACTATGATATGTCATACAGAAGATTGATTCAAGTTATGTCTGAGGAGAGTTCTCTTTGCCTCTTGGATTTCAATGTCTGTTTCATTCTCCAGATTGGGGAAGTTCTCACCTATAATCTGTTCATGTACCCTTTCAGCCCGTTTCTCTCTCCTCTTTTTCTATGGAATTCCCATGATACAGATATTGTTCTGTTTGATTCTATCACTCAGGTCTCAAATTCTCCTGTCGAGTTACTGGATCAATTTATCCCTCTTTATCTCGGCTTTCTTTTTTTCTGTAATTGTGTCTTCTAATTCACTTATTCTCCTCTCTGCCTCCTCAATCTGTGTAGTGGCCACCTCCATTTTATGATGTACCTCATTTATAGCATTTTTTAATTCACCACCACTATGTTTAAGGTCCATAATCTTTGTTGCAATAGGTTTTCTGGGGTCTTCCAAGCCTTTTCCAAGCCCAGTGATTAATTTTATGACAATTATTCTAAATTCTTGGTCAGTTATGCTGCTTATATCTGTTTTGACCAATTCTTTAGCTGTCACTTCTTCCTGGGATTTCTTTAGAGGAGAGTTCTTCTGTTTCATAATTTTGTCTAGCATTCTGTCTCTTGTAAGTTTTAAAAGCTTATTATGCATTCTGTACCTGCCAGTACTGCTATATTAAAGAGGCTCATAGACTGTACAGGGCCTGTCTGTTCAGGAAGTGTTCTTTTAGTGGTGTCCCTTTGTCTCTCTTGACGAGACTTTAGTTATTATATTTTCCTACTGGTAGTGATATTTGGGACTCTCCACCATGTATACTTTGGCTTGTTTCTTGAGGTGACCCTATGAGGCTGTCTTTTTAGTGGACTCCGTCTCTTTTCCTCCCAGACTCTTGCGGTTCAGAGTCCTTTGGATTCAGCCCTTCTTTGTTTGAGAGATGCAAGCAGGAAGTACAGAACTCATTATTTCTCTGCCATCTTGCTTCCTCGATTTTTTTCAGATTTCTACCTAAGTGACTAAATGATTATATCATCTGTGAACAAAGGTAGTTTTATTTCTTCCACCCCTTTTATTTCCTTTCCTTTTATATCGTATTATCCAAAACTTCCAGTACAATAAAAAAGCATTGGTGAGAGGGTATATCCTTGTCTTGCTCCTGATCTTAGCAGAAAAGCTTTAAGTTTTTCACCATCAAGTATGATGTTAGCTGAAGTTTTTTTGTAGATAGACTTCATCAAGTAGAGGACATTTCCCCCTATTTCTTGTTTGTTAAATGCTTTATCTGCATCTATTGTTTTGATCATGTGATTTTCTTTGTTTTCAGCTTATTGATGTGGTGGATTACATTAATTGATATTTGAATGTTGAGCCAACCTTGCATACTTGAGATAAATCTTACTTGGTTGTGGTGTATAATTTTTATACATTGTTAGATGTGATTTAACAATATTATGTTGAATGTTTTTGCATCTATGTTTATGAGAGATTTCAGTCTGTAGCTTTTTTTTTATCGTGTTGTCTTTGTTTTTTGTATTTGGATAATACTGGCCTCATAGAATGAGTTAAGAAGTATCCTCTGTGATTCTGTCGTCTGGAAGAGTTGTAGAGAATTGGTATAATTTATTCCTTAGATGTTTGATAGAATTCATCATCATGCTCATCTGTGTGTGGTGCTTTTTATTTTGTAAAGTTATTTATTGATTCAACGTTTTTAATAGATGTGGTCCTGTTTATATTATCTATTCCTTCTTATTGAGTTTTGGCATAATATGTTTTTCAAACAATTGGTCTACTTCATATGGTTTATCAAATTTGGAGGCATAAACTTGTTCATAGTAGTCTTTTTTTATTCCTTTGGGATCTGTGGTGATATCCTCTCTTTCATTTCTGATATTAGTAAGTTGTGTCTTTTTTTATTCTTTGCTAACCTGGCTAAAGGCTTATCAATTTTATTGATCTTATCAAAGAACCAGCTTTTGCTTTATTGATATTCTCTAATGATTTCCTGTCTCAGTTTCATTGATTTCTATTCTAACTTTTATTATTTATTTTCTTCTGCGTACTTTGGTTTTAATTTGTATTTCTTTTGTTAGTCTCCTAAGATAGAAGCTTAGATTATTGATTTTAGATTCTTCTTTCCTAATATGTGCATTCAATGCTATAAATAAATGTGCTTTTGATATAACCCACAAATTTTGATAAGTTGTATTTTTTTCTCATTTAGTTCAGAGTCTATATATTTTAAATTTTGTCTTGAGATTTTATTCTTTGACTCATGTGTTATTTAGAGGTGTGTTGTTCATCTTCGGGTATTTTGGAATTTTTCAGCTTTTATTTATTGACTTCTAGTTTAATTCCATTGTGGTCTGCAAAAAGTGTATGATTTCTATTAATTTGAAGTCGTTAAGTGGCATTTTATGGCTCAGAATGTGGTCTCCCTTGTGATCTTGAGATGAATATGTATTTTGCTCTGTTGGACAAAGTAGTCTAAAGATGTTAATTATATTCAGTCAATTGATTGTGCTGCTGATGTCAGCTATGTCCTGATTTTCCTTTAAGATCTGTGGTGATATTTGTGAGTCAGATGCTTAACCAACTGAGCCACCCAGTGCCTCCTGTCTCCGTTCTGCTTGTAATGGTGTGTAGACCATTGATGTTTAAGGTAATTACTGCTATGGTTAAATTAATATCCACCATATTTGTTACTATTTTTCTATTTGTTACCCTTGTTTTTTGTTCTTATTTTGTTTTCCACACTTTTTCTGACTTTCATGGTTTTTATTGAGTATTTTGTGTGAACCATTTTATCTGCTTTCTTAGTACCTCAATTATATTTCCTTTTTTTTTCTTTTTACTTTTTCCAGTGGTTACTCTAGAGTTTACAGTATACATTTATGGCTAGTCCAAGTTCACTTTCAAATTATGGGTAGCACAAGTACCTTATAATAACAAATCATTCTGAATTCCTCCCTTACATTTATTGTATTATTATTATCATACTTATATATAAGTATATATATAATATTATTATTGTTTTGAGCAAACTATTATCTGTTAGATCAATTAAAAATAAGAAAATAAAATTTTGCAGTTTACCTTTATTTATTCTCAGATGCTCTTCTTTTCTTTATTTAGATCCGAGTTCCTAACCAATATCATTTTCTTTCTCTCAGAAGAATTTCTTTTTTTTATTTTTTTATTTTTATTTTATTTTATTTTTATTTATTTTTGAGAGACAGAGAAAGAGACAGCTAGCAGGGGAGGGTCAGAGAGAGAGGGAGACATAGAATCTGAAGCGGGCACCAGGCTCTGAGCTAGCTGTCAGCACAGAGCCCAATGCAGGATTCAAACCCACGAACCGTGAGATCAATACCTGAGCCAAAGTCGGAGGCTTAACCGACTGAGCCACCCAGCCACCCCAGAAGAATTTCTTATAATATTTCTTGCAAGTCAGGTCTACTAGTAATAAATTCTCTCAAGTTTTTGAGAAAGTAAATATTTTTCACCCATCCCTCATCTTATCTCTATCCATCTCTCATTTTCTCACCAGAAAGACTCTTTACATGCTGTTCTGTCAGACTGTGTGTCCTCATTAATTGAAACATCAGTGCAAAACTTTGACAAACCCTCTCTAATCTCTCTCCTTATACTGTTTATGCAATTATTCTAGTAATTCTTAAGAAATGGGCCATGAGTGTGTTATATGTCTAATTCTTTTGTATATTTTAAGTAAGTTTTTGATTTGTAGGCCTTATTTTCACCATAGTGTCTCAAAATGTATGGAATAATATTCATTTCACTTTGTGATTGTGTGAATGCTACTAACCTGTGACCACTCTCAAGTAGTGTATGGCTACCATCTATTTACGAGGTGCCTTTAAATCCTGGGCTCTTGGGCTCTAGACTAAAATAGAAAAATACAGATAACCATTGATTTTTTCTTGTACTAGGGTAAGTGTGTCTACAATTTTTGCTTTGAAAAAAATGATAATGTGTCACCATCCTAGACTTGCTTGATTTTTATGATTAAAAAAACTACTCTTAATATGTGCCCACACCAGTAACAGTTTAGATAATGAAATTTTGTAATCAATTTATGTTTTGATCAGGAAAAATGTCAGTAGCTTTGAAGTCTGCCTTTAAAGTTCATTTTTAAAAAGTTATCTAAAGATTATATCATGCCTCAGAATATTAAATGGGACAGTTCTGTTGAGGCCCGGGCCAGTTTCTGATTGTACGCAGGCCCTGTGAATTTTGAAGCTGATTTTTTGGGTCATCCAATCGACATGTCCCATGGTGACATTTGAAGAATGGCTGAAAGCAATGTATAGGTAGATTTGCCAGATTTCCACTTCTGAAACACCTTTTGTAATAAGGCATGTCCTAGTATTATTGTTACAGCACATAATTCACCCAATATGTTTCAAAATTAGAGAATTTAAATTTTATGAATCTCTTGATACTCTTTTCTTATTATTTTGTTGGCTGAAGCAGAAATCCTTTCAAACATAGGTAGGAATAAAAAGACCCTCCCCATTCATAATCATTTCTGCTTATGGCCAAATGATAATTACTAGAAAGGAAAATACTTTAACAAGGAAAAGCGACATAGACCAGAATCAATGGAGATTTAATTTTTGCTGTAGACTTTCCAAAAATTTTTAAATTTTTTTCTTTTGCACATGTTATTGCTTGCACTCATTTCTGTACAGCAGTTATGTTTTTGCTCCAGAAATCTTCTAGAAAAGGGTATTAATTTGTTCATGAGTTCTATTATTAATATGGGTCTGGCACCATGAAAGACACCACAGTTATAGAAGTGAATCAGTCAGACATCATAACCTTTGCAATGGGCCAAGTTAGAATAAGAGGAAGAGAGAAAAAAAAAGTCTATGTGAAGAGTTTAAATTTTGATTATAAAGGGAAACAATATATGTGTGCTCTCTTAACACTTCATTTTATTTTATTTTTCTAAGTATTCATTTTATTTTTTTTCCATAATATTTTATTGTCAAATTGTTTTCCATACAACACCCATTTTAGATTAAAACATATTAAGTATTAAAACACCTATAAATAAGTAGTATGTTCTATATTTTTGTTTTTGTCTTACACTTTCATTCCTTTTCTGTTCTAGTTCTAGTCATACTTCTAGTTCTTATGCATTCATTCATTTATTCACAAACTGGATATTTATTTTCTACTAAATTTTAAGAAGATGCTGACAGTAATCTTTCCTAACGAGTATAGATCTTAGTAGAAAAGGACACTAATGTATATGTACTTATATATGGCATATATAGCATATCAGAGGCTGCATTTGCTCATCACTGTTTTTAGACATTTAACAGTTGGAATTCATGATGGTTTCAAATTAAATCTTCAGATTTCTAATTGCTGTCACGTGTGTGCTCTGTCTCATATTTTATAGTTTTGCTACATTGTAGAACTTTGTAACATGTCACTCTGGCTAGGCTAGATGGTTCTGTATGTATCCAGTTAGCATGAGCCTTAGTTGTTCCCTCCACTCTGGCTGAGAGAGTAGCAATACCTGGGCTTCCCGGGCCAGCTCAGTCCCTGGCCAACAGCCTGCTGGTCACAGATACTTGAGTAGGCCCTGCGAACGGGCGAGGCAGCTCAAACCAACCCACAGCATTATGAGCTTTCAACAAACAGTTTTTTGGAGTTAAGCCACCAAATTTGAGGCCGTTATCTAGGAATAGCTAAGTGAATGAAAAGAATGAACATAGTTACAGAGAGAGGAAAGAACTATAGATTGGGATAATATTATTTGCATTTATTTATTTATGTATTTATTTTGCAAAATATAAGTTAAACCCTTAGGACCAGAAAATAAAAAGTATATTTCCCAGACCAAAACAGAGAGTACTAGCTGAAATTCCAAATGTGCTGAAAGTAATTAGTGGAAGGGAATCCTGTGCAAAATAGGTAGAGTCTTCAGTGCTTCTAAATGAGCTTAACCATGATGTAATGTAAGTTTTTTACATAAAGAGTCATATAGTCACATTTTGAAAGAGAGCACATCATTCAATTTGAAAGGTCTCTAAATATTAGTCTTTTTAATAAATATTTTAAAATTATTTTATTGAATAACATATTGAGTAACATAGACTATGACATGATCTGTTCAATTAGGTGATCCTGTGAAGTACCATTAAACCTTATACCACTTGCATGGCATTATCCCATAGTGTCTTCTGTGTTGAATGTTTACCTGATTAGTGTTTTAATTTCTTACATTTTGCATCTAAAATACTTGTGTCCATGTAGGACCACCTGGGTGGCTCAGATAGTTAAGCATCTGACTCTGGATTCTGGCTCAGGTCACGATCTCATGGTTTGTGAGATCCAGCCTGCATTGGGCTCTGCACTGACAGCACGGAGATGCTTGGGATTCTCTCTCCCCTCTCTCTCGCTCCCCTCCCCCACTCATGCTTAGACTCTCTCTCTCTTAAAAATAAATTAACATTTGAAAAATTAAAACAAAATCCTTGTGTGCATGTAGACTGTGCTTTTCACAGTATGTGCCATTGACCATCTGTGGCAGAAGCAACTGGAGTGTTTGTTTGAAAAGCAGATGTTTGGGCCCACCCCAAAGCTTCTTAAATACACTTCAAGGATGTGGTTGGAAATTTCCTTCCTCAGCAAATTTCCACAAACATTTGAGAATCTTTACTATAGACCTGGCATAGTGCAAAGTGCTAAAAATGTTTTTGAACTTAATGGTAAACAGGAATATGTGTGCTTTGTTGACACTCCTATTTTAGTACGTAAAATTTGTCTATAGAATTTACATACCAATGATTCATGCCAGTATCCTCAAGCAAACCATTTTCAGACAAAGTATAGTTTAATACTCAGTTGCCATTGGAATTACACAAGTTATTCATCAGGCTGGGTCTGGTGTAACTAGCAAAGAAGAAATACTTTTTACCCTTAATTTGGCAGAAGCGTCTTCTTTGATTCTCAGAATCAAAATAAAAAATGAGGAAAGCAGCAGGCCCTGGCTGAATGAGAAGAACCTTGGGAGATGAATAAAGTCTCTAACTAGTGTTGGTTTGGCAGTTTCATGTAGAAGCTCTATATAGAGGTAAAACTCAAAGAAGAGTTAAACCTCAGTTCTTAGTAACTTTGCATAAGTCCATCTTTATTTTTTGAAAAAAAAATGATGAAACAAATTCTTAAGGCAGACGTCATCGTTATGTTAATGCCTTAAAGGAGTAATTGGAAACAGCAGTAAATAAACTGTGCATTGATATTAACTTTAACAATGTGGTGGTGGAGATAATTTAAAGAACATATGAGGAGCATAATTAAAATGTAGTCATGTGTGGTCTGGAAGAAATGTAATGTAATGTAATGCTCAGTCATTTCTCAAGGATAAGTTCTTGGCTTTACAAATATTTCATTAATTCTGTCTCACAATGGAACAAACTACAGTGTGATTTATACTCTAAGAATCAAGAATGCAAGAATATTACTTATTGTTTAGAGGAACAGCAATACCCTTTCCTACTGCTTTTGTACTAGGCTTTGCTTTTTTGCAATTTCTCAAGTGAAATGAAAGAGAATTTCTCAAAAGAATGAAATTATCCTGTCCTTCCTTTTTTTTTTTTTTTGCATTTGATTTAAAATCTAAGGATTAAACCTGCACTTCTCCAAATTAACTAAATAAAGATTTGCTAACAAAGAGTCATGACAACCATAATTTTGGGAACAGATGCATAATTGGAAGAAGGAGAAACACTGAGGTTATCTTCCTGTGGCTTTGAATATATGTAGCTGCACCAAAGAGAATAAGCCCATTCGACATCCAAACTCAGCAGCTTTGTTTTTGGATCTAGACTATGTACCTTAGTCATGAAACTTCCATTGAGTATATGTGTCATCCAGAGTCCAGAGTGAGAAGTGTGTTTTCCAAGTCTGGTTTTGTAGATTTCTCAGAACCCTTTTTGATCCTTTTAATTTTATTAACTGAGATGGAAACCTCTTGACATCAGAATTTTTGCAAAGTTTATTCCATCTCCCAGCCCCTGAAAGCTTTTAAATACCTAGGGGTTGGTCCAGATTGTCACCTAATGAATAAGAAAATCTTCCAAAGCATTTGAGGCCATTAGTTGCCATAAAATCACAAATGATTATATTATCCCTGTAAAAACAAATTAAAACCTTCAGTTTATTCTACTATTTTTCCATTATAAATAAGAACTTTCCAGCGTCACTAAAGAAGTGCATTTGCCAAAAAAGTTTAATCTGTCATTTCTTTGGACCACTTAAAGCAAATACCAGGTATGGAAGGACAAGTCAGACGACAGAACAAGCCACTAATCACGAGAAACCAGAAAATAAGACTGCATGTAGGACCCCTGTCCCATTCTTTTCAAGAAGCTGATGCCTTAAGAAAAGGGCAGGGTTGGAGGAAAGGAAACTAGTGCACATTAAAAGATATTTCAGAGATAAAACAACCATATTAATCATACAGTCCTTGGCTGATCCTGGTTTCTACAAACTAGCTATAAAACATAGCTCTGGAACATACACTGGATATTAGATATTAGAGAATCATTAATTTTGTCATATCTGACAAAAGCATATAGGAAAATATCTTCATTTTTAAAGTTGTATACCTTAATATTTAAAGATAGACTGTCATGATGAATGTAATTTACTTTACAAAATCTAAGCATAAGAAAAAAATACAAATAGGTTTATTAATGAAGCCAATATGGATAATGGTTACTAAATTTTAAATCTCAGTTTTAATTATATGGTTTCATTATGCTGTGTCTTCGCATTTCACTTTTGTTTTTGAAAAATTGCCTAATAAATGTAAAAGGGACATAGTGGTCTTTCATAATTCAATTAGAATTAGACTTAGAGTTAGAATTTTTTGAATGAGCCTGGGCCTTTGTTATAATCAAGAAAGCACGAGTTTTAGTAGCAAAGAACACTTAGTGTTAATAGATCCGCATTCAAGTAAAACCATGGGCGAGGGCCCTGTCTAACTGCTTTCTCACCCTCAAACCAAGTTCAGTCTAGGACTTTTCAATCAGATTTAAACCAAGAACAATAATCCTTGTCACCCTCCCATGTCAAGGGGGTGTTACAATGATGAATGAGCTCCAGGAATAGATTTGGCTGCTGATGTATTTGTAACCCATATGGCTGTGTCACCCTTTGACTTTTCTAAGAGGAACAGAAAATAGTTACATTTAGTATGCCACAAATTAAATTTCTGTCAAGTTTGGCTTTAAAAATCACTCTCCTAGAAATCCAGGTTTTCATAGGCTGGCAAAGAATCTTTGTAAGATCCCACATTGGGAACCGAAGCTACTATATAGGAATAGCTCACTGGTAGTGGGTGATTTTTTTCTAGGTGGAAATGTAACTTTGTTAGCATTAAAAATGTATATAGATATTTTCTTTAAAAAACAGTTTTATTAAGATATACTTGACATGCACTACTAACATATTTAATATATACAATTTGACTAATTTAAATATGTATATACCTGGGGAACTCTTACTGCAGTCAAGGCAATAAATTTACCCATCTCCTCAAAAAGTTTTTTAATGGCCACCTAATTGCTTTTCACTTGAACAGCTTTAAGATTTGTCAATACTATACACTCCGTATGTTCTAAGTACTGCTACAAACAAATATTTAGTAGAGCTTCAATATTTTTAGTATTGATCACATCAAAGCTAGTACATAAATTAATGAGTAAAATGCTATTGGCTACTATTACTTGGTTGGTCTATTTTTAAAAAGTTTTCTACCAAAAACTGCTTAACAAGTGCTTCATAGGTGTAACAGTAGCACAGATTAATCCAGTATGTTTGATTAGATATGTGTCACACTGTAACGTAGGATTTTTTTTTCTCATTGTCCTATTCAAGTTGAGTAAATATTTCCTATAGATGTTTTTTATCCCCCTCCCCTGCATCAAGTGGTATTTTTATAAGAGCCTACACAGGAAAATTCATCTGTTTGCCTTTTGGAATTTATACTTTCAGCTAATCTTAAATAATCCTCATGCTTCTTCCCATTCTATGAAGACATCATAGGCATCTGTTTAGACTCATTTCCATGAACTCAGACTGCATGGGGCTATACCACAGTACAGGGTTTGGAGTAAATTAAAGTTGCGTTAGAATCCTAGGTAGAAATGAACTTGGAAAATGAAGGAAAAAGCCTAAACATATATACAATATTAAAGAGTGAGAAAGAAAGGAAATTTTGCTCTATTCAAAAATGAGGAGTTTGCAACTGATTTCAGGTAAAACTAATGGTCAGGAGGCCACACCAGAGGAGAAGAGGGATTTCTAGACACCTGTGGCCTCACGCTTGCTCAAGAAGATGCTCTTTAGGGACTAAGGCTGATGTCAGGGGGTTGAGTATCTTACCTTAGCTGAGTTGAGATACAGCACAATGGACACATTTTTTGTAGATAGTGGGAAAAAAAAGTGTCCCGGGTAAAGAAACCTCAGGCAGGAAAAGGGTGCATGTATCAATCAGAGGGTCCATGGCTTCTGCACTGGGTACATTGGGAATTAATTACATCTTAAGACCAGAAGACAAGCTTTATTGTATCATGAACTGCTTCATTGCTATAATCTCGGTGCTTACAGTCATATTTGAAAAACCAAACAAGTCTAAAAGGCTGACTTGAATATTTGGCACTAAAAAAATAAAATAAAATAAAGAAAAGTCAGTGAGTTCTTGGTTGTATGACCAGGCTTCCACATTTTCAGAAGAAGAATTATCATACTGTATACAAATTGATAAAATCATAACATAAAAGCAATAAACTTATATCTGTATGGCAGGAGAAATGGAAAGTTAGTTATTTAAACCAATCTGAATTTGGTTTCTAAGTGCACTAATATCAGGATAGGTGTCTCTGCAGTTCTCGCGGTGCTTCCTTCATGCTGGCAAAACAGATGCACCTGCTCTAGGAGTCATAGTCACATTGCAGGTTTAGCAATGGAGGGAAAGGTGAGCCCAGCCATCTCTATATTTATTTATTTATTTTTTAGAGAGAGAGAGTGAGCAGGGTAGGGGCAAAGGATTCGAAGTGGGCTCCATGGTGACAGTGGAGAGCCCAGTGTAGGGCTGGAACTCATGAACCAAACTCACAAACTGTGAGATCATGTCCAGAGCCAAAGTCCGAGGCTCAGCTGGCTGAGCCACCCAGCGCCCCTCTATCTCTTTTATCAAGACTGCTAGAGACTTCTAAGAATACTTCTATCAGACTTTCTTTTGTGTCTTATAGACTAGAACCCAGTCACATGATCAGTTTTTGCTGTAATAAAAGTGGGAAATCAAGTATTTGGCAATGAATAGTAGGAATATTATGACTGGTTTAGATTGATCATGATACTTTGCCAGGGGCTGAATATAATACTACCCTGAATATAATCTAGTTTTTAGTACTAAGGAAGGGAAGAGGGAGAGGAAATGTTATTTAGTAGGCAAGTAAGAGTGTCTGCCTAATTTGCTTCAAATCTCCTGTCTATATGGAATGCCATTTTATGCTTATGCAACACAAAATTTTAGGCATGCCAACCACTCTGCTACATAAACTATCAAGCAGCTAAAATATATGCAAAATGATAAGTGAGTAATATAACACACTTAAATACTTGTTTGGGTAGTCCAGAGAATTAAATGATATGAATTTATTTGGAAATTTTTCTCTTTGTGTTTATATAAACTCTGCCATGTCTAAAGGAAAATACCTAAAAACTACAAAACAACCATCAGATTATTATGATAAAAGAATCCAACATGTTATGATAAAAAAAAAAACAATGGCAAAGTAGTCAAAATATATGGAATCCCATCTAACAGCCACAACTAATGCATGGTATGGCCTTGGACAACTTTTTTTTTTTAACCTGTCTAGTTGGTTTCTTAATAAATAATAAATAAATACCAATAAATTTGGTATCTAGAGTCCAAGTTAACTGACTGAAAAGTTCATAAGGTTGGTAAAATAAGACAATAGGGATGGCTTGGAAAATTTGATGATCATATATGACTATGTAGTGCAAAAGAAAAAATGAATAAATATTTTGTTTTCCAGTTTAAGTGAGAAATTAGATCGCTGATAGTTATATTAACTTACTTTTGGTTTCAAAAAGGTTTTAAACAGCTTATTAGAAAAACAACTGAAAGAGCGAAGGAATACTATACATGTCAAACTGAGAGGTGCCACATACATTCTCTTATCATTCTTTTTTTAAAATTTTATAATGTTTATTCATTTTTGGACAGAGAGAGAGAGAGGTAGAACATAAGCAGAGGAGGGGCAGAGAGAGAGGGAGACACAGAATCTGAAGCAGGCTCCTCGCTCTGAGCTGCCAGCACAGAGCCCAAAGCAAGACTCGAACTCACAAATAGCAAGAGCCCAAGTCAGACGTGCAACCAAATGAGCCCCCATTCTTGTGTTATTTTTAAAAGGTGCTGAATGTGAAGGCAGTAAACAAGAATAGGATAAGTATTATATGATAATGTATTTAGCTTATAGTATATGATGTAATTTTAAATGATTATCATGTTCTAAAAGTAGACATTTGAGATATTGCAACTTAAATTTTAATGATTTTCTTCTAGCTGTGTTTTCAGAAAAAAGTAACAAATGTAGCTGATTTTGTGAAATTATTTATCCCTTAGTATTTGTCATAGTTTCTTTATCCTCAGAATTCCAGAATGTGGTTATATAAATTATTTTACATTTGTCCAATTAACTAATACATGTGTAAGAAATATTTTTGTTGCATTTCCAGAAAAATTTTTTCAGAATTTCTGCCTATCTACATTGTGTAATAGCTACATTTACAAATCCATTTCTAGTATAGTTTGTTGAGAATTTTTCTGTACGTTAGCACCATTAAAATTAATTTATGATGCCAAAATTGAAAAATAAAATGGAATAAAATATATATTGAATGAGAAGGTACCTTTAAGATTCAAGGGTAAAAAATTAGGCTCAATTTTGTAAGTACAGTCTTTGTGGTTGGTTCAATCAGTGCATTCAGATATATTGCCTGAAATTTTTAAGTTGCACTTAATCAAATTGGCTGTGGAAATAGCCCTTTAGCAAAATTACATGCAGCTTTTAAAATTAAGGCCTTAAAGCTATAGGGCATAACAACTAACCTGTAGAGTCTTTAAAACACATCAGCAAAGTTAGGAAATATTTGGCACCTGGGAATTTTCTTTTGGCATTATTAGGGTTACAGATATAGTCAAAGTATTCATGTCAGAAAGGCTTTCAATGAAAATTCCAGATGTTTGACAAATGTGTTGCCTTCTTATTCTCTTTAGACATATGCAGTATGTTCATTCTTCCTAACAATTTCTCTTTTTAAAAAATATGTAGGCATCAATAAATGCCTTGAGCATGGTAAATACAGATATTATAGAATTTGAACAAAGGAAAAAATAATGAACAGTGTATGTGTAGTTGAGAGCTTGGGAAATACTTCCATGTCTTCTAAGTGACATATTTTAGTAGAAATTGGTCATGGTTTTGGCTGCCTAGCACCCATCTTTCAAATATTCTACCTTTGTATATTAGTGAGAGGTAATGCCCCCTCCCAATTTAGAAGTGGAACGTATCTGATCCTTGCCTTCCTATATTCCTTGATACACAGGATGCAGAGCAATGACTATATGTCATCAATCTGATTCACCAGCCACAGACTCTGAAGCAGGTGTTAATGATGTAAACAAGACCAGAAACTCCTCCGTTGTGTTGGAGATTCCAAGAAGATTCCATTTCTAGAGCAGTGATGGCTGCTTTGTTAGTGATGGTGTCCTGAAGTTAGTGTTTTCAGTATTAGCAATGTTAAGTTACCTTATCCAGTCTGCAAAGGTGAGCCAGTTAGGTGTTCCATGGACAGTCCATGGTATGATTTCCAGAGTAGTCCTTGACTGCATTGACCTGAAACTTGTTCTTTAGTTTTCTTGGTCCTTGTGGCCAGGAGATTACGTCTCACAAACCTCAAGTTATAGAAAGCTTAAGTAACCAAGTGTTCAGCTGCTGCGGTCTGAATTCCGTCACTGAGTTTGCACTCAGGCCATACTTTGCACAGGATATGCAGAGCCACTAAGTGAACTCAGTAAGAATTCCAAGATGGGTGCTCTGTTGTGTGACTGATGGCATTGCAGAACCTCATTTAGACTGCACTCAGAAGCTTTCCTTCATCCTGTCTTTTGCCCCTCTTTCCTGCACCAGGCATCACATTGCTGCATGATCTGATGGTTCCTCTAACTGACCCAGATCCTTCTCCATTTTCTTTTGAGGTGTGTTTCCTTAATGAAACTCTTGTATTTTTAATCAAGTCTTGGTGTCAGCTTCTTGAACTGGAACTAACACAGTTATTCTCTGAGCTAACACAGTTTCTTCAGCACATTTTTTTTTTCTGTTTAAGTAACCCAGAGTTGGTTTTTTTTTTTTTTACTTTCAGAACACTCAGTGGTATATATGGGCGTACGTGTGAGTGTTTGTGAGTGTTTACACATGTACTGTAGAGCCATTAAAAATTGGTGTTAATTATAGCTAAGCAAATCTAGTTACCCTTCCCTGCCCCAAGGTTTTAGTTGAATCAGGTATATATTTACATACCTGATCTTAGCAGTGAAACCATATTCATTAAAAATCATCCAAATTAAAGACTGAAAAGTATAAATGTTTTGGGCTGTTTTAAGTGTAAATACTGTATACAAACATTTACCAAGTCCTCTTCTGGAAAGAATTGCTTGGAGTAAGAGAGTGTATTACTTAAGAGATCACATAAGTTAAAATTATTCTTCAAGGATAATTCATGGTGGGACAATTTAAATAGTGAGTATATGAATGTCATGAAATGTTCAAATAGAAAAAGTCAAATAAGACAATAAGCTGTAGTATATTTTTGTTGGTTTTTTATTGAGTATTATTTGTATATAATAAAACGAACAGACTTTAAGTGAGAATTTTCAAGAGTTTTGATAAGTGAATTCATCTGTGTGACCAATTAAGTTGTAAGACCTTTTCATCAGACCAGTAAACTTCCCAGAGTCCCTTACCAATCTATCTCCACTTCCTCAGGGCAAGAAATCTGATTTCCATCCCTATAGTATATATAGTCTACTGATCAAAAATTGATATAAATGGAGTCATACAATATGTCTTTTTTGTGTCTCTGGCTGCATTGAGTCAACAAGATGTCATTAATAGTCTTTCATGTTGTTGCATGTATCAGCTCTTTGACCTTTTTATTGCTTAACAGCACCCAATTTTAAGAGTATGTCAATTTGTGTATTTGGTCTCCTATTAATTAGCATTTGGGTCATTTCCAATTTTTATAGATTATGATTAAAACTGCTGTGAACATTCTTATGCAAGTCTTAAGTCTTTTGTGGACATATTTTCATTTTTCTTGGACAAATGTCCAGGGGTGTGTCATATAATAGATAAATGCTGTGTCTTACAGTGAATGAATGTTCAACTTCTTATTAGAAACTGTCAAATTATTTTCCAAAGTGATTGCATAATTTCTATCTTTACCAGTAATGCGAGAAAACTACAATTGCTCATCAATTTTTTCTTTTGTGCTTTCATATCTGTCTTTTGGATTTATTATTATGTATTACTTTGTTTTCTTATTTCTTCTATTGTATTTTTGGCCATCCCTCTTTATATTGTTCTTTAATGGTTGTTCTAGAAGTAAGAACATACATTCTTTAGTATAGTGTACCTTATAATATCCTCCGTGTACAAGGTAAGAATCTGACAGCAGTGTAATTATATTTATACCTTTCCTTGTTCTTTGCTATTATTTTTATATATTCTACTTCATGTGTTATAAACCTCATAATATACAGCCCTTATTGTTGAACAAATGAAGTGACCTTTAATGGATCAAGGAAAGTAATATAAAGCAATGTTTAGTACCAAAAGATTGGGTGTTTTGTTAGGGCATGTCTGTTTTACTTCTGCCCATAATACTGGGATATAATTTTTATGCCTATGGCCTGGTCTTTCTGGAGTTTCAGTGGAAAGCCTGAGATGTTCATCTGAGTCCTTCTAACTTTTGAACTCAAACTCTGTATCTTTTACCATGGTAACAGCTACAATGTCTGTCTCTTTCAGTTTTTGAGTTATTTTCCCTCTGGATCCTTTAAGTTTTGTACAATTTTAGAGGTCAGCCAAGGATTTGAGGATAGTTCAGGTGCATATCTTGGGATTTCTCCCTTTGTGGCTTTTCAAGAGTTTCCACTCTGGGGGTGCCAGGGTGGCTCAGTTGGTTGAGTGTCAGACTTCGGCTCTGGTCATGATCTCATGGTTGTGGGTTTGAGCCCTGCATCAGGCTCTGTGCTGACAACTAGCTCAGAGCCTGAAGCCTGTCTTCAGATCCTGTGACTCTTTCTCTGACCCTCCCATGCTCATGCTGTCTCTCTCTGTCTCTCAAAAATAAATAAAAAACACACAAAAAAATATTTTTAGTGCAAGAATGGTTATGGTCCTATGCTCTCCCCCTTCTACCTACCCCATTCCATCAGATCTAGAGTATTTGGGAGTAAGGCATAACAGTTTTGGGTAGAGTTAGAAAGTAGAATCAACACGGTTGTGTTAAACCAGAGTAAGCCAAAAATGAAGAGTCTCTTTTGTGACCAGATAGTCCCCAGTTAAAGACATTAACATGTTAACATACATCTTTAAAATGTTCTGCCTCCATTGTCTCCTGGAATTAAAGATACAGAGGAGAAGTTGGAGTCATTCTGGCATTTTTACTTCTCAACGTATTTCATCTTATCCCCAAACACTTGTAGAATGCTTTATTTATCATTGATATTTAAAAATGATTAGGATATGACTATGCATGGATTTTCTTTATATTTATTTGGAAAGCAGCAAAAGTTTTTCATCCAAATACCCAAATTTGTTTTTTTTAATTCCAAACATAATTTAAATTGTCTAAAATGATTTATATAAACATAATTCCAACTTCTCTAATAAAGGTATCTAGTTCAGTAATTCTAAGGTAGCCAGGCTACACCATCCTCCTCTGAATATTAGATCTTTTTCTTTGTTCTTGCTTTCCAGAAGAGTTTCTTTTGTTCTACATTTTACCAATCTAATATTCCGCCATTTGTTTTGCAGTTTGGGGCTTTTTCCAGTGCGGTTTTCAGTTCTCCTCTTCAGCTTTGAATTCCAATTAATCTTTCTTTGCTTATATGTTCATATCCTATTGCTTTTTTGTGGGGCATGTGGCTCTCGTCTTATGAAGGTCAAATCTTTTATGTTATGAGAATTCGTAAAATCCACAATTAATTAGGAACTCATATTACTTGCTAGGCCTTGTATTTTCCATATAGTGGAATATAATAGTGAGCTTACAGTGTTTTAGGAGACAGAGAGATATCAATAAAACAAAAATAAAAAACATAATTCTAAACACTAAGGGCAGGTATACTGATAGAAATCAATTTGGAGGTGCTGTAATGTGAGAGAGTAATTTTTAATGAGTCTACCAAATAAGACTGATCTTGAAAATGTAAATATGTGTCAGTAGCAAAAAGTATATTAAAGTATATCATGATCTTAACAGAGCAAAGGCTTAGAATGTTTAAGAAACATCTAGGAGGCCAAATGGCTAAAGTGGTTGAGTTTCAGGGGAAGGCAGTAGGAAAAGAAATTAGAGAAGTAATGGGGAAGGAGCAGATTATGAAAGATTTTGTAGGACGTTGTAAAGATTTTGATTTTTACTTCAAGTGACATGGCAAACCTTTGGGGCTTTTTTTTGAGTAGGGAGAGTGACATTGTCTGACACATTTTAAAAGACTTGCTCTTAAGAGATGGCCATATTTTTAATACTGCTAAGATCTTTTGCTAACATTTTATGTATACTATTTTTCCCATTCACTTTCATGAGTTAGATTAGTTTATATGCTTGTCTAGGGCTGCCCTTTACTACTTTTTGTCTCATGGTTAAGCAAACTATCCCAGGTTCGGTGAGTCGGAGCCCTTTCAAGCTGGATCCAGTGTCCTTTTGACATGGCTTCAACATTTCTGAACACGTTACTGTTTTGCACTTTTGAGATAATCTAGACTTATACTTTCACAACCACAGGCCTGGAGACAGCAATTTCTCTAAGAAACCCTAATTCTTATTTGTCAAGAATGGTACTTAGAAACCAAGATTTGGGCATTGAGGTAGTTTGTATTTTTTAATCTGGTTTTACCATTTAAATTATTTCCAAGAAACTTAGTTTTATAGCTAAGTTTTCAAATTTGTTGGCAAAATTGTATTTATTTTCCATAGTTCTTTTATGTTTTTTTTTAAATCTTTATTGTACTTCTCTTCCCAAATAGTCTTGGTTTTGCTCTTAAGATAATATTCTCATATAAATAGATTTGAGTTTTGAGCAACTTTTGGGGGGGTTGCATTTTTTTTTATTTCATTAATTTCTACCTTAATTTTTTTTTCAATTTCCTTCAGGACAATCACACTGATATTCAATATTCTTGATTAGATGATACCAGGCCCCATATTTTTTAAAGATCCCCCAAGTAATTCCTGTGTGCAGCAGAGTTTGGGAATGCTTGGGAGAGGACATTCATTTATTAGGTTACTTAACATTTGGTTCCTGCTAAGTATAGTAACAAATTAACATTTTTGATTTGTCTTTCTTAAATATTATTTCTTGTAATACATGCTAAAAATCTAACATTTATTAAAAATGCTGCCCCATAATGGCTTTTTAGGAGACTCAAGAGTTGTGCATTTCATCCATATCTGTGAAAGGAAAGTAACAGCAAGTATCATGTTTACAAGCCAAAGGAACTAAGTTTAAACTAAGAAATGAACAGATTGAGAGAAAATTTGAAATCCAAATTTATAATGAATAAACCTGTAATTATTGCTTTTAGAGGATTAATCTAAATGGCAACAGGATTCTGCTTCTATGAAAGAAGAGTTGTTTGGGTGGGGGATGGGGGAGAGGGAAGAAGAAGAGGGGGTACAGATTCATCCTCCTAACCCTGAGCCCAGATAAATGAGAATTCACTAGTAAAAAAAAAATCATCACAGTCCTGTGCCACATTCTTTCTTCTCTGATCTTTCTTTTCTAGTTTCACGGTCTTCTCTCTCCCAATCTCTTCCTTCCCCTTCCTTCATTATATTTGCAAATTCTTGCCATTTGGAACAGTTTTGGAGCAACGGAAAAGTGATGCTTGAGAGGTGAAAGGCAATCACCAGCTGGCCTGGAATCAGTCGATGGGGAGAGTCTTTGACGGCCCTTCACCAGCTGACTCCCAGCTGTGCAGGGGGGTGGGGGGGGCGCTGCTTAGCAGCCCTCCTGGTAATTTGGGTCCACTCCTGGTAAGTGGTTTCAGATGAAACCAGAACCACTCACTTTACACCGTCCTCTTCCCAGTGCCCGCGGAACTGGAGGACATAATACAACATGTTCGAGGCAAAGTCCCAGCTTCTTGGAAATCCCATCACTTAAATTCTAGTCTGAATTGGATCTGATTGTGTCCTGGTAGTCCCGGTGTGGTGAGAAGGATTTTAATAATGTTATTTCAGTGCTTGGTTGTGCCCACCTCCTTCTGGCTCTGACCCTTCCATTTTTCTCAAAACATCTTGCATGACAAACTCTAAATGTGTCCCTAATCATGTAATTAAGGAAAATGTTAGTAATCATATTCCTAATGTGGACAAGAAATGGTGGGTGCAGTTTTACTTTGTTCTCACTAAATGCCCCCCTTTTTAAATGTAAAGCTTCAAATAAAATGAAAATGCTTTCAGTGTATTTTCCTCTCATTTCTTCTTTCCTTTAATAAAAGGAAAGAAATATAATTTCGGAATTTCTTTGGTAGAGAAATCGAGTCCATCTTATTGCTAATTGCATAAGCTGCAATGCTATTTTCAGCTCCAAGTAAAACAAAAAGATGTCCAGGAGTAGTGATTTAAGCAATGAGGACCTATTAGCTAACATAAGAAGAAGTCTGGAAGCAAAGTGTTTCCAGGGTTACTTCAGTAGCTGAAGAATGTTGCAAAGGACCCAGGTGTTTAGCATTGCAATTGAACTCCCGCTTCCTCTATCCTCACTGTTGCGATGTGTCAAAGATGTCTCTGCTCATGGTGACAAGATGGTTCCACTAGAGTCAGACATCACATCCTCAAAGAATGCTATTAGTGTTTTTCTGGTCAATGTTTAATGACCCACTCTCTGGAAAACAAGCAAACAGAATCCTAATTTGCAGCATTTAATGATTTCCATGTTGTACATTTTCCCAAACAGGGCTGATTTCAAGTTCTAATATGGTATCACTGAGTTTAGTATTCAGAAGGTGCAATCATGAACTAGTACATGCTGGCTCCAGCATGCCATCCAGAATCAGGGAGACTTAAAAAAAAAAACTGGTTGTTTTTTTTTTTTAATTTTAAGAGAGAGAGAGAGAGTGAGTTTGAGCGGGAGAGGGACAGAGAGAGAGACACAGAATCTGAAGCAGACTCCAGGTTCTGAGCTGTCAGCACAGAGCCTATGCAGGGCTAGAACTCATGGACCTTGAGATCATGACCTGAGCCAAAGTTGGACTCAACTGACTGAGCAACCCAGGTGCCCTCCCTCAAAAAATTTTAAAAATATTTACTTATTTTTGAGAGACAAAGCATAAGCAGCAAAGGAGCAGAGAGGGAGACACAAATCTGAAGTAGGGTCCAGGCTCTGACTTGTTGGCATAGAACCTCCTGTGGGGCTTGAACTCACAAACTCTGAGGTCATGACCTGAGCTGAAGTTGGACGCTTAACCAACCAAGCCTCCCAGGTGCCCCTCAGGGAGAATTTTTTTTAAGGTTTAGTGTTCCCTCCCTGTCTCATTGGTCTGGCTTGTATCTAATGCCTACCCTTGCACTAACCACTGTCAAGGGCCCTGAAATTATCGTGATTGCTTGGGAAGATTAATCTACATTTACTCCTAGAAGACGGGTGACCTTCTTAAGCTTTTTGAAGAGTAAAACATATTTTTATGTTAGAGCAGCCTAGCAACTAGGAAGGGGATGAGAATACTTAGCAAGTGAGCAAATAATAGTGCTGGCCAAAAGGACAAAACCAGATATACCGTATCCTCATGCACAAATACACATGAGAAGGAATACAGAAATGTGAAGATATATAATTTTTATTCCACTTTCCAGCATCTTTTTATGAGTCTACCACAAAAACACACACACATCATTTAGATGTGTCATCTTTTTGTTTGGGCAGCTCCTGGAGCCTAGTCATGGTGAAACATCAAAGTGGAAGGAGAGTGCTAGCTGCGTTGGCTCGAGGGCTCTCAGAGAGCACTTCAAACGGTGTGAAAGGTTGGGAACAGCTAAAATTCCCCTAGAAAAACATCATCTCTTATAAGAAACATGACCCTGAACAATGTTAATATATTTTTGATCTTGAGCACTTTATTATCTGCTCTTCTATAGCACCTTTCTAAAGCACACTAATCATTTCTATCAATAGAGATGTTTCCTTTTGCTTCAGAAAATGAAGTCTTCCCCCAAAGAAATGTGCATAAGAGCTGAGTTCATGACAGTAGCCAGGGATGGTTAAGAAGGGCTTGGGCCGACAAAACTACTGTGTTTTCTTGCAGTCAAAAGAAAAAAACGCATGTTTGTTCCTTTTGATTAATGAATAGTAATTCAAGTCTTTTTTCCCATTATGCTATTTTCTAGTGTCTTCTTGTCATATTTTTATTTAAAGGGGGATGCCGGCCCTTTTTAAAAAATGTTCACCTCTCTTACTCATCTTTTATATTCCTCCTTTCCCACTACCACATCCCTCAATACGTACCACCTTATCTGTGAATCTACACATTTTTCCTTTTTTTAGAGAAGGTAGATTTTAGATATTGTTTTTTTTGTTGTTGTTGTTCGGCCATTGTTAACTGTTATTTTGCTTATTCACAGGGCAAAGGTGACACGAGCAGTTCAAAATATACCCCTTCTTATGAGGTGGTAGTAATCCTACTGGTTCAAATTCTAGGCTATCAAATCAAGATATAGCATACCTTTACAAACTGATGAGTTGATTCTTTCCAGTGGGGCGATGCACAGTGTTGTAATACAGGAAGAACTCTTAATTAATGCCTCTGTAATGGTAATGACCTGTCTTTTGCCATTTAAGTTAGTAATGTTACATTGGTATTGTTCTATAGTACCTTTACATGGTTTAACCTATGCTATAATTAGCAATTCAGCTTTAACATTTGTTATATTTTCTAAGCCTTAAAAATGTTTTCTCTCTCTCTCTCTCTCTCTCTCTCTCTCTCTCTCTCTTTTAATTAGAGAGGAGTGGTAATCACTTTGCTCTCTATTGGTGGAGAACTACTCAAGGTGAAACATATTTCAATTTTAAAGTATACTTAGTGGGTGACTCAGTTGGTTAAGCACCCAACTCTTGATTTTGGCTGAGGTCATGATCTCACAGTTTGTGAGTTGGAATCCCACAACAATGCGCACTAACAATGCAGAGCCTGCTTGAGATTCTCTCTCCCTTTCTCTCTCTCTCTCTCTCTGGACCTCATGTACGGTACATGCATACACACTTTCTCTAAATAAATGAATTTTTATTTTGTGAAAGTATACTTAGATTTTAAAAAATAGAGAGAGATGTTGAGTGGATGTAAGAAGGCAACATTTTGAGGTTGATAAACCTCCAAGGATGAGTGAGTTGTCAATTTTGGAAATCTTTGGAAAAGAAAAGAGATATTTTGCTCTTAGTGTTTTGGAAGTGCCTTGTGCAAAGTGCAAAGGGTGTGCCAAAGGAGATCTGATGTCTCCTTCTAGGTTTGTGTCTGTTCAAGGATATGATTTTTTTTTCGGCACCAAAGTAAATTTACAAAGTAATATTCTCACTTTGGGCATTGGATCATCACTGGGGTCTAAAAAAAAAAATGATTCCTTCACTAGGGGCACTTTATGAATATTTGGGTACCAGAAAGTCATTTTGGAAGATATTATTTTCTTTGACCAGTTGCTCAAACATTCCATGGACATATATGATGAGAATGTACTCTAGTATTTATACTTTAGATAAAGATAATGATGCCACTTTCCTGATGCCAAATTTAGAAGAAATAAATTTTAAAAACTTTGGGTGCCTGGGTGGCTCAGTAGGTTAAGTGTCTGACTCTTGATTTCAGCTTAGGTCGTGATCTCACAGTTTATGAGTTTGAGCCCCACATTGAGCGCTGTGCTAAGCCTACCTGGGATTCTCTCTCTCTCTCTCTCTCTCTCTGCCTCTCTCCTTCTTCCCTGCTCCCTCTCTCCCTCTCCCTCTATCTCTGTCTCTATTTCTCACTCTGTTTCTCCCCAACTTGTGTGTAGTCTCTCTCTCTCTCTCTCTCAAAATAAATAAATAAATAAATAAATATTTAACAAAAATATTTTTAAAAACTATTTCATTGACCTATGATAGCTGTTCCTTTGTACGCTACCACCTGGGGTTGTTATATTTAGATTTCTTGTTTTACTTCTTATCTACACAGAAATCTCAATTTTGAGAGAATTTTCTTAAGTTGGTGTCTCTCAGTACCAAAAATTGGTTTTAATGAAATACAGTTAATTTACTCATTGCATTAGGAGAGTAATTTGAAAATTTAAATGTGCAATCTAATTTGCTCCCATGGTTATAAAATAAATAGCAAATTACTCAGAAACAAATGTAATTTACCAACAACATTTCTCCTTCTGTTTTATAAGAACTGCACTTGATTACCACAAATTCCTGATTAATCACATTTTGATATGGGTATTTTTACCAAGTACATATTTTACATTTTGAAACTTCAAGTTTTGTTCTAGAATAGTTTTAGAGTTATAGAAAAATTATGAGGGTGATGCAGAGAAGATGAGATAACTAGTTAGTAATTAATTTTATATTGTGAAATTGAGAGAATTAATAAAGGCTAATATATAAACAGGGAAGAACCCAATAAAATAAAAATATTTTCTAATATCTGAAATATATTGGGTTTTAAAATGCTTTACCATGGGGCACCTGGGTGACTCAGTCAGGTGAGCATTCTGCTCTTGATTCTCTGGATTTCAGCTCAGGTCTTGATCCCAAGGTCCTGGGACTGAGCCCTGTATCAGTCTCCATGCTTGCTTGAGATTCTCCTTCTTTGTCTGTCTGTCTGCCTGTCTCTCTCCCCACTCTTCCCCTCACCCCCACTCTCTTTCTTTAAAATAATAATAATAATAATAATAATAATAATAATAAAATGCTTTCCCAAGACATGAATATTGTGTTGTTGGGAGGTTTTAAAAACTACTGCCCCATATATCATATTGCATTGAAAATACTATAGAGTATCTTGCCAGTTACACTAATCAAATATTTAACTATAATTTGTAATCATAATAAATTCAGAAGTTACCACTTATGTAGTTTGTATCCCAGGAAAATGGTAGGAGTAATTGCACTTAATGCAGTGGAAAATTTGCACTATTCTTAGTTAAGAAAAATGAGCCAAGTAAAAGCATCAAAGTCACTAAATCAGAATTCTAATGTGCTCTGCTGTGTCAGTGTTTGACAGAAATTTTGCAATAAATGGAACAAAAATTTTGAAATGATTGTAATAAAAATAATTTGTCTTTGGTGTTTGGAGAACTTATAAATCTAAATAATCAATTTTATGGAATTGAAAAGGTTTTAAGGTCATTTCATTATGGAGGACTAATAATTTTTTAATGTGCTCCATTACTTTATATTATTATCTTAGTAATTAATTACAGTGTCACAAGGCATGTTAATAATAATGTTGTAATTGATTTTAAAATATTTTCACATCCATATAAGGTAGGAAGTGAAAACAATTGCTTTTTAATATTTTACAGAGGTACAAAGCTAAGCAAGGAACAGTTGGGTCACTTTGGTGGATTCCAAGGGGACTGGATGGAGCAACTGCGTGTCCTAAATTTTGGGTCAGTAACCTTTCTGCTGAAGAATATGTTTCGTTTGGTCAATAAATTATAGTTTTTAAACTTGTTTCCTCACCCTTTACATATTTGGCTGCATATTCTCTTTTCTTTGTTTGCATCTTCCAAATTGTTTCAATCAGATAGAATTCAATATCTGATACCTTCAGATTTGAAGTGGCAAGTTTTTAAAGTTGAGAGAGAATGACACAGTGAGGTGAAACACTGTTATGTGTTTAGTCGAAGTTCTGGGTCACTTTCGTATTGGTCATAAGGTTACCCTTTCTGACTCTGTGCTATTAATTTTCTGCTGAATTTACCCCAAGTCCTGGCCAGTATATTGCCTATGTCCTTTTTAGTTCACAAGACAAAAGGCAATAAATAAACTATAGTCAAGCCACAAGTGCCAGAAAGAGTGATTACCAACATCATCTTCATTTATAAATGTCAAAATTGTTATATACTTTGTTTTATTACTGAAGCCCGAATATATCAGGAGTTTACTTACTGTTTCTTAGAATGCTGGAGATAGCTAGAAAACACTTAGATAATTGTCCTGCAGAACTCACTAGAAAGAAATGACGGCAAGATGAACTGTATTATTTTTATATCAGTTTAATTAAGGAAAGCTCATATACAACAGTGAGATCACCAGATTTTTCTGGGTTCCTAGAGTAAAACTGAATCCCTGACAACCAGATCCTGCCTTAGGTTGCTTTTGTTGACCTACAGCCCTTTTAAAAGGAAGTTACCATTCTGTCTGGCCAGTGTTTCTTTTGCCATAAGGCATCCCTTTTCCTTTGCCTTATTATTTTAATGTGATGTTAGTTATTCACGATCCTTCATACGATGCCTAAGAAGGTGATGATGTTCAAGGCATATTTTTCAATTGACTTCCCCTCTCTGTAGGACTTCCTGATATCTCTTAATTTCCACTGTTACGCGTTTTTACTTTTCCGGTGCACTTCTTTTTGTCCTCTGTGATAGTTATGTGTGTGTGCTTGTTTTACCTTCTCTACCTGAGCACAAATTCTGATAAAATAGCAAGATCTATGATTCACCTCTTGTTACCCACACTTCTAGTCTGTTGCTAGTCTGTGAACATGTATTGAAGTAAATCTTTAGACTACTACAACATTTGAGAATATGAAACTTTTAACATCTCTGAATGTGAACTGTTACTCAGATGCTACCAAACTATCATAACAGATTGTACATCCAGTAAACACCTCTGTATTGGTGTGTGTCTTTTGTTTTTAGTGTGGACTGTATTTTTTCTCTCTTTCTCTCTTGGATTTTGGAAAGCCCAAAGCGCCTTCGAAGTGTTTGAGCTTTCCAAAATCCAACAGAGATTCTCTAGCTTTCTGAAGGTTTGCAAGACCCATTTTCCACTTAAATTTATCTGCTCCACTTGTCATTGTTCTGTATCATTTTCTTTGGCTTTTAATAGTTTGTATGGCTTCCTAACTGCATGATGTTTAAGGTGTTTAGATGTCATTTGGAGGCTTCATAAAAGGAGGTCACTTAGAGTTCAGAAATGTTTAGAAAAGAGAAAAAAAAATCTTAGGAAGGTTCTTCTTGGGGTTAGCAATTTGGCCTTTTCATTGTTTGCATTCAAGATACAATATGCCATGCTAAGATGATCTGTTGTGAATCAGGCTAAAAGCAAGGTGAAAAACTGGGGCAAAGTAATATTTAAAGGAATATCTCAAATCCCTTGAGCCTGAGTCACTTAAAAAATATATGTGTGTGTATGTGTGTGTGTGTGTGTGTGTGTTTAGATTCATGATAATTTTCAAGCAGAGCACTTACTGAGTTTGAAAAAGAAATTTAGAGACAAGAACAATAACAGAAATGCCCATTGCTGTATCTAAATTTATTGCTCACAATTGTGGAACCTGTGTCCCATGCCATAAAGACATGCAGGAGGAGGGAGCTTCGGAGTCATTATTCCTTTTCTTGCTTTGACCTGGAGGGAAGCAGGATTAAAGATCATCATTTATGTATCTAAACATACTACTTTAAATGTAGCCACTCAGAGTATCCATTGAGAGAAGAGAGCGGGGAGAAGGAAATGACCAATAGCTCGCTTCTGGCTGGATAAAACATTGACGCATAGCTTCTGGCTTCCCCTCAAGCGGAGCTTTTGCGAGGGATTTATAGGTCAGATAGCTCAGCAGTTTCAGCCTGTTGCCCACTGTACCTTAACAAAGCTTGTGCGTGTTTGTACAGCTGGGCTGGGAGCTGTGGGAGTCCCAAGAATCCCACAAGGCCCCGTCCTTTTACCTCCCCTTCGCCATTTACCAGCACACAAATACATACAGAATGAAACTGTCTGACTAGCAGGTTAAAGGCCCACAATTCAAGCCCTGTTTATTTTCTTTCCTTGATTTCCTGCTGCTACAGTGAGTAAATGGTATTTTTCCCCCTTGCTTTTTTTTTTTTTTTAAACCTGTTTGTCTATCAGTGTCTGGTAGGGAATGAAAGAAATACTAATATTTTAACATAGTTTATGGGACTTGTTAGTACGCTTTGGTGTACTATTTTGAAGCTCTCCCTCGCTCTGTCTCCCCCTCCTTCCCTCTCTTAACCACCCCCTCTCCCTGCCAACACACCTCTGTCTTCTTTCTCTCAGGGTTTTTTCATTCTCATCTTTTTCTCATATGTTTTGGGGAAAGGAATTATTTACCCAAAGGAAGGGAGAAAACATCCCCAAACTCTTCAAGTGTAACCTCACCCCAAGGAAGCGTGTTATTTTAATTACTGTTGAACCCATTCTGTGGGGAGGCCTGTAAATGCTCGATGCAGCTAGGAGAGTGCCAGTTAATATGCCTTTTGAATCAGTGCCACAAACTACAAAGACTGCCATCTGGGGAGGTATTACATTTGTAAGAAAAAATAGTTGAGACTTTTCTTTAAATGAGCTTGTAAATTCCAGTCAATCTCGGGTTCATTTCATTTTTTTCCAAAAAAAAAAAAGAATTCTCTTGTATGAAATATTTAAAATCATATTAACTAACCAGAAAATGAAGAGCAATTCCGAATTTCAGTGACTATCACTCTACTCATACATTTGATCTAAATGTTTATATTTAGAGTTGTTTTCTGTCATTAGCAATTTCATTAAACTCCTTGAATTGGAAAAGAATCAAAGTGATGAAGAAAAGTTTGTTTACATGTTCAGTATTTTTAAATTATCATGTTTCTTCATACCAAAAAAAATTTTAATTAGCAAAAATAGTCTTTTGGTTAATTCTGGTAGTTTTAATAATTGGTCATTCTTCATCTCCTGTGTAGCTCTGTAGGCAGATGATGCAGAAATAAGGGAATACTGAGAGCCGAACAAAACTGGTTGGAATTCTGGCCTCACAGTATAACTAGCACACTGTTCTGGGACAAGGCATGAAATCATTAGGAGCCTCAACTTCTTCATCTGGAAAATGGGAAAAAAAGATACTCTGGCAACTTCACAGGGTTGTTGAGAGAATCAGATGATAGGGTGGCCACCAAAGTGTTTTATATGTGGAGACATTTTATGTGAATCTAAATAGTATTCTTTTTTCAAAGTTTTAAACTATTCCTTTTTAAAATTTTATTTGAGAGAGAGGGAGAGAGAGAGAACACACATGTGCACATGCATACAAGTGAGGGGTGGGCAGAGAGAAAGAGAGAATCTTAAACAGGCTTCACGCTCAGCACGGAACCTGACTCAAGGCTCCATCTCACAACTGTGAGATCATGACCTGAGCTGAAATCAAGAGTTGGATGCTAGGGGCACCTGGGTGGCTCAGTTGGTTAAGTGTCCAAACTTTGGCTCAGGTCATGATCTCACAGTTCGTGAATTTGAGCCCTGCATGCGGCTCTCTGCTGACAGCTCAGAGCCTAGAACCTGCTTCGGATCCTCTGTCTCCCTCTCTGTCTCTGCCCCTCCCCAGTTCATGCTCTGTCTCTCTCTGTCTCTTGAAATTAAATAAACATTAAAACGAATTTAAAAAAAAGAGTTGGATGTGCAACCAACTGATCCACCCAGGTGTCTCAAGTTATTCTTGATAACTGAGCTTGTCCTTTCTTCCTTGGGAGGATACTTTCATGGCAAATCCATAGTTACTGGCAGGTACAAATTCTAACCTTCAAGGAGACTGTAGGTCAGATGTAAATTATTTTTTGTAGAAGTTCTGTTTGCGTGGTATCCTTTAACAAAATTATAGAGATACTTGAAATATAATGGAAAAAAAGCCTGATTATTTTAGTGGTAGATCTAATTGATCTAATTATAAATATTCAGAAAAGCTGTCCATAATCTTATTCCAAAATACCCCAGGATGCTTAAACTTCACACTCTGTTGACACTTTAAATTACTGAGCAGGAAACCTTCTGATATTTGTCCTTCCATTTGCTAAAGTTCCTTAGTTCAAAATCCCCTATGGAATTGCAAACTTTCAGGCACAGATTTAGTAAGGAAAATACACAAGAAACAGGCTCTGAGTTACACTGGACTTCATGTAACACCTTTGCCATTAAGACTATTAGAAATATTTGTTTAAATCCACATATTGCATTGAAAAGCAGTTCATAATCTTCTGAGGGAATAATGGTTGAACAATTTATCACTTAGAAATTTTTCTTCATTAAATGTTTGAACTATCACATGGAACATATTTTTCAGGTTCCTCCTCTCATATCCTTTCCCCTTCCATCCCCATGTGATCCCTGTCTACAGTTGTCTACATTTAAAAAATAGGTATCTCCTGGGGCGCCTGGGTGGTTCAGCCGGTTAAGCCTCTGACTTCAGCTCAGGTCACCATCTCACGGTGTGTGGCTTTAAACCCTGCATCGGGCTCTGGGCTGACGGCTCAGAGCCTGGAGCTTGCTTCTGATTCTGTGTCTCCCTCTCTCTCTGACCCTCCCCTGCTCATGCTGTCTCTCTCTGTCTCTCAAAAATAAATTAAAAACATTAAAAAATTTAAAAAATAGGTATCTCTAGAACAATGTTTCTGTCCAAGTTCGTGTTCAAGTCCATATCCCTATTTGCATCCATCCTTTGTCTAATAAGAATAAGAGATCTTCCTAGAATATTTATTTCATCATTTGGATTTTATTATAATAGTGATATTTTCTTTGGCTGAAATCTTTTGCATAAAAGTAAATATTTTATTTAAGTATAATTAATATTCTTCAATTCAAAAAGTCTAGTAACAACATTTTGTCTATTTTATTTTCTTTAAAAATTTCATCTGTATTTGTTTTTTCTTTCTCCTTCCATTCTTTGCTACTCCACCTGACTTTTTTTCAATCTTTGCAGTAAATCTCTATTTTAAAAAATAAAGCATTTATATTCCTATGTGATGGAACAGGCTAAGGCTCCGTGTTCCTTGTGCTCTAATCATTCTGTGAAGCAGAATCCTTGTGACGACGGTATGTGTGGCCACACTATACAACTGTACTGCTGTTCTTAATGGTGGCGTGGGTAGCAAACACGAGAATCATCTGTGGCTCCCATAACATTTCCATGAGGCTGACTTTGCTAATTGCGTGAGTTAAATTTCCGTGGCTTGGCTGGTTCTCATAAGTGCCCGGCATGTGCATATCCTTCCGCTGTACTCTTACTTTAATGGTTTCTTACTCTAATAAATTCCCAAACATCCTTTAACAACCTGCTTAATAAATAAAAGAGGGGGGTCATTGAAACCAATAGGTACCTTCTAGTTCCGACCGGCAGCCCAGCACATTGTTTTTCAGTGTCTTAGTTAAGCGTTTACATTCAAAGTCTTTAATGAGTTTCTTAGCTGAGGCAGAAGAAGATGCAATCAAGATGCGTTTCCCCTGTGAAAAGTGGAGGATTGCCGAAGAGTCTTAAAAGTTGAACAGCTGGCCACTGTTTATGAAAACAGCCAGGCTCTTTTCCAAAATACAAAAAAAGAGAGTTAAAAGCCAAAGTTTCCTTTTTTTTTTTGAGATACAGCTGGAAAATTTTCAGAGCTCAGGAAGAATTTTAAACCTAGGATGGACATACCTTTTTCCCCCTTGCAGATATAGGAAAAAGAGGAATAAGAGAATATCTTGAGAGTAAAAATATCTTTATCAATTCTATAATTTATATTCTACCAAACACATGTATCTCTTTTGGGAAAAAACTGTTGTTAACGTTCACCAGTAAGAACAGGTGGATTATGTAACTGCTATGTGAAAATAAGAGGGCAGTTAATTAATTAATGGAAAATGGAGGGAAAAGATGTAAAAGAACATAGTTAAGTTTTATTTCTAGTTCCTCTTACGGTCTCCTTATTGAAACAAATTAATGACTTTATTAGCTGAAGGAATTTTTTCTAAGTATAATGAACAACTTTCTAAATCAATTATTTGGAACCCTCGCAACTTATCTGTTGTTTTCCAGATTTATGAGTTTTATGGCCAAAGGGATTTACTCAGAAAAGAAGCTCTGGATAGGAGAATTAAGGAGGAAGTACACTGAATGCTTTATTTGTACACTGTTTTATTTGTCACCTTAATTTTATCCCTTTGAGTGGTAAATACCTACTGGTAGAGAAAATTTTCATCTAAAACATGAGTAGGAACCAGAGTTAGAGGTTGTGAGGAACCAAGAGAAAAAAATCAAAGTTAAAATACAACTTAATCCTACCTATAAACTTCTGTCTAGTAGGCAGTTGTCTTTTGGAAATATCAGGAGGACCCTATTTTAACAGAAGACATGAGTCTTGCAAAAAGCAAACAAAAAGCCAAAACCAACCAACCAAACAAAAACCTCCTTCTTCAATAGATAATAAGGATTTGGTCAAAGTCTCACCCATGTATAACATCTATAAATGCTTCATTTGATGCTTTTCTTTCTCTTTTAGAATGCTGCAACGTTCTGATAAATTGATCATGAGTTTGGGTAAAAGAATTTGAACCTTATACATGGAAAAATGAATATGCATTTATATGTTTTACAGTGGAAAAAAAAAGCTGTGTATTTGGGTTATTTGTTCAAGTAGGTTAAAATTGAACTCCAAAGAAATCAAAATGAAATATAGCATGTGGTAAACAATAGTTTTTAAAATTTGCACACATATCATACATAGAGGTTTTCAAATGAATCAGGTTACATCAGTTGCTTTTTTTAAATTTATTTAATTTTTACTTATTTTGAGAGAGAGAGGAAGAGAGAATCCTAAGCAGGCCCTGTCCTATCAATGCAGAGCCTGATGTAGGGCTTGAACTCATGAACCATGAAATCATGACCTGAGCCAAAATCAAGAGCCAGATGCCTAACCTACTGAGCCACCCAGGGGCCCTCAAATTAGCTGTTATTTCATTTAATTATCATCCTGTGCTGCTTATAAAATATGCTCTAGGCTTTGTCATTTGACTTAAAATAAGAGTGTAATTGTTTATTTCTTCCTTGGGGAAAGCAGTTTCTAACCTTATGATTAGAATTCTCTTAAGAGGGTGACCAGTAAAACTAAAGATTTGGATCTTCTTTCGGCTACAAACAAAACAGAAAAACCTCTCATATAGTCATGAAGTTTCATACAATATGAAGCATTTATTACTTTCCCTTGCGATCATTCTTTCTCCTTATAACAAGCATTATTTGATTAAAAATAAACACACAGTGAATCCTGGTTTCCTAATACCTACAGCACTTTCAGATATGAAATAAATGCTTTTAGTTTGAGCAAGTTAAACAGAGGCCTGGACTTACTGCTGGGATTGGTAGGATTTGGGTAACAGGGAGAATCAGAGAACCCTGATGTGAGTGAGAGAAAACAGTTTTGCAGCTTCAGTACAGCCGGAAAAAGATAGGTTAGGGGCTGTTGTAGGAGCTGGCTGGTGTCAGAAGCTGTGATGGAAATCCCGCTGCCAAGAAGCTGGGTGTGTCTCACAGCAAGTAGGAGGAGCAATGGGCTGTAAGATCCACATACTCAGCTCTAGCCTTCTGGTCACTGGAAGAAATGTGTTCCCCCGATGGCACATATCAGGCATGTCCTTGAGCCTGTGTTTTCCTTCTTGCCGTGGATCAACCTGCACTGGGCCATCCTCAAGGTAAGTGGACTCTTTGGACACCGCATTAGTCTAGCTGTGTTCTGAGCCTAGAATGTTGTCAAAAGTCAATGAAGAAATAGCATTAACATTCAACAGAACCCAATTCCACATGTTGACATAATGACCATATGACACGTATTTTTGGTGGAAATACTTGCTAAAATAAATAGTAAGCTACTTTTAAGACTACAAAAAATATGTTTCAGTAATCATTACATGTTCTGCATAGTCTAGGTAAGCTCTTTGAGCAGTGCTTTGAAGAGGAAATATATGATAGGGAGGTTGAATTACTAGCAGCGATAGGGAGCAGCAGTGACTGCAGTGGTTCCCAAAGCATGTATCTGAGAGTGGGTTAGTGTGCAAAAATTATGAAGAATTCCTACAACTCGAATAGCAAGGGAAGGAGGGAAGGAAGACGGAAGGAAGGGAGGGAGGGAGAAGGTAAGGAGAAAGAAAGAGGAAAGGAAGGAAGGAAAAAACCCAATCTGATTTCAAAATGGGCAGAGGAGCTTTACAGACATTCTCCCAATAAAAACATACAGGCTACTGATGGGTCCACACATCATAAGGTGCTCAGTGTCACTAAGCATCAGGGAAATGCAAATAACCACAATGAGATTTCACCTCCCATTGTTATGAAGCCACATAATGGCTGCCATAATATGATAGGCAGAAAAGAAATCTATCAGTCTAAATTAGCATAATTATTAAAACTACGATTAGCTTTGAAGCCTGCTGATCTTTATACAAACCATTGAAGAATTAAACATGTGTCCATCCACAAAGTAGACGACTTTCGTATTTAGAATGATATTTTCTTAATTAAGGTTCTTTGCCATAGTACTGGAAATGCATTTTATGAATTCATATGTGCTTTAGGTCAGGCCTATGAATAGTAAGTGTCACTTCTAAATATATTTTATTGACAGTTCATATTTTGCTTTACTCAAAAGAATCCCACATTGAAATAAATAATATCTTTGATCCATTAGAATAGGTATAAGACACCAACTACTTTTTATCTAATTTTATTTGTAGGTCTGGCTCCCATTCCTTACCATTTCATCCTTGCCTCCCTCTCAGACCTGTGTTGTTGACATTATATACTGGCATATGAATTTGGATTTTATCCCCTTAAATAAGAACAATACCTCTGTTTAACTCCAGCTGAATAATTTGGGACAGCACTCAGTAACCAATTGAGCAAGATTAATTTCAGTCTGGCACCACAGAGAGTTCTACCCTGTAGCAGAAAGTGTTGTTTTTGGAACAATGTTAGACACTCTTTACTATTTTACTGTCTCCTGACAGAAGTTAATAGTGAAGGTCTTATAGAGTAATTTATCAACAACCTTCTGAATTCACACTTTCACAAACCACGTACCCTCAGTTGAGGGAATATGTTGCCTGCGATTTTGCATCAAAATGTCAGTGGAAGGCAGATTCTGACCAGGGTAAGGTTTTCAGAGTAACCGATCTGGGTGACTTGGACTTTGGTTAGACTCCTTGAGGCCTAGTCTTGAAAGAAGCTGGAAGGAACTGCAGCGGGGCTCTGAGCGATTCCCTGAGATGTGTAAACACAGATGCGCAGGCAGCGGCGAAGCAGCCCCGCAAGGAGACCAGGCCTGGTCTGAGCAGTTAGCACGTTGTGAAGCAGAGTGCCCAAGCCGGCCTCAGAAAATAAACACACCGTTGTGGGCACGTGTTTTGAAAGGAAGGTTCCAAAGCAGGCTTAAACTTTCGCAAAAGATCAAGAAAATGGGAAGGATTCTGGATGTTCTAGTGTATCTTTTGCAAAGGAGAAACGTAGTTGTAACATGAGTCACTTTTGTGTATCTGTGGTACGTAACAGTGAAATGTCCACTTAAATGTGCTTTTAGTTTCTATTAAGCATAACCTGGGCCTTCACATTCAGTTTACCAAAACAATATTTTCCATAAACCAAAAGCAGCTTCCAAAAAGCCCAAAGTATATTCATCTTTAAAGTATTTTAAAAAGGATACTAAACCAATACCATACTTCGTTATGAGAAGAACTCTGTTTGCTACCAAAAAGTCAAAAAGTTTTAAAGTGCTTTGTATGTGTTTATAATGGAAACAATGAATGTTAGGTGACTTGTAGACATTCTTCCTTAAGAAAGTGGATGAGACTGAAGTATATACGAAATGTATTTTTAAAAATCAAGAATCTACCCTCTCTGGGTTTTTATGTAGAAAATGCAGACAGAATTAATATGTGTGTATTATATATATATATATATATATATATATATATA